>NC_080178.1:77872027-78172027 GCF_950295315.1 Erinaceus europaeus | reverse complement strand
AGCATCCCATGAATTGTATGTGCTGGATGCATTTCACTCTCCATAGAAGAACGTCTGGGTTGCTTTGGCTTTCTTCACTGTTATGGAAAATGCTGCTGTGGATGTGCAAATATCTTTCTGAGATCCTGCTTTTTAAAAAAAATTTTTTATCTTTATTTATTTATTGGATAGACAGCCAGAAATTGAGACGGAAAGGGGGGAGAGAGAGAGAGAGAGAGAGCTGCAGCCCTGCTTCACCACTTGTGAAGCTTTCCCCCTACAGGTGGAGGCTGGGGGCTCAAACCTGGGTCCTTGCAAACTATACCATACGCTCAACCAGGTGCATCACCACCCGGTCCTGAGATGCTGTTTTCTGTTCTTTTTTTTGTTGTTGTCGCTTTGTTTTTATCCATCATTTTTTCCTTTGTTGGGGGGATTTGTGGTTTGCAGTTGAGAGTAGTTTGTATATGTGTAACATTTTCCAATTTTCCACATAACAGTCTGCCCTTCCCTCAGGTCTTTTCTCTGCCATCATGTTCTAGGACCTGAACAACCCTCACCCTACCCCCTTCAGAGTCTTTTACTTTGGTGCAATACACCACCTGCCTTCAATTCCTTTGAATATATTCTACCCAGCTGTGAACTGCAGGGTTAAACAGATGAAATACTTTTTTTTTTTTTGCCTCTAGGTTTATTGCTGGAGCTTGGTGCCTGCACCATGAATTCTTTGCTCCTGGAGGCCATTTTTTCCCTTTTGTTGCCCTTGTTGTTATGGTTATTATTATTGTTGTTGGATAGGACAGAGAGAGATGGAGAGAAGCAGGGAAGACAGAGGGGGAGAGAAAGACAGACACCTGCAGACCTGCTTCACCACCTGTGAATCGACCCCCTGCAGGTGGGGAACCAGGGGCTCAAACCCAGATCCTTACACCAATCCTTGTGCTTTGCACCATGTATGCTTAACTCACCGCACTGCCGCCTGACCCCTGAAATACTTTTTTTTTTATAGCACAGCTGCTGTTTTTGTTTGTTTTGGTAAAGTTTTTTTTTCATGTATACTTTAAAGTAACAAATACCCAAGGGCCAACAATTCAGTGATTCATTTTATACTTTAACAATAGATATAAAAGAGGAAGCATCCAGGCCCAACTTTGGAAGATCGAGTAGCTTCTTTCCTCTCCAAAGAGATTTCAGCTCTTAAGGGTTCAGTTGTATAGTCTCACTTGCATTTGTATAAGTCTCCCAATCACAAAATCAAGTGTAAGGGATCCAGAATTTCACCTAGACTTAACTCCGATCACTGGCCCAAGAAAACAAGGCTGTGCTTCAGAAATGAAACAAGAGGTGCTTCTTCTGCAAGCAGGGAGACACTGGCTACTGCTGGGTTACCCAGATGCAAGCCCTTTCTGTCTGTTTGTTATTTGCTTATCTAGCCCACAGCCTTCCTTTTCAATCTGGACAGGAGGCAAGGGCAATAGAGAACGTGTCCCCATTTTCTTCCTCCGTGGGGAAAAAAACACATCTCCTTGTATGCTTGTAGAGGAAACTGTCGAGTTCTTTTGCATTTGACTCAAACAATTATGCTTTCAAACCCAGAAATGTGGCACTGAATCTTCGTCTCAACTTAATGGACTTGACTGAGGGAGAGAGAGAGAGAGAGAGAGAGAGAACTAGCAATTTTACTCTCACAAAATAGCAGCAATTCAAGCACAGGCCTCATATTGTGTCCTGGGGGGCTGAGCAGCTGAGGCACAGTAATTTGGTGTTGGGGCAATTGGAGAGAAAAGAAAAAAAGCTTATATCTCACGACAAAGAAGAAAGGTCACACTTGAGGCCAGCGCTATTCTATCCCAAAAAGGCTGGGGGGATGTTTCAGATGTGGCAACGAAGACACTGTCCCGTTCACACACTCATTAATAGTATCACCTTTCACTGACTGGGTAACAGTGGATAGTGAAAATTAATCAGACAAAACCCCTTTTGACATAGTCTTCAATGGTGATGTCATAAGCCATTGAACAGATGATGCGTTTTTGTTTTTTTTTTTCTTTGCTAGAGACACTTGTCTCTGACTCTAAGGGCTGCATACTCCCAGGATGATTTGCAAATCAGGACCTAGAATGGTTTTCTCGGGACAAAGACTAAGCACGCTAAACATCGTCTCAGATGACTGAAGTCACTGCTACCTGAGATTCTCTTACCTAAACTTTATCACCCAGACTTCTACCAATGACACAAGATTTCAGGGAATAATGGCTGAGTAGCTCACAGGACTCTGACCTGTCTCCTCTCTTCTCCATCGTCCCAGGGGCATCTTTTTTCTTATCTCTCTTTTCATTCTGGCTACCAGCCTCCTGTGTACACAGCATTTGCCTATTGTTATATCTGCATATCATTCCTATCTGTGGAGCTAAAAGGCTACAATGTATCTTATCAGCTTCTTCACATGGAGTGCAACTGGCCTCCATTAATTTGCATAGGAAACTCAGTGTATGTGTGTGAGGGGAGGGGGGCAGTGTGCAAGCGGCAGAAAGGACACATTACCACCACCCACAAGGACAGAGTTCAAGCCTCCCCAGTCCCTGTCTGCAGAGGAGAAGCTTCACAAGAAGTGAAGCAGGACTGCAGGTGCCTCTCTTTCCAGCCCCTCTCCAGCTCCCCTTCCCTCTCAATTTCTCTCTGTCTCTAGCCAGAAAAAATAAAAATAAAAGAGGCCACCAGGAGCGGTGAATTTGTAGTGCAGGTAGTAAGCCCCAGCAATAATCCTGAGGGAAAAAGAAGGAGAAGGAGGAGAAGGAGAAGAAGCCAGGCCCAGCCCCGCCACAAGCAGTTCTAAAGTGGTAACTTGATTGTAAAAACAAAGAAAACACACCTCCTGGGGACTGGGCGATGGCATCCCTGGTTGAGTGTACATATTATAGTGCTCGAGGACCCAGGTTCAAGCCCCTGACCCCAACCTGCAGGGGGGAAGCTTCATGAGTGGTGAAGCAGAACTGCAGGTATCTCTCTGTCTCTCTCCCTATCTCCTTCACCCCTCTCAATTTCTCTCTGTGTCTTTGAAAACTAAATTAAAAAAAAAACATAAACAAAAACAAACACCTCCCTGAGGATGCCAACCCAGCATCTCAGTTCCACCAAGAGCTCAGTCTGGATCCCCTTGGAACTCACGTGGGCATTCCCAAATTCCCTCCCTGGCATTCAAGAGCAAGCAGCCAGACTGTTTCTGTAAACACAACTTGCCGGATTAGTTTCTGCGGTTAATCATTAAGAGGAACTGATTCAGGAAGTCGGGTCCAGTCACACTTCTGCAAGGCTCAGTATAATTAGGGGCGGAAGTTCCTGTTTGGGGTGTTTCACTGCTGCCCTGAACCCTGACTGACAGATTGGACAGGTAGAAATGCCATGTAAAACGCCAGTTCCCACAGAGCTCCGGGAGTTGAAAACCTGGTCAAGCTCTCCCCTTCAGCCTCAGTTTCTCATAGTTGAGGAGTTTGTCTTAGCTTTCAAGAAGTCAGGAAGATGAATGGATGAATGAAAGAGATAAAGAAAGAAGAGGAAAAGAAACTTATTTATTTTTATTTCTCACTTTTTTTTTCTTTATTGGGGACATAAATGGCTTAGAGTTGACAGTAAAATACTGTAGTTGGGATGGGGGTGAACAGGAGCGCATCGGGTTAAGCACAGTTGGCGCAAAGCACAAGAACTGGCTTAAGGATCCCAGTTCGAGCCCCCGGCTCCCCACCTGCAGGGGTGTCAATTCATAAGCAGTGAAGCAGGTCTGCAGGTGTCTGTCTTTCTCTCCCCCTCTCTGTCTTCCCCTCCTCTCTCAACTTCTGTCCTATCAACAACAATGACAGCAATGACAACAACAATAATAACAACAATGATAAACAACAAGGGTAACAAAAGGGGAAAAAATAGCCTCCAAGAGCAGTGGATTGGTAGTGCAGGCAGGGAGCCCCAGCGGTAACCCTGGAGGCACAAAACAAACAAACAAACAAACAAACAAAAGAAAACCAGTAGTTGGTCCATGTGTAACATTTCTCAGTTTTCCACATAACACTCTACCCCCCACCCCCACCCCCAGATCCTCCTCTGTGATCATTTTCCAGGATCTGAACACTTCCCCCCAACTCCCACCAGAGTCTTTTGGTGCAGCCCACCAACTCCAGTTCTGCCTTGTGTTTCCCCTTCTGTTCTTGTTTCTCAGCTTCTGCCTCTGAGTGAGATCATCCTGTACTCATCCTTCTCTCTCTAGCTGATCTCACTATACTCTCTTCCTCACAGCTGCCCCGGAAGAGAAGGAAAAGCTGAGGTGGGACACAGGGTGTTTAAGGAGACTCCTTCTCGGTCACGTGCTTCTCACAGCCCCGTGGTTCAGCCCCTTCATGTCATGGATTAAGAGATGCCACAGGACCTGGGGCTGCACTCACAGAAGGCGACGGGGGAGATCTAACGCAGAAAAACCTTTCACTTTTTCAATCCTATATAGTACATCACTTTTACTGGGCAAGATGTGACTAACGTCTTGTAAAATCATTACAGATGAAGTTACTCTATGACTGTCTCCCTCTGCAGCTGTCTCCTTCCAGGAGGGAATCTTTGCTTTCAATTCAGTAAGTATCCTTCAAAGCCTTGCTCTAAATGTGTATGAACATATATACTGGTACCGTGGAAAGCAGATGTTGTGGTTGTACGTGTATGGGCTGTATGCAGTTTGTTTGTTTGTTTTTTGTTTGTTTGTTTTTTGCCTCCAGGGTTATGGATGGGGCTCAGTGCCTGCACTACAAATCCACTGCTCCTACAGTCTCTTCCTCTCCTCCCCCCACTCAATGAATAAAACCTGGGCCAGGTATGTGTGAGGCCCTGGGTTCACTCCTCAGCACCACACACAAAAATGAAAGAAGCTGGATTTTCCCCAACAACCTGAGAGAGCTTGGGAATGGATTCCTCCCCACCCCACCACAACCCCCGAGGCTTCCAGATGAGAACTTAACCCAAACAGCCTTTGATCTCAGGAGACCCTGAGCAGAAAACCCAGCTATGCCGTGTTAGACTTCTGATTGCAAAAACTGTGTCCAGTAAGCGGATGTTATCTTAAGTTTGTCACACAGCAAAAGAAGACGAAAGCTTCATTTCTAGTGCTTCAATAAAACTTCTCTTGTGGGACTGGAGAGATAGGATAATAATTATACAAAAGATTTTACATGCCTGAGGTTCTGAGGCTCCAAGTGTAATTCCCAGCACCACTATAAGCCAGAGCTGAGCAAGTGATCTGACTATCATTGTGATTGTCAGTTTGACTCCAGAATACACAGTCTGTGGTTTCTCACTGCCAAATACTGAGGCATAAAATCAAAATGCCCAGGGGCTGGATGAAGGTACACCCGATTAACTGCACATAGTACTAAGCACAAGGACCCTTGGAAAGATCGGGGTTCAAGCCTCTGCTTCCCACCTGCGGTGTGGATCATTTCACTAGAGGTGAAGCAAGTCTGCGGGTATCTATCTTTCTCTCTCCCTCTCTACCTTCCACCCTCTCTCAATTTCTCTCTGTTTCTGTCTAACAAAATGGGGGAAATGGCCTCTGGGAGTGGTGATTTAGTAGTGCTGGTGCAGAACCCCAGTGATAACTCTTGGAAAAAAATGAAAATGAAAGTGCCCCGCCTGGTCCAGCTTCTACTCATCCACTGAGACTGACTGATACTTAGGCACCCCTCTCTCTAAAGTTGCTCACAGCCCCAGTAATCTCCATGTTATCTCTCTCTCTTTCTCTTTTGCTCTCTCTCATTGCCAACAGGGTTACTGCTGAGGCTCAGTGCGAACACTACAAATCCACCACCCCTAGCAGCCTTTTTTTTTTCTTACCTTTTATTATTATTTTGCTATTTCAGTAGGACAAAGAGAAATTGAGAGGGAGAGAGAAAAAGACACCTGCAGACCTGTTTCACTGCTTGTGAAGCTTCCCCCATGCAGATGAGGAGTGGGGGCTGGGAAGGGGTCCCTGGACATAGCAGTGTGTGTGTGTGTGTGTGTGTGTGTGTGTCCATGCCATGAATCTTGATTCCTTGACTTAACACATCAGGTCTCCCCACAATGGGAGGCAGTCTTTTCCTCTGTCCACTCTTCCTCTGACTGACTCAAAGGGCGCTTGCAGACTTGTCTAACACCCCCACCCAGCACCCCCCTACCCCCACATAGGCATGAGGGGTGTCCAGCCCAGGACTCAACTTTCAACAAATCTAACAGCATTTTTTTTTTTTAGCAACCTTAAGTACTCATTTTTAAGTTAACCATTTTGCATGGCCTTCAAATGATGTTATAAATGTCCAAAATCCCTTGACAGAAAAGAGTTACACCCATGATGTCCTTGTCAGCATGCGGGAGACCCTGCATTTGAACAGTTTCACTCAGCTGTGCTCGATAAGACTAGCCATTGACCTAACAAGGGTCAGGGCAATGACTTTGTTCATCACCAAGTCTCTGTCACAGTGCCTGAAGCACACTGGGTGCTCACAAAATGAGTGAGTGAGTGAGAGAGAGTGCTCTATTCAGGAGACAGTGGGAGCCCTGTGAGGCCTTGGTGCAAGGTCTCGCCACATGCAGGAGATGAGGGCAATCCTTACATACAGGGGACCATCTGTCCAGCGTCTGAGGATGAGAAGCTCACCTGCATTGTGATCTTGGAAGGCTGTGGGAAGCTGAGGCTGTGTGGAGAGTCACAGACATGACCCTGAGGGTAATCAGCCCACATGGCACCTTGGACCACGTTCTAGCTACACTTTCTGGGGTACACCTGCCCCAGTCTTGTTCTTCTTAGACAGGGAGGAAGGATTCTGGAAGGCTTTCCACCAGAGGCAGCACTTCCAATCCCTAGCTGGAGGGTTGGCTGGGGGCTCTTCTCCTTAATTGCACTGGAAGACCTAGGAACAGGGTCTGGGGGGGGGGGTTTAAGGTCGTCAAAGTCAAACTTAGTCCTAGAAACTAGGAGGCAGCATGTCCAGCGGAGAAGCAATTACAGAAGCCAGAACTCCCCCCTTCTGCACCCCAAAATAATTTCGGTCCCTACTCCCAGAGGGAGGAGAAATACTAGGGGAAGATGACCAGAGGGCTCTGAAGGACAACTCCATCAGGACCCGGAGAGAGAAGAGTGAACAAAGGAGGGACACTTGGATGTAGTAATAGGTGTAGGTGTGACTTGGCAAGGAAGAGAAGGCATACCATAAAAAACAAGGGGGGGGGATGGGAGTTGGGCGGTAGCGCAGCAGGTTAAGCGCATGTGGCGCCAAGCGCAAGGACCAGCTTAAGGACCCTGGTTCGAGCCCCCGGCTCCCCACCTGCAGGGGCGTCCCTTCACAGGCGGTGAGGCATGTCTGCAGGTGTCTGTCTTTCTCTGCCCCTCTCTGTCTTCCCCTCCTCTATTCATTTCTCTCTGTCCTATCCAACAACAACGACATCAATAACAATAACTACAACAACAGTAAAAAAAAGAAAGAAAAGGGCAACAAAAGGGAAAACAGATAAATATTTTTTAAAATCGTAAAAAAAGGCGGGGGGAGGCAAGTCTATACAAATACAGATAGCTCTAGAAATAACAGTCAGTCCATATTTGCGACCTTGGGTGAAATGCTGTAGCTTCCGATGGAGGGGATGGGGGATTCAGAACTTTGGTGATGGGCGAGGTGAGGGATTATGCCCTGTTATCTTATAATTTTGTAAATCAATATTAAGTCCCTTCTTCTTCTTCTTCTTCTTCTTCTTCTTCTTCTTCTTCTTCTTCTTCTTCTTCTTCTTCTTCTTCTTCCTCCTCCTCCTCCTCCTCCTCCTCCTCCTCCTCCTCCTCCTCCTCCTCCTCCTCCTCTTCCTCCTCCTTCTTCCTTCCTTCTCCTCCTCCTCCTCCTCCTCCTCCTCCTCCTCCTTCTCCTTCTCCTTCTCCTCCTCCTTCTCCTCCTCCTCCTCTTCCTCCTCCTTCTTCCTTCCTTCTCCTTCTCCTTCTCCTTCTCCTTCTCCTTCTCCTTCTCCTTCTCCTTCTCCTCCTCCTTCTCCTCCTCCTCCTCTTCCTCCTCCTTCTTCCTTCCTTCTCCTTCTCCTTCTCCTTCTCCTTCTCCTTCTCCTTCTCCTTCTCCTTCTCCTTCTCCTTCTCCTTCTTCTAGCGTTTGCCCTTCTTCCGTAGCCAGACAATAAAAATTAACTAAAGAAAGAAAGAAACTCGGAGGCGGGGCACGCAACTCTGACTCCAGTGCGGCGCAGAGGCTTACACACCCCGTGTAGACCGGGTGCTCCGGGCCGGGACTCCCGACGCGGGCGGTGCGGGACCCGGGACCCGCCCCTACCGGGGCGGGAGAGGCGGGAGGCGGGAGGCCGAAGGCGGGTCCGGCGGCCGCTCCAGCGGGAGGGGAGGAGGAGGAGCCCACGGGGAGGAGCCAAACCGGTCGGGGGACGCTGGGGCCGAGCAGTGCGGCCGGCGCGCTGCCCCGGGAGGGAGCACGGGCGCTGCGGGCGGGCCGGATCGTGGCCTCCCTGCCCTGCACCGGCGTCTGCACGGGCCAGGCGACCAGGGACAAGGGCCCTGGACCCCCGTCCGTCCGTCCGTGCGTGCGTCGGTCCCGGCGTGGCCGCGGCCATGGAGCCTGCAGAGCAGAAGATCTCCGTGTGGATCTGCCAGCAGGAGAAGCTGGTGTCCGGCCTGTCCCGCCGCACCACCTGCTCCGACGTGGTGCGGGTGCTGTTGGAGGACGTCTGCCGGCGGCGCCGGAGGGGGCAGCGGCGGGGGCGGCGGCGGGGCGCCGCGGGGGCACCCCCGGGCCCAGAGTTGCTGCCGGGGCCTCTGGACGAGGACGACGACGAGGACGACGAGGAGGACGAGGAGGACGAGGCGCTGTCGCCGGGCGTGCTGTGCGGGCCCCCGCACTGCTACTGCATCGTGGAGAAGTGGCGGGGCTTCGAGCGCATCCTGCCCAACAAGACGCGCATCCTGCGGCTCTGGGCCGCCTGGGGCGACGAGCGGGACAACGTGCGCTTCGTGCTGGTGCGCAGCGAGGCGTCGCTGCCCCACGCGGGGCCCCGCAGCGCCGAGGCGCGGGTGGTGCGGAGCCGGGAGCGCCCCTGCTCGGCCCGGGGGGGCCCGACGCGGCCCTGCGCCGCCCCGAGCCAGGACAAGCAGCGGCGGCTGGTGCGCAAGGCTTTTCGCAAGCTGGCCAAGCTGAACCGCCGGCGCCACCAGCCGCCGCAGCCCGCACCGCCCGCACCGCCCGCACCTCCCGCACCGCCCGCATCGTCCACGTCCACGGCGTCGTCCACCACCAGCACCGCCTCGTCCGCCTCGTCGTGGTCCCCGCCCGGCCCCGAGGGCGCGTCGGCAGAGCGCATGGAGACGCTGGTGCACCTGGTGCTGTCGCAGGACCACACGATCCGCCAGCAGGTGCAGCGGCTGCGGGAGCTGGACCGCGACATCGAGCGCTACGAAGTCAAGGTGCACCTGGAGCGCGTGCGGCGCCACGGCGCCAACTACGTGCAGGACACC
Source organism: Erinaceus europaeus (assembly GCF_950295315.1). Classification (NCBI taxonomy): domain Eukaryota; kingdom Metazoa; phylum Chordata; class Mammalia; order Eulipotyphla; family Erinaceidae; genus Erinaceus; species Erinaceus europaeus. Next base: position 78,162,525 of record NC_080178.1, on the reverse strand, counting down.
TACCTGGTGGGCGCCGCCCCGGAGGCGGACGGGCCGGGCCGGGGCGCCGAGCCGGGGGGCCCCGAGGACGGCGAGGCGCTGGAGGAGCTGGCTCGGCGCTGCGGAGACCTGCTGCGGCTGCAGGAGCAGCGAGCCCGGCAGGAGGAGTTGCTGGAGCGCCTCTCCGCCGAGCTGCAAGAGGAGCTGAACCGGAGGTGGATGCGGCGGCGGCGGGAGGAGCTGGCGGCCCGGGAGGAGCCGGTGGAGGCCGCCGGGGGCGCGGACAGCGAGCTCTTGCTGGAGCAGGAGCGGCTCCGGACGCAGCTCAGCACCAGCCTGTACATCGGGCTGCGGCTCAACACGGACCTGGAGGCCGTCCAGTCGGACTTGGATTACAGCCAGCAGCAGTGGGCCAGCAAGGAGCGCGAGCTGCGGGGCCTGCTCCAGTCTTTGCGCACCGCGGAGCAGGCGGCCGCGGCGCCCCCCGGAGCTGCCGGCCCGGACGCACCTGGCGGCGAACCCGGGGCTCCGGCCTGTTCCGACGTGTGGGTGGACCAGGCCCGCGGACTGGCCAAGAGCTGCTCCGGCAACGACGAGGACTCGGATACCGGGCTGAGCTCTATGCACAGTCAGGACTCGGACTCGGTGCCGGTGTGCGAATCACTAGTGTAGCAGGGGCGCGGGGGGTGGGGGTGGGAGAGGAGAGACTGAGGTTCTGGGTTTGAAACCCGGCTGGAGGTGCATCCCCTTCCCCATGCTCCCGTAGGGCCTCAGCACTTGGGGATGGGATGGGGTTGGGGTTGGGCAGGGGGAGAGCTGGGGGGGGGGGGTCCTAGCCAAGCCCTTTGAGGGGCAGGAAGGTAGGGAGGAGGCAAGAACCGCCCCCACTATGAGAAAACCAACGCACCCCCTCCCCAAACTGATGCGGTCCGAGAGCCCATTTTCAAAAACAAAACGAAAGGGGGAAAAAAAAAAAAAGAAGCAGCATGAGGATTTCACCTTTCGTGTATGAGAAAGGACTGGTGGCAGTCTACAACTTCAGTTGGTGGCCTAAAAAATCTTTTTAAAAGAAGCAGTTGGATGGAAAGGAAATTCTTGAATGTTAATTGTGACTGTGAACGTGTTAAAACTAGCCAAAGAGGACGCACTGGTGTTGGTCTCAGCCCTTATTTCCAAGAAAGCCACAGGCACCCAAATATTGCCTGTTTCCATGCTGCAGAGTCGGGGAAATGCCCATGTGCCTTTTGTTTTCTTTCAAAGGCTGAAGTGTACTGAAGCCTAAGTCTGTATTTCCTTCTAGTGAATACAGTACAGATTAAAATGGAATCCTTCCCCCACCCCCAGATAACCATTTATTGTTACAAAACCAAAAAAAAAAAAAAAAAAAAAAAAAACCATAACCCTGGCAGACATAACCCCTGGTTAAAATTTAATCTGGGTCCTTTGGGACTTGATCCTGGGAAACGATGTAAATTGTCCTTTGATTCATATTGCTCCTTTATCCGCTCAATCATTGTAACTTCAGAGAAGAAGAAAAAGGAAGTTGCAGAACTCAAGGTAAATACAACTACGTTTACTGTTTAATGAGAACTCAGGTAGAAACACCAAGCAAAGCAAAGCATTCTGCTAGAATTCAGTGTCTGAACTGTGCTATATGACACCAGTGGGCTTTTACCCCAACCCAAGTCTGGCTTCAGTATCCTTGGTCGGAGATTAATTAGTTACTTGTCCAAACATACATTGAGAGAGTGTAAACATTAGGGTTTACTAGATAAGACCCTGAAAGAAAAAGTACAATCAAGCAATCTAAAAAAAGTACACCGAGGGTGAACAGCTTGGATTAACAACTGCACGTAGTCACAGATAAAAGCTTGTAAAAGTGAGCTAATGACCTCCATTACACTCCACTGGCTCAAGCCTTTGCACACACACCAGGAGAGGCAGGTGCAACACCTCTCAATTGGCTGGTGGCAGCCCGGTGGGGGAGGCTTGTAATTCATTGTTGCAGTTATTTCAATGAGAGCTTATCAGTTGTAGCCAATCCTTGCCTCCATGGAAGGAGCCTGCTGGCCCTGTTCCCTCTGGAGTGCTCAGTACTTCTGAGGAATTGAGGATCTAATCTGTCCTGAGGAGGTGTGCACAATGGAGTGTGTGTCTGGTGCCAGCCTGGTGCAGAAGTCTGTTACCAACCTAACCGTGGAGGGGCTGGCTCCAGTTTCAACAGTACATGTGCAGATAAGGGGTCTGGCTTGAGAGAGAAGTTTCTTGGCCATAGGCAGACAGTCTCTCCCCTAAGAAACTTCTCTCTCACGTCAGACTCCTTATCTTCACCTCCTTCCGGCCCCTTTGAAAAGGGCAGTCTCCTTTTGAGAGGCAGTGACCTCACCGCCACCAATGATTGCAACTTGTATGGACACTTTTCAGGTTTTTTTTTTTAATGGGGATTAAAAAGGCTGCTTTCTTAATTGATGTTTTCCAAAGCTATCAGCTGTTATAATTAGGAGGCTTTTAGCTTCATCTGATACAGAATGCATTTATGGGTTTGGTCTTGAGCGTGACTAAAATGAGGAAGGAACCGAAAGAAACCCACGGTCCCCAGGTAATCACTTGATCCTATAAACAAAAACCTAATGATAGCTTTGCTTCTGTGGCCGAGGTAAGATCCTCACTAGAGTGTGACAAACTTGGCTGCTTGTCTGAATGGTTTTTGCTGGCAGTGGGCTGACTTGGTGGTTTAAAGAAAACAACACTGTGTCTCCTCTCCCCTTCCTCCCCCCCAACCCTCACCACTGTGGCTGGGGAGGTGATTCTTGGCCCTGTATTAACTCAGGAGAAAACACAAGTTGGCAGAGCAGGTCTGCCTGGCAGAAAGGGACTGTTTGCTTTTTCACGATTATTGTTTTTAAAGTTTGACAGACTGCTGACATCAGCAAGTATGCCTGAAGCCACATCACAGGGAGGTCTGGGGGATTCTCTGGCCCGGCCTCTTTTCTAGAAACTTCCTGTGTTATACAACTGAAGAGGCTTCTCCACTCTGTGCTGAGGACCTGTGTCTGTAACAAAGGGTGGCCCGCTTCTGTCCCTATTTTCTTTTATACAAATCAAGTATAACCCCCCTCCCCCAAAACACACTGTAGGTCAGAGGAAGAGGGTGGGGGGTGAGGGGAGGAGGAAGACAATAGTTCTTTTGATGAAAAGCTCTTACCAGGCCTGAGAAAGGTGAAATACAGGTATTCAAACGAGCTCCATCCAAAACATTGCGGTGCTAAATCGGTGCTGAATACCTCTGAATTTCATTCACTTTGAAAGTCATCCTCATGACAGTAAGAATGGGAATAATTGGGAGTCGGGCTGTAGCGCAGCGGGTTAAGCGCAGGTGGCGCAAAGCACAAGGACCGGCATAAGGATCCCGGTTCGAACCCCGGCTCCCCACCTGCAGGGGAGTCGCTTCACAGGCGGTGAAGCAGGTCTGCAGGTGTCTGTCTTTCTCTCCCCCTCTCTGTCTTCCCCTCCTCTCTCCATTTCTCTCTGTCCTATCCAACAATGACAACAACAATAATAACTACAACAATAAAACAACAAGGGCAACAAAAGGGAATAAAGAAATAAAATAAATATTTTTTAAAAAATTAAAAAAAAAAAAGAATGGGAATAATTGTATAATAGCTGGGAATGCCCAGGCAATGGGGTTTCCATAGCCCTGCGAAAAGCAATTCTTCCCTTGTTCTTCAGCTGTAACAGAAATTCCCAGGGAGGAACCAGCCGGCCAGTGGAGGAGAATATAAAATGAAGTAGGTTTCTCACCACCAGCCCCATTCCTTTTTGGAACTGATCAACAATTTATTATATATAGACATGATCGTTAGAACTTAACCCTTAACCAATCATGCCCCAGATCAGAAAAGATTCCACCTGGTATCTCTGTTTACAGCTTGAAAAACATTACTATGATAAACTGATGAGGAAAATTGTATACAATAGTCCTTTCAATGGAGCCGAAAATGACATGAGTGATAAGTAAAGTCATGGGGCCAGGTGGTGGCACACCTGGTTAAGAGCACACATTACAGTGCACAAGGACCCAGGTTCAAGGCCCTGGTCCCCACCTACAGGGGGAAAGCTTCACGAGTGGTGAAACAGGGCTGCAGCTGTCTCTCTGTTTCTTTCCCTCTCAATATCTCTCCCTCCCTTCTCAAGTTCAGTGTCTATCCAATAATAAATAAATAAAAAGGTTTAAAAATTAAAAGGGAGCCAGGCGGTAGCGTAGCAGGTTAAGCGCACATGGCACAAAGCTTAAGGATCCCAGTTCCAGCACCCAGCTCCCCACCTGCAGGGGGGGTTGCTTCACAGGCCATGAAGCAGGTCTGCAGGTGTCTATATATTCCTCTCCCCCTCTCTGTCTTCCTGTCCTCTCTTGATTTCTCTCTGTCTTATCCAACAACAATGACAGCAATAACAACAACAACAATAACAGCAACGATAAACAATAAGGGCAACAAAAGGGCAAAAATAGCCTCCAGGAGCAGTGGATTCATAGTGCAGGCACTGAGCCCCAGCAATAACCCTGGAGGCAAAAAGCAAAGACAAGAAAGAAAACTGAGAAGTTAAAAAAAAGATAAAGCCACCAGGAATGTTGTCATCAAAGCTTCTCACTGCTGGAATATGATGTTTCCTTCCAGATGATTTGAATTATGAAGAATTTATATTTTTCTTCTGAGAAATATAATTTTAGTGAGGTTGTGTATTTGCCTAAGTTTAGACAGAGTCCCTGTTGAGACTCTGTCTCTCTGTTGGACACACCGCAGAGCGTACCACTGTTCTCATGCTACTATGCGATTCCTAGTACTTGTTTTAAATTTTAAAATAATTCTATGCACATGTCTGTTTCCCCAGATTGCCAGAAATTGAGAGGAAAGAGGCCGAGAGAGAGGTAGAGAGACAGAAAGACACCTGCAGCATTACTTCGTTACTTGCAATGCTTTCCCCCTGCAGGTGGGGACTGGGGGCTCGAACCTGGGTCCTTGCGCTTGTAACATATGCGCTCAAACAGGTGTGCCAAGGGGGTTAACAATTCTAATAAAGCGATTGGTTCTCATTGCAATCAGTTGTGCAGAAGAGTGCCTATGTCACTATACCTTGGCTTTTGTTTGACATTATAATCTGCTGCGTCAATGTTTCATCTGAATTAATTAATTCTTGGTGGTCTCAGGAACTTAAGACTGGTAGCTGCCATCCTTACAAAAGAATGGGCGTGGGAGTCCGGCGGTGGCGCAGCGGGTTAAGCGCACGTGGCGTGAAGCGCAAGGACCGGCGTAAGGATCCCGGTTGGAGCCCCCGGCTCCCCACCTGCAGGGGAGTCGCTTCACAGGCGGTGAAGCAGGTCTGCAGGTGTCTATCTTTCTCTCCTCCTCTCTGTCTTCCCCTCCTCTCTCCATGTCTCTCTGTCCTATCCAATAACGACAACATCAATAACAACAACAACTACAACAACAATAAAACAAGAAAGGCAACAAAAGGGGGGAAAGCAAATTTAAAAATATATATATAAAGAGAATACTCATTATTATTTGTTCATCTTGAATCTCTTGGTAAAAGGTGATATTATAAAACATATTTGATGTTGTTTCTCCTTGCCTACCTGCCCCTTCAAAAATAAATCAAAGTAAAACTATATATATATGTACAAATATATATATATATAGTTTATTAACAACCTATAATTTGGGGGTCAGGCTGTAGCACAGTGGGTTAAGTGCATATGGTGTGAAACTCAAAGACCAATGTAAGGATCCTAGTTCGAGCCCCTGGCTCCCCACCTGCAGGGGAGTTGCTTCACGGGCTGTGAAGCAGGTCTGCAGGTGTCTGTCTCCGTTTCTCTCTGTCCTATCTAACAATGATGGCATCAATAACAACAACAATAAAACATCAAGGGCAACAAAAAGGAATAAATAAAAAAATAAATATTAAAAAAAACTTATAATTTAACTGTTTAGATTTTCTAGGAATTTCTTTTTTGTTGGTCTTCAAGATTATCGTTGGGGCTTGGTGCAGGTGCTACAAAAACCCACTGTGGCTGGAGCCATTTTTTCTGGGTTTTTTTTGGATAGGACAGAGAGAAATTGAGAGGGGATGGAAAGATAGAGAGAGAGGGAGACAGACACCTGCAGACCTGCTTCACCGCTTATGAAGCGATCCTCCGATAGGTGGGGAGCCGGGGCTCAAACCGGGACCTTTGTGTGGGTCCTTGTGCTTAGGACTATGTGCACTTAGCTGTGTACATCACCGACAGACTCCCAGAAGTTTATTCTACATATGATGTCATACCTGAGTTCGTCCTGAAGTTGTTGCTTTTTAAAAAAATATTTTTAATTCTTTATTTATTTTCCCTTTTGTTGCCTTGTTGTTTGTTATTGTTGTTGTCGTTATTGTTGTTGGGTAGGACAGAGAGAAATGGAGAGAGGAGAGAAAGACAGAGAGGGCGAGAGAAAGATAGACACTTGCAGACCTGCTTCACTGCCTGTGAAGCGACTCCTCTGCAGGTGGAGAGCCGGGGGCTCGAACCGGGATCCTTACTTGGTCCTTGCGCTTGGTGCCACCTGCCTTTAATGACACCCCCATCCTGAAATTCTTGAAAAAGGAAATTTTGATCATGGCAATCTGTGAAACTCCTGGTGTGAAAATGTTTGTGAAACTTGTTCTCTTGAACAGAAAAAGAGAGAGAGAGAGGAAGGAACTCTCTTTCCCTGAATGCTTTCAAAACGTCAGATCCTTCTGTTTTTGACCTTCATTTTCTCTGTATTCATCTTGTGAAATAGAACTCCTTTGACCTTCAGCATTTATAAATAAAGAAACTAAGACCACCCAGTTGGTAAGTAGCAGGGATAAGATTCTAACCTCGACTGACTCCCGCCTGGACCCATCACACCAGTCACATTATCTCCATGAACACCTAGAGAAAAGATTCCCTCCTGATTGAGAGCATTTATGACCATGCTGACTGCTTCCCACAAGTGGATTGATTTCAAAGAGGGCTGACCCAGCTTCTGCCCCCTCGTTAATTCTCATGCAAATCTTTCCCATACAGACCCTTCCAGCATTCCTTAAAGCTTTGGGAATAATAGTAATTAAAAAAAAAAAGCCACACATCTTAGCAGGGTTTATAAAAGTGTTGCTGATGGAGCTCCAAATCTCTCTCTCACAGCTCCTCCCCACCCACCCCCAGGTGCCCCTGGGACTTCCTAAAGACCTCAGAATTCACGGGAGCCAGCTTCTTCACTCGGGACGCCCTCCCTACCAGGAGGACCACCTCCTATTTTCACTCACTGCTCATCCTCTCAACCCATTCCTCTTCTTGATTCTTGGCTGCCTGGTCCGTCAAGATATTTCAGACCAACACGGTGCACATTTTCTGTTGCAGGACATGAATGCAGCCATCATGCCAAGGAACCTTGTTTCCCTTTAGTGGAAAACAATATTTTGAAACCACAGTCTGTATAGGAGGATACTCATGATGGCTAGATTAGTGATGATTGCTTGGACTAGAGAGGGCTGGAGCATACAGTGTGTTTTGTTTATTGTTGTTCTGGTAAAATACAGATGATGTAAAATTTATCATCTCAGCACTTTAAGTATGCAATTCAGCAAAAGTAAATATATTTAGGAATGTTACATTCATGATCCCTAGCATACTTTTTTTTTTTGCCTCCAGGGTTATCGCTGGGATAACCCAGCTGGATTCATCGGTGCCTGCACTATGAATCCACTGCTCCTGGTGGCCAATGTTTTTCATTTTGTTGTTGTTATTGTTATTTTTGTTGTTTTTGGATAAGACAGAGAGAAATCGAGAGATGAGGGGAAGACAGAGAGGGGGAGAGAGAGGTAGACATCTGCAGACCTGCTTTACCGCTTGTGAAGCGGTAAAGCTTCCTGCAAATGGGGAGCCGGAGACTTGAACTGGGATCCTTATGCCGGTCCTTGTGCTTCACACCATATGATCTTAACCTGGTGTGCCACTGCCCAGCCCCCCATCATGTATTTTTAAAGGACGTATTACTGAGAGAGAGAGGAAAGAGAGAGAGAGAGAGCGAGGACATTAGAAAGTATGCCATCACTCTAACACAGGGATTAAACTTTAAACCTTATGCAAGGAACTCCTATGCTCTACTTCCCCAGTCACTTATCTAACCACCATCATTACTCTACATTTTTCAAGTTTTTCTATTTTCTTTAAACTTGTTTTAGATAGTGAAAGAGAAATTTAGAGGGGAGAGAGGTGGAGAGAACAGAGAGGAAGAGAGAGAGAGAGCTGTAGCACTGGGGGCTTGAACCTCAGTCTTTGTGCATTGTAATGTGTGCAACCAACCAGGTACACCACCACCTGGACTCCAGAGCCTTTCTTATTTTTCATATTTATTTATTTTCCCTTTTGTTGCCCTTGTTTTTTTATTGTTGTAGTTATTATTGCTGTTGTTATTGATGTAGTCGTCATTGTTGGATAGGACAGAGAGAAATGGAGAGAGGAGGGCAAGACAGAGACGGGGAGAGAAAGACAGACACCTGCAGACCTGCTTCACCACCTGTGAAACGACTCCCCTGCAGGTGGGGAGCCGGGGGCTCGAACCGGGATCCTTATGCCGCTCCTTGTGCTTGGCACCATGTGCACTTAACCCTCTGTGCTACTGCCCGACTCCCCCTAGAGCTTTTTCCCTACCTCAAACATAAATGCCCTGGGCATTCACAGACTCAGCTGGCACCTCTCTTTTAGCCTTTGCTTCCTACTTGCTCAGAGCCTGCCGATACGTGAGGAGTTAAGTGCTCTAAGGAGTCCCGGGGGCTCCATCTCTCTGCTATATTCCTGAGCATCCCTACGTTCCCTGTGGAAATATTATTCTCATACGTTGCTCAGAATATATAGATATTTATTATTTATTTGGGTCAGCTTTTCTTTCCAGAGCTGTTAGCCCTGCTCCGGGCAGTCATAGTGTTAAACAATTGCCTGTAATTATGTTTGACAAATGTCCCCAGGGAGAAGAATGTTTGCACTCTGTGAGATCTGAGTCAGGTAGAATAAATATGAGCCTGGGAGCTGACAGGCAGGTCAAATAATGGCCTTCCTCTGAGAATGGTGAGTTCATGAGCTCCAAGCCCATTCTGTCTTTCCCAGCGGCTGCTGGGCTTCTGGTTTCCTCACTGTGCCTGTGAGGCTATTAGTTGTCACTGGGATTATGAGCCTGTTGTTTTTTCAAGGAGACTTCAGAGCCTGAGAGAAAGAGGCAAGTTAAAACAGCACAGACGGTGTTATTCTTACTGGTTGTCTGACATTTATTCCTTTGATGTTCTCTGCATAGTTGCAGAGAACCTGTAGAATTATATTTTTTAAACTTTTTTTTAAATGTATTTTTTAATTGTCTTATTTGATAGGACAGAAAGAAACTGAGAAGGAAAGGGAGAGAGAAGGGGAGAGAGACAGAGAGAGACACCTGCAGCCCTGTGTCACTGCTAGTGAAGCTTCTCCCTGGGTCCCTGTGCACAGTAACGTGTGTGTTCAACCAGCTGCACCACCGCCCAGCCTCTGACTTTCAGAATTCTCAAAAAGTTGATTTCGACTGTTTTTGTTTTGTTTTTGTTTTTGATCAGTGTTCTTGTTGCTATTATGAATGAGCCACTTTTGGCAGTCCTTACTCTGCCACTCCCACTTATGTTACTTATCAAGATTCATTTTCCCGCTTTTATAGAGTTGATCAAATCTTTTTGGACTGATCTGAAAACAATATACTTAGGGTAGGGATAGATAGCATAATGGTTATGCAAACAGACTCTCATGCCTGAGGTTCCCAGGTTCCAGCTCCAGTCCCCTTACCAAACATAAGCCAAAGCTGAGCAGTGCTCTGAAGTAAATAAATAAATAAATAAATAAATAAATAAATAAATAAATATGGAACTACTTTAAGACCAAACAATACCACCCTTAGGCATTTATTCAGTGGATACTCAAGCACTACTTAGAAGGGACACATGCGCCTCTATGCTCAAAGCTGCCTTATTCACAACAGCCAATGAGTGGAAGCAGCCGAAATGCCCATCAGCAGATGACAGGCTAAAGAAGTGATGGGATAGGGAGTCTGGCAGTAGCGCAGCGGATTAAGCGCAGGTGGCACCAAGCGCAAGGACCGGCGTAAGGATCCTGGTTTGAGCCCCCGGCTCCCCACCTGCAGGGGAGTCTCTTCACAAGCGGTGAAGCAGGTCTGCAGGTGTCTGTCTTTCTCTCCCCGTCTCTGTCTTGCCCTCCTCTCTCCATTTCTCTCTGTCCTATCCAACAACGACGACCTCAATAACCACAACAATGGTAACTGCAACAATAAAAAAACAACAAGGTCAACAAAAGGGAATAAATAAATAAATAAATAAAAGAAGTGATGGGATATATAATACCTGGAATATTACTCTGCAATCAAAAAAGATAACCATTGTGTCCTTTGGGACCGAGTGTATGGAACTGGAGGTGATTATGCTTAGCAAAATAAGTAGAGAGAACTACCAGATGGTTTCACGCATATGTACAATCTAGAGATTAAAAAAAATAAAGCCAAACAGATCAACTTATTTGTAGGACTTAAGAGAACTATAGTGATTACCTTTGGGAGAGTGGAAGGTGGGGAACCTTGGTGGTGGGTGTGGTGTGAAACTATAAATTATAATCTCATAACAAACTATTAATAACAACAAAAAAAACCCCACTTGGACTGGGTTTGGTGTATCCTACCAAAGCAAAGGACTTTGGAGATGGAAAGGGTTGAGGGGTGTTGGCATCTTGGTGCATGACAGTGGAGGAGGACCTGGGCTGGGGGTGACAGTGTCTTGCAGACATGTATCACAGTGAGATGAGAAACTTTACCCATGTGTCAACAACTGTATTGTAAACCATTACCCCATAGAATTCTAAAACAAGAAAAAAATTTCATCTGGATAAATGCCCTTCCTTGCAAGAACCCTTATTCACCCTTTATGGCTTAATTCAAATATCACACTTTTATACACACTTTCTCAAATCCCCAGCCATTCAAGAGGGCCAAGAATTACTGGATATGTTCATCCCGTGCCAGGCTCTGAACAAGGGCCGTGTTCATTTGACCCCTCCTGCGTATCTAAATTTTCAGCTTTACCAGCAGAGAAGAGACTGGCTCAGGTTCAGGCTTCTCAGACTTGGCTCTGTAATCTTCTAACCTGAGAAGCCAGCTTCACTGGGATTTTATCAACAGGAAGTGCTGGGCAAGTTTCTCCTCGTTTCCTAACCTTCCTCCCAACCTCAGCAACTTTTGCAGATAAACAACAAAGGAGATTTAATATGTGAGATGCACTGATCTGTGAAGCAGTGTTCCTGAGTCAGAGGGCCCTATGGTCAGGTATCAGTTATTTACCTTTAAGAAACAAAACAAAACAAAACAAAACAAGAAAACAGAACACTGCTCAGCTCTGGCTTATGGTAAGCGCTGAGGACTGAACCTGGGACCTTGAAGCCTCAGGCATGAGAGTCTTTTTGTATAACCATTATGCTGTCTCCCCTGCCCACGGTCAGGTGTCACTACAAAGTTTTCATCTCTTGACTTCTGTGTCCCGAGTTTGGTCCTGAATCTATCTATTCATTGTTTGGTTCTGTTTTTCTAGGGAACTCTGACCAGTATATGAGGATATTTATAAAGGCCACAGAAACACAGAGGAGAGGGGAGTCAGGTGGTAGCACAGAAGGTTAAGTGCATGTGGTGCAAAGTGCAAGAACCGGCGTAAGGATCCCGGTTCGAGCCCCCAGTTCGAGCCTGCAGGGGGTTCGCTTCACAGGTGGTGATTCAGGTCTGCAGGTGTCTGTCTTTCTCTCCCCCTCTCTGTCTTCCCCTCCTCTCTCCATTTCTCTCTGTCCTATCCAACAATGATGACATCAATAATAACAATAATGACTACAACAGTAAAACAACACGGGCAACAAAAGGGAATAAATAAATAAATAAAAATTAGAAACACAGAGGAGGATTAGACTCCACCTATAAGGATTTGGAGGGAGTGGATGTGGTGAATGATAAAAAGAAACAAAGGCTATTACACTGTAGGGGACACTGAAGACTAAAGAGAAGGTGCTCACGGAAAATGATGCTGAGGTAGGGCACTCCGCAGGCTGGACCAGGGCAGAAGAGTCTAGAGCTGGATTGTGTAACACCATCATGTCTGTCATGACGAAAGGTAACTGGGTAAGCCACTCATGGAGGGAAAAATATCTGTTTGGAAAGGCCAGGGGGAGAAGGTCAGTAATGGTGTGGGGCCAGATATAGGGAAGTGCTTGTAGACATGGAGAGGAAAAAAACCAAAAGAAAGACCCAACACTGGCCGCCAGCTATAGACCAATTTCTCTCCTCTCCGTGTGTTACAAACTCCTTGAGAGGCTGCTTCTGTCACGAATTTCTCCTCTTACAGAGAAATTCCTATCACCCACCCAAGCTGGTTTCCGCCCAGGAAGATCTACCTGCGAACAAGCCCTGGCCCTCTCAACTTATATTGAAAATGGATTCCAGAAGAATTTAAAGACGGGTGCTGTCTTTGTTGATCTCACAGCAGCCTATGACACGGTCTGGCACCATGGTCTCCTAGTCAAGATCTCAAGATGCCTGCCTCCATGGGTGGCCAACACTATATCGTTTCTTCTCCAAAACAGAAGATTCCGGGTGCATCTGGGTGACAAGTCTAGCAGATGGAGACTTGTCTCAAGTGGCCTCCCCCAGGGCTCTGTTCTGGCTCCTACGCTATTTAATATTTACATCAATAACCTCCCAGAAACTTCAAGGAAGTTCATCTACGCCGATGACATCTGCTGTGCAACTCAGGCATCCAAGTTCGACATCCTCGAGGAAACACTCACGAAAGACATGTCTCTGATATCTGATGACTGTAAAAAATGGCGACTAATCCCTAGCACTGCAAAAACGGTATCATCTGTTTTCCACCTACACCATGCCTCGGCCTCACGTGAGCTTAATGTGCAGCTTGACGATACGAGAATCCGGCATGAAGCCCAGCCAGTCTATCTTGGCGTTACTCTCGATCGCACCCTGTCATTTCACGAACATCTCATAAAAACTGCAGCAAAGGTGGGCGCGAGGAATCACATCATTGCAAGACTGGCCAGCTCCTCATGGGGCACGAGCGCTTCCACACTACGATCATCCTCTCTGGCATTATGCTATTCCACTGCAGAATACTGTGCCCCAGGATGGTTCCGTAGCCCCCATGTCCACTTGGTTGATTCCAAATTATACTCCTCCATGAGGATAATTTCTGGAACCATCCGTTCCACCCTGGTTCCATGGCTGCCAGTTCTTAGCAACATCGCCCCGCCAGATATTCATCGGGATGCGGCATCATCTAAGTTCATTTCCCACGTCTACGCTCGACCGGACCTGCCAATATACGTGGATATCTTCGCCCACCCTGTCCAACGCTTGATGTCTCGTCACCCAGTCTGGTCCCTTATGCCTACACTGAACTTCTCTGTTCCAGACTCTTGGAAACAGAGTTGGCAGTCAGCTGAGGTCAAGAACAAACACCTCATCACAGACCCCTGCAAGTGTCAACCCGGCTTTGACTTAGCACGTTATGATTGGGCTCTCCTCAATCGCTATCGAACAGGCCATGGCCGGTGCGCCGCTATGTTCCATCGCTGGGGAGCCAGAGATGACCCGAACTGCCCCTGCGGCTCCAGACAGACTATGACCCACATAGTCAACAACTGCCACCTCTCCAGATTCAAAGGAGGTCTCGAAACTTTACATCAGGCTCAACCTGATGCTGTCAACTGGCTATGGAAGAAGGGCAAACGCTAGAAGAAGAGAGGAAAAAAGAGATATGAAACACTTGTGATTTGGAGCAGATAAAATGTAATGTCTGGAGGTGGGCCGTGAGGAGATGAAAACTAGAAACAAGAGATACAAGATATTCATTTAGACAAAGACTGGAGAAAGACACTTAGGTTTGAGGTAAGATGCTAAGCTGGGATTTGAACCTGATGGGTATGGGGAAAGTTTTCAGACATCCTGGTGGAGGAATGCAGAAGGCAGTTGCAAAAATGGGTTTGGAGTTTGGAATGCGTAGAGTCGGAGGTTGATACCGCTTGGGAGCCATCAACATATGAAGAGTTTCGGACACTCCGGGATTGGAAGATCTTGTCTGAGTAGTGTATGGGTGGTGAGAAGACAGGGGTCAAGGCTCCCCAGAACAGATCAAGATTTCTTGAGTAAATCATTCTCTACAATCCATATATACAACAGTCAAAGTTTTCTAAGCTTCTCATACACACAGGAAAGGAGCTGAGAACCTAAGTAGATTTGGATTTTGATTACAGCTTTCTAGGAACTACTGTGTCCTTCATCTCAACGGAACTGAACAGCCGTAAAGCATTGTTATAACAGTACTTATTAACAGTGACTGTGAGAAAGTGCCTTTCTCCAAACAACTGGGATCTCTGCTCAGACACCATGAATTTCACAGAAAGTTTCGGAGGTCTGTAAGATGCACGGAGATTATGTTAACTTCTGGTACACAGAAGAAATGGGGTTCCCAGAATGTTCTCTTTGAACACAGAGCCAGCCAGTGAGCAGTATGATCAGACAACCTGGCTCCAGTCCCCCTCCTTGTGGTCATAAGTCTGACCTGTATCCTTGTCTGGATCTGACAACACGGTCATGTGGACTCCTGGCATTGCCAAGCCTCTATCTCCAGTCCTCTCTGGACTCAGCTAAGACAGAGGGCTTACGCGTGTTTTAGAAGAGGACTCAATTGCAACAATGGATTTCTTCCGGGAGAAGTACAGAATTATTGTGACATACTAACTGTGTGACGCTGGTGATTTATTTTGTATCTCTGGGCCTCAGTTTCCCTGACCTCGAAATAAAGTTCTATTTCAGGGTTGTATGAAAATGTCTTCATTTAAGAAATGTTTATTGAGCTGGGGGGTGGGGGTGGGGGAGCAAGGTGGTAGCACAGCCAGTTGAGTAAACGTTATCATGCACAAGGACCAAGGGTTCAAGCACCTGGTCCCCATCTGCAGCGGGGAAGCTTCACAAGTGGTGAAGCAGTGTAGCAGGTCTCTCTCTCTCTTTATCTATCTATCTGTCTGTCTGTCTGTCTATCTATCTCTGTCTCTATCTCTATCTCTGTCTCTCTACTCCTCTCATCTTTTCTCTGTCTCTACCCAATAAAAATTTTTAAATGTATATTGAGGGAGTCAGGCGGTAGCACAGTGGGTTAAGCGCATGTGGTGCAAAGTGCAAGGATCCTGGTTCTAGCCCCTGGCTCCCCACCTGCAGGGGAGTCGCTTCACAGGCATTGAAGCAGGTCTGCAGGTGTCTGTCTTTCTCTCCCCCTCTCTGTCTTCCCCTCCTCTCTCCATTTCTCTCTGTCCTATTCAACAATGATGACATCAATAACAACAACAATAACTACAGTAATAAAAACAAGGGCAACAAAAGGGAATAAATAAATAAATATTTTTTAAAAAAGTATATTGATCATCTACTTTGAGCCAGAGGTTATGCTAATCTCTTAAAACATATAAACCAAACAAAGATTCCCTACCCTCAGATACTTACCTTCCATGAAATTAAGGCAGCAACAGAGAATGAGAGTCAGAAGATAAACAATGAAATAGTAGAGAGGCAGACTCTTTGATATTTTAGACAGCAATAGGCTCTGGCAGAAAGGAAATATAGGGTTCTAACTGGTCCTCAGCACACAGTATGTCTTACACACAGTCGATGTCAGAATTAGCACTCCTCTTCCGACAGTTCAGAAAAGAGTGAAAGGTCTGAGACAGATGAATAGGCTGTAGGTTTTAATGAAAACATGTTTCTCAGATTTACATGGGAATAAGCAGAAAAAAAATGTTGCCAGGAAAGGGATGAGGGTAGAAGATTACAAAGTAAGAGGAAAATCAACTCCAAATGCTTTCAAGTGATGTGTAATCAGCTGCATCTATTCTAATGACCACTAATTAAGTCGTCTCTTGCAGGCTCCTAGAGAAAAAAAAAAAAAACACTTGCCCAAACAGGCAGACTCTGAAGTGCACATTAGAAGGCCTGCAGCACTGGGCTGAGCTTCATTCTTACTGTAACACAGGGAGAAGTTTAGAATGATTGTCTGACTCCCTCCTGACAGACATTCTTAAAGATTTAAAACACACCCATATTTTAATGAACACAGTCAAAGTGACCATTACATCGACAACATTTCCTTGGACATTTCATTTTAAAGTTATTATTACTATTATTCTTCTTACTATTGGATAGAGGCCTAGAGAAGTTGAGAGGAGAGGGGGAAGGTAGAGAGGGAGAGAGACAGAGAGACACCTGCAGACCTGCTTCACCATTCATGAAGCTTGCCTGCAGGTGGGGACCGGGGGCTTGAACCTGGGTCTTTGCACGTTGTGATATGTGCGCTTAACTAGGTGCCCCTGACATTTCATTCCTCATGTTCTTTAATAGACTTCAAGGGGTTATAGCCAGAGGTTTGGGGCATTTGGCTAACACTAATATAAACAGTCATAAAGTTAATAATAAGAATGAGAGTTAACTTTCAGTAAGCATTTACCATGTCAAGAATTTATGTGTGTCTAATTTAATTTTCTAAATAACCCTCAAAGATGTCCATATTTTAACTGTGGAAACTAAGAACTAGAGAGAACAAGTACCCTCAACATGATCAAATAACCAAAAAAAAAAAAAAAAGATTTAAGGTTTTCGTTAGCTACTTATATTTGGTTAAATGTTTATCAAATACATGACAATCAATATTTGTCAAATATATGACAAATCTCACACAGGACCAAATAATACATGGTTCTGACCTTGGATTACCTACCTCATCAACTGAAAGATAGTAAGTAAGTGAATTTGTTATACAACAATATGACAAGTACCAGTCATCATAGACCTTGCTTTGGGAACTGCCTACTCAGATTGATTGCATGGGGAAATGTTTTCCACAAGTGATATTTAAGGTGGGTGTTGACGGATGAATAGGGGTTTGTTTGGAAGCAAAGGGCAGGGCATGGAGAAGACAGCCTATTGAGCAAGTTTTCTCTAACTCCAAAGCCCTTGCTTTAAACACTCTAGTATTTCCGTTTCTCTCACCGGCCAGTCAGGACTCCTCTGGGTATATTCTTGGGCTCTTGGTTTGGTTCATTTAGCAAGACAAAAGAGGAAAAACAAACACTGACTTGAGTTACTATCAGTACTCAACCTAGAGAACTGAGTTCTTACAAAAGCACGTTTCACTTGCAGATTGTGCTCTGAGGATTTAGAGCTATGCCCAGGGAGAAGAGACAGCTCAGGCAGCAGGGTGCACAGTGCCCTAAACCCCATCTGTGTACCACAGAAGCTGCTTCCACTGGGCCTCATCCCAGCACTCCGCAGCTTGCTCGGTACACAGAGTCAGCAGCACTGAACCCAGAAAACTTAGAATGAGAGGTCAGTGGGAACATGGTATAAATCATTTATTTTCTGCTCTTGTGTGATTGTTGGCACTCAGAGGAAAATGACTGCCCTGGGAACGTCTTAATCGTGTCCCCCCAGAAAGGAGTGGTTCATTATGAAGAAGTTTCCTCCTCCTCCTCCTCCTCTTCCTTCTTCTCCTTCTCCTCCCCCCCTCCTCCTCCCCCCTCCTCCTCCTTCTTCTTTTCCTCCTCCCCCTCCTCCTCCTTCTTCTTCCTCTTCTTCTTCTTCTTCTTTCCTATGTGAAATGACAGTGTGTGTGCCTTTCCATTGAGTCCTGTCCATGAATAGCAGAGCAACGCTTGGCTTCCGACGTTCCTGTAGCAAGGACTATCTATAATCAAAACGAAAGCCTTTCTGTAAACCTCCGAGAAACTGCACTTGAGATGTGAAAGCTCACCTAGGGAACCAGAACACCTAGCCCAGGCCACAGAATCGCCTACCTGCTGGGCTATCTGCCAGACTTCCTGTCTTCTTTACTGGTCTAAAATACCCCCTTATGTATTTCTCGGATAACGTATACAATTCTGGGCAGGGTAGATGGCACCGTGATTACGCAAAGAACTTCAGTGCCCAAGACTCCCAAATCCCAGATTCAGTCCCAGGTATCACCATAAGCTAGAGCTGAGTAGTGCTCTGGTAAAACAAAACAAAACAAAACAAAACAAAACAAAACAAAGTCTTAAACAATTTCTTGTCCCTCTTTATTTTTTTTTTGCCTCCAGGGTTATTGCTGAGGCTCGGTGCCTGTACTATGAATCTACTGCTCCTGGAGGCTATGTTTTCCCGTTTGTTGACCTTGTTGTTATTGCTGTCATTGTTGTTGGATAGGACAGAGAGAAATGGAGAGAGGAGGGGAAGACAGAGGAGGGGGGAAAGAAAGACAGACACCTACAGATCTGCTTCACCACATGTGAAGCGACTCCCCTGCAGGTGGGGAGTTGTGTATTTTTTTTTAAAGTTCTTTATTGTGGTCTGGGAGGTGGTGTGATGGATAAAGCACTGGACTCTCAAGCATGAGGTCCTGAGTTCAATGCCCAGCAGCACATGTACCAGAGTGAATGATGTCTGGTTCTTTCTCCTCCTACCTTTCCCATTAATCAATAAATGAAATTTCTTTTAAAGTTAACCATTCTTTTTTTTTTTTTGTAATTTTATTTATTTATCTTCCTTTTTGTTGCCCTTGTTGTCGTTTTATTGTTGTTGTAGTTGATGTCGTTGTCGTTGGATAGGACAGAGAGAAATGGAGAGAGGAGGGGAAGACAGAGAGGGGGAGAGAAAGACAGACACCTGCAGACCTGCTTCACCGCCTGTGAAGCGACTCCCCTGCAGGTGGGGAGCCGGGGGCTCAAACCGGGATCCTCATGCCGGTCCTTGCGCTTAGCCCCACCTGTGCTTAACCCGCTGCGCTACCGGCAGGCTCCCGAAATTTCTTTTTCTTAAAGTTCACTATTAGCGAAGACTCAAGCTTCACCCTATTCCACAACAGGTACAGAGTGGCTGACAAAGACACAGACACCACTCAGGAAGATAGACGTGAACTGCTTTTTAATCAAGCGCTCTTTTTAACTCCGGCCTGGAAACCACCTCGTGTTTATTTCCTGAACCTAACCCTGGAATGCCAGCCTTGGATGTCAAGCCGTGACACCACAGCGGGCCGTGCCGTGCAGGTGTTATGTAATGTTAACATTCTATAAAAAATGTCCTGGAAGCTGCTTTGTCGTCGCATCAGCCAGAACAGGAACAAAGTCGTTGAATGAGACAAGTTGTGGAGCTAGGGCTGATTCTCCTGGGTTGGGCGTTGATGGAGGCTCTTGCTCCCATTGCACTCCCCCCCCCCTTCATCTTGGCCCTTTTCAACCTTCCTTAATTGCTCCACTCTAGAGCCAACTAGCTAGCTCTGACATCAAACACTCATCCTACACCCACGGGACTTGCCTTCGTTTCTTCCTCCTTTTTTCTTTTTTCCTTTTAAATATACAGCCAGCACCTCCCAGCTTAAAAAAAAAAAATGGAATGCTTTCAGTCTCAAACAAAGCTTTATAGATTTGTTGGCAGGAAATCCAGAGTGGAATTTGCCCTTAAATCCAGGCAAAGCAGCCCTTCAAACAACATGCACTGAACAGTCAGACATTTTTAAATGTCACTCCCTAACAAAAGCATTCATTGTCTCCGAAGACTTCCCAGTGGCACCAACCTTAGGGTGGGAAGAATTCACAAGTAAGGTGACCTGCTTCATTTCACTGGCTGCATGCTATCCATACTTTCTCTTCATAATCTCTCTAAAGAAAAGTTTCCAGAGAGTACTTTTCAACTCCATTGTTTAGCTAAGTTCCTCTTAGGGAAAAGTAACAGTACCTTCCCTCCACCCTCTCTTTTAACTGGAGAAAGGTTTTCGTGAGGATGAAGGCAAGGGGTCATCTTATTCTCACTGTCATACTTCTCAGCCTCTGTAATGGCTAACTTGCCACTGAGCGCGTACTAAGTGCCAGGGACTGTTATCCTCAATTAGACGTCAAAACAGCCCGATAAGATGGGTATCACCACCATCCCCACTTCCAGACTGAGGAGCTGCTGTGGGTGTAGCAAAATTGAGGCAAGTTCAGGCTCAGAAGGGTTTTAAGGCAGGGAAACTAGACTTGAGCTCGGGGAGAAGGACTTCAAAGCTCCTGTTGTAAAGTTTACTAAGAAAGAGGACTAATAAAAAAAAAAATTAGAAAAAGAAGAGGACTAACCAGGGCCCCAGGCTGTATACATGTTCTGTTCTGTAAATGTGTCTTGACTTCTTTATGAACTCTGTTCTCTCCCCTAATGTATGTGTGTGAGGTGGAGACTCCAAGAGTTCCCCTGCAGAAGACAGACATGACTGGCTTAGGATCTGAACCCAGGTGCAGCAGGTAGAGTCAGACTATCTCTCCTCCCTCGAACAGGATGGTAAACATCGAAGCTTTCCCTCTGACGCTTCAGAGTTTATATGTCTGTCCTATATCTGCTCCCTTGTTTAATGCAAAGGGTACACACATGATTCAGGGCCAGAATGTCTGACTCAGGGTTTATAAACTTGTTTAAATAAAGGAAGTACTAATTTATGACCCAGATGTAAGAACCTGCAAATAAATCAAGATGTCTTATAAAGCATAATAAAAAAAGAGACTAGTTCATGAAGAAGGGCTTCTGGGAGTGACGATTTCTCCCCCTGCAATGGTTAAAACTTTGTCTAATACTTAAATGCAATTGGAGGTATACCAGATATACAAGCATATACAAAACCACTAACTTAACTCTTACCTGCACTCTAGTCTTTTAAAAAAATATTCAGTTATTTACTTATTCCCTTTTGTTGCCCTTGTTGTTTTATTGTTGTAGATATTATTGTTGTTGATGATGTCATCGTTGTCAGATAGGACAGAGAGAAATGGAGAGAGGAGGGGGAGACAGAGAGGGGGAGAGAAAGACAGACACCTGCAGACTTGCTTCACCGCCTGTGAAGTGAATCCCCTGCAGGTGGGGAGCCGGGCTGGAACCGGTATCCTTACGCCATACCTTGCGCTTGGTGCTACGTGCGCTTAACCCGCTGCACTACAGCCCGACTCCTTGCTCTACTGCCGGACTCCCTGCACTCTATTCTTAACCCTTCACCTAAGTTATACCCCTAGCATTAGCTTTAACCCTTGATCCTTGCGCCCCCACCCCAGCATATGGACTTTTCTCTTATGTTTTTTGGATAGGACAGAGACATTGAGAGAGGAAGAGGAGATGAGGAGAGAGAAAGACAGACACCTGCAGCTCTGCGTTGCTGCTTGTGAAATGTCTCCCCAACAGGTGGGGAGCTGGAGGCTTGAACCTAGATTCTTGTGTTGGTCCTTGTGCTTAGTACTGCGTGCTTAACTGGGTGCCCTGCTGCCTGGCTCCCTGAAAGGAATAATTTTTTTAAATTTCTTTATTGGGGAATTAATGTTTTACATTTGACAGTAAACACAATAGTTTGTACAGGCATAACATTTCCCAGTTTCCCATATAACAATACAACCCCCACTAGGTCCTCTGTCATCCTTCTTGGACCTGTATTCTCCCCACCCACCCGCCCCAGAGTCTTTTACTTTGGTGCAATACGCCAATTCCAGTTCTGGTTCTACTTGTGTTTTCTCTTCTGATCTTGTTTTTCAACTTCTGCCTGAGAGTGAGGTCATCCCATATTCATCCTTCTGTTTCTGACTTACTTCACTTAACATGAAGTTTTCAAGCTCCATCCAAGGTCGGCTGAAAACAGTGAAGTCACCATTTTTAATAGCTGAGTAGTATTCCATTGTGTACATAGACCACAACTTGCTCAGCCACTCATCTATTGTTGGCCACCTGGGTTGCTTCCAGGTTTTGGCTATTACAGATTGTGCTGCTAAGAACTTACGTGTACACAGATCTTTTTGGATAGGTGTGTTGGGTTCTTTAGGTTCTATCCTCAGGAGAGGAATTGCAGGATCATAGGGTAGGTCCATTTCTAGCCTTCTGAGAGTTCTCCACAGGGGTCAGACCAACTGTCATTATCAGAAGCAGTGCAGGAGGGTTCCTTTGACCCCACAATCTCTCCAGCATTTGCTGCTGTTACCTTTTCTAATGTCTGGCATTCTCACCTTTCTCTTACTTTTGATGTCCTTAGAATGTTCCCTCAAACGATTAAGGGAACTTACAGTGAGTTAGTTTGGTATGAGAGCCAAGGTTGCGTAACATTTAACAACAAAGCAGAAGAAAGAGACTGTGGATCTAGGTGACTGGGAATGAAACTGGGCTGGGAACTGATGGCCTTTGGTGTTTGCTTGGACTCCAACACAGGCAAGGAGAGGCAAGCCCCCACCATTGTTTGCCCTCAGGCTGTGGGGACATTCGTCTAGGGAACTTGGTCTGGGCAGTTTGGCCCTTGTCATCAGCCCAAGCTGTGCGGTTGGCCCTGACCCCTGGTGAGGACCCAGGTGAACTCTTTGGGGAGGAGGCAGTGGGTGGGGTGGCCCAGGAGAGACTGCAGCCTCTTCTGTCAACAGGCAGTGGGGTGCATGTGTCATGTGTTGTCTCAGTCTCTAGGGTTGGCAAGGCGCTCAGGAGAAGTGGGGAAGGAGGGGCAGGTGGAGGAAGAATTCGTTCCAGTTCCAGAACTGGCTAGGAAATGTTTTAGCTAGAAATGCAGACCGAGGGAATTTCTGTAATAGAAAGTGCTTTCATCACTTTTTTTTTTTCTTTTAGAGGTGTGTATATTATTAAAAATTCACAGAAGAAGGAAGCTGCCTGGTTGAAGGTTGACACTGGTATGGGGACAAAGCCTCCCACTGCACCCATGCTCTTCACCTCCAAGAGTACTTGCCATCACATGAGCTGGCACAGCCTCTTTCAAACGCTAGAGAAGCTCAGACTGTCCCGGCTAATCTTTCAGGTCTCAGCACTAGCAGCAAGTTACAGTCTCTGTTTGACTCATTCTACACACAATAAACACAAAATGCCCTTGAATTCAAGCAGAGCGCTCTTGTGGAGGGCTTGGAGCCAAGGACGAACCATGAAAGGGGAAGGCATTTGGATAACATATAAAAGCTGAATTGGCCCAGTTCTAAAATTCTAATTTTTGCCAAGTGCAATAAGTCTCTCCCTGTTCACATGTAGCCATAGCCACTTGGCTCATAAGACACCAGTGTTTTCAATCAGCTACATTCTAGTCCATTTCACACCCTAGGAAATGAGGGTTTCTAATCTTAAACACTCTGACCTGAAAATCAAATAATAAAGTCAAAATTTTCTTTTCTGGATTCAAAAGACTCTCCCAGGAGAGGCCAGAGGTGATATGCCCAGTTAAGTGTATACACTATAGTGCATAAGGACAAGGACCCAGGTTCAAGTCCCTAGTCCCCACCTGCAGGGGGAAAGCTTTATGAGTGACAAAGCAGGGCTGCAGGTGTTACTCTGTCTCTTTCTCTCTCTATTCCCCCCTGCCCTCTTAATTTCTGACTCTCTATGCAATAAATAAATAAAAATGATAAAAAATTATTTAAAAAAAAGACTCTCCCTGGGTCTCATGTGGTCTTTAGAGAAAACTCCCAGTTCTGATAAGAAGGACAGACAAGAGAGTCGGGCGGTAGTGCAGTGGGTTAAATGCATGTGGTGCGAAGCACAAGGACCAACATAAGGATCCCAGTTTGAGCCCCCGGCTCCCCACCTGCAGGAGGGTCACTTCACAAGCGGTGAAGCAGGTCTGTAGGCATTTATCTTTCTCTCCCCTCCTCTTTCCATTTCTCTCTGTCATATCTAACAACGACATCAATAATGACAACAATAATAACTACAACAATGGCAACAAAAGGGAATGAATATATATGTATGACAGACAAGCACATGAAGACAGGGAGTCCCAGGAGTTTGTAGGCTGTAAGCAAAAGGAGATGACATCATTAGCCTTTTCTGGCCCCCAGGGTGTGTCTTACAGATTTACAGGGCTGGGAACCCACAGAGGTTCCCACAGAGGTGGTAGTCACTCCCGGGGCAACACAAGAGCAGTTCTCTTCAGGAAAGGAGAGTTTATCCCCACTTCACAGTGGAATGACTGGCCCGTGGTATGGGCTCGGGCACTGGTCCCTAAAATAAACTGAAAGAACACAGGCGAGCCGCGTGAACCCATATGTCCACCTTAGCATTCAAAACACCTGGAGCTGAGCAAATGTTGAAACCTACCCTTTAGTTTACAAAGAGGAGGAGTTACAGAGGAGAACTTGCACATTATATTTCAACACATCCCCTGCACACACACCTATGTGTTGATCTAGAACTTGGGTCTTTCTGCAGAACAGTGGATCTGACTGCCCCAAAGTACTGGTACGACCAGTGAAGGGACTGACTTGGGAAAGGAAAGCTCCCCAGACTAAAAATGTTTAAGAAACACCACAGCCAAATGCAGTGGGTAGGCCTGGCATTGTGATTCAAACACACCCATTGTTTAAAAAATAATAATAATAAAAAGGCGATGGGGCCAGGCGGTGACACTCCTGGCTAAATTGCACACATTACAGTACACAAGGACCTAGGTTCAAGTCCCTGGTCCCCATCTGCAGGGGAAAAGCTTTACGAGTGAAGCAGGATTGCAGGTATCTCTCAGTTTCTTTCCCTTTCTCTGTCTCCCCCTCCCTCTCAATTTCTCTGTTTCTATCCTGTAATAAATAAATTAAAGAAATAAATAAAAAGAAAGAAAGAAAGAAAGAAAGAACAAAAAACTCCCAGAATATAAAAAAAAAGGAAGAGAAAGAAAAAAAATTAAAAAAAGAAGACAGAAAATGGAAAATGGATTTGGTCCAAGGTGATACTATTTGGTCCAAGGTGATTGTGTCAAGTTTGTTAGATTTCTAAACAGTTCCACAGTTAGGTTAAAAAAAAAAAAACTCATTTTAAAGACATTCGTGCTGAAGTGGAGAGTAAGGGGGCAGGGTGCCGGAGAAATCACTGGGGAAGAAAAAAAGATGACAAGGTCAACTCAGCAATTGTTGACCTTGATAATTGTTAGGTGCATGGGTTCATTATGCTAGTTTTTCTACTCAGTCATTATAGAAGTACACTGCTGTAATTGTATGTTTTAAATTTTTCAGTAAAATTTTAAGAAATAAAAAAAGCCAAAGAGCATATAAGGCTCTGGTGGAAGGATCACTAAGAGAAAGAAGCAGAATTCATTTCTCTCTCTCTCTCTCTCTCTCTCTTTTTTTTTTTTTTTTGCCTTTGGAAGACTTAAAGAGATTCCTATAGGCAATGTCTTGGGAAAAGGAGAAATGATGACAAAAACCAAAATCCAAATTAAGAGTTGGTACCGGGGGCCAGTGAAAAAGCTCACTGGGAGAGGGCCTGCTTGGCCATGTGTGCAACCCAAGTGTGGGTCTGGCCTCCACCGTGTTGAAGGGAGCTTTGGTGCTGTGGTCTCTCTCTGTGTGTAAAAAGCAAACAACAACAACGACAACCAAAACCAGTACCTGGCAGACTGCAGAAAGGCATGAATGATAGAAGGAGATGCTGGTTTGCAGCTCTGCTTTCTACCACTAGGCACTGGATGGCTTCATGTCTCTCAGCTTCAGCTCCTTCACCTGTGAAACCAAGACGACACCATCTCCCCCCCCCCCCACCCCAATGTACCTTGGAGATGGTGGCACACAAAATGACACTTAGAGGTTACTCAGTGAGAAGGAACTGGATCTCAGCATAGATAAATACCTGCATGTGTCCGACATGGTCACAGAGAGAGGAAACATGATGATGATGAATGTACTTAACATTGTTGGGGACCAGGAGGTGGTGCACCTAGTTGAGCGCACACGTTACAGTTCACAAGGGCCCAGGTTCAAGCCCCCAGTTCCCACCTGCAAGAGGAAAGCTTCACAAGTGGTGCAGTAGGGCTGCAGGTGTCTGTCAGTCTCTCTTCCTTACTATCTCCTCTACTCTCTCAACTTCTCTCTGACTCTATCTAATAAATAAAATAAAATAAAATAAAAAGAAAGAACCAAAAAAGACCCCAGATCAGATCAATGGGGTTTATAGTGAATAGTATTTTATACACTTTCCCCATGTCTGGGAGCTATTTTCTTCCCTGATTCAGCTTTCTCGTCTTATTTCCAACACTGACACCATCTCCCCAGACAATACCTTGGGTCCACCTGCATGTTAGCTGTCAGACTCAGGCAAAAATTAATAAAGTCATGGGCCCCTTGGAATAGACCTAAATTTTTTCCAAAATGGAGACCCAAATCTCATCTGCTATATTCTTACCTTTTGCTCCCTGATTATTAAACATTTTGTTCTGCTTTATATCATAATGCTTTTCAGCCACCAAGCTGCAGATGCTACCATGATGGCAATATGACTTCCCTGGGCAGACGACCTCACCAGTGTGTCCTGGAGCCCCACCTCCCCAGAGCCCTGCCCCACTAGGGAAAGAGAGAGACAGGCTGGGAGTATGGATCCACCTGCCAACACCCATGTTCAGCGGGGAAGCAATTACAGAAGCCAGACCTTCCACCTTCTGCATCCCACAATGACCCTGGGTCCATGCTCCCAGAGGGATAGAGAATAGAAAAGCTATCAGGGGAGGGGATGGGATACAGGGATCTAGCGGTGGGAATTATACCCCTCTTATCCTACGGACTTGTTCATAATTAAATCAATAAAAAATAAAAAGTAATCACTTCAAATTAAAAAAAAGCTTAACATTTGTTGAGAAGCTGCCATGAGATTGTCACTCTGTTCTGTTTACCTGTGTCATTTCATTTTATCTCCACAAACCCTAAAGGATATTTCTTTCTTTTTTTTTAAAGTATTTTTAAAATTTGTAATATTTATTTATTATTGGGTAGAGACAGAGAGAGATTGAGAAAGGAAGGGGAAGACAGAAAGGAAATGAGGCCGAGAGAAACATCTGTAGCCCTGCTTCACTACTTCCCCACACAGGTGGGGACCAGGGGCTGGAACCTGTAATGTGGGAGCTTAACCAGGTGTGCCACCACTTCGCCTCCCAGTATGAACATTTTCCAACTGCAGCCTTCCCTCCACCTTTGCCACCTGGCCCTTGGCTTTTTACTATAAGCAAAAGCTCTGCTTTTCCCCCCTTCTTTTTTTTTTATTTATTATCGGTAAGTTGCTGTTTTCAATGTCTTATAAGCTATTACTATAACTAAGTGATTTAGAGGGAATTCTAGTTTTACTTCTATATCCTTATGACATGCTATCCCCTCTCCCTTTCCTTCTTTATTTGGAATTTCTTTACTTTCTTTCATGTTTATTGATTGATTGATTGATCTCCAGGGGTATCCCTGGGACTCGGTGTCGCCACTATGAATCCGCCACTCCCTGCGGCCATTTTTTTCATATTATTCCATATAACAGTAAGAAATTGATAGAGGAAGGGGAAATAGAGAAGGAGACAGAGAGACACCTTCAGACCTGCTTCAGTGATCATGAAGCATCCTCCCTGCAAGTGGGGAGCCAGGGACTTGAACCCAGGTCCTTGCACAGATCCTTACACTTAGTACTGGGTGTGCTTAACCGGGTGTGTCACTGTCTGGCTCCAAGTAGCCTTTGATATAATGGGTATCCTTTTACCCATAACTCATCTCAACCCTGGAACCAGCTGTTTCTCCTCTTAGAGGGGAGTATTATTGCTACGGGGATTTTTTTTCTAAGGCCGAGATGGGGTGGAGGTCGGGGGAGACACCATAGCACTGAAGCTTCCTTCCGTGTGATGGGGCCAAGCTCCAGCCCAGGTTATAAACACAACAAGGTAGCACACTATTCAAGTGAGCTGTTTTGTCTGCCCACTACTGGGTTTTGTTTTGTTTTGTTTTACAGATCTAGGGAATAGTTTGTGTATTATCAATATACATCTAGGCACATATGCTCATAACACACACACACACACACACACACACACACACACACACACACATTTGTTGACTCCGAACCTGGGAGAACTGGAATGATGATTAGTGTATAAGAATTTGGACTGTGGAATTCGAAAAATAACCTTCCTGATCTGGATAATAAAAAATTTAAAATGCAGTGGGGAAGGATTCAGGAGCCTCACAGATTCCTTCCCTCTTTGCCCACCCCTAGAATATGCAATTGATAAGATAACAATCAGATCATAAAAATTAACATCTCACTTTTTTATTACAGATAAAAGTTGCAAATATTATAAAAGATAAAAACGGAGCCACCTAGAATCTGGATCTGGGTATGGACCAGAGTCAGGAAGTTGCTGAGGGCCACAGAGCTGAGGCTAGTCCAGGGACTCGGCCCTAGTTCTGTCAAGCCCAGACAGGTTCGCTGCTAAGAAAGCACTTCAACTCACCAAAGACCACCCAGGATAGGAACTCAGCCAATCATAGCTTGACAAATTTTCTACCTTTCCTAATGGTACCTGTGTGTGTGTGTGTGTCCGACATAAGGATTCCCGTTCAAGCCCCCGGCTCCCCACCTGCAGGGGAGTGGCTTCACAGGCGGTGAAGCAGGTCTGCAGGTGTCTGTCTTTCTCTCCCCCTCTCTGTCTTCCCCTTTTCTCTCCATTTCTCTCTGTCCTATCCAACAACAATGGCATCAATAACCACAACAATGTTAAACAACAAGGGCAACAAAATGGAAAATAAATAAATATTAAAAAAAAAAAAGCGTTTCCCACCCAGAGGAAAACTCAGGCTCTTGGATCTGTGTTTCTTGGTCTGCAGTCTTCAAATCTTGAGTGCATGTTTGTGAGCTTTGATTCCCTTGGCCTGTGAAGGCTCTGCTGGAGGATGTGTCTGGTTCGGTGTCACACCATTAAACCCCTTTTCTGGCGTGAAAGACGCCCTCTCCCAGCTGCTTCCAGAAGGTCATCTTTTGCTGATGGTTCTTCCTGAGGATGGTTTTAACTGAAGAAAGTGGTTGCACCTACAGCCTTATCTTCTAGAGGCAGCTAGCACCCACTGATGGGCAAATGTGGGAGACTACAAGGCCTGGCCGCCTCACTGTGACAAGTCAGTGGGTCAGGTCTGTGGGTTTGGTGAGGGCTGTGGTGGGGCTGCGCAGCTGTTCCTCCTCTTCCTCTACCCAGTCTGCTTTCTGCTTTCTTCTCATCCACAAGTATCAACACCCTCCCTGGATTACTTCCCCTTTCTGTCTTTCTTTCTTTCTTTCTTTCTTTCTTTCTTTCTTTCTTTCTTTCTGCTGCTAGGGTTGGTTATTGATGGCACTTGATGCCTGCACTGTGAATCCACTGCTCCTGTGACCATTTTTTTCTGTCTTTTTTTTTTATTGGATAGGACAGAGAGGAACTGAGAGAGGAAGAGGAGAGAGAGAAAAAGGAGGAGAGAGACACCTGCAGACCTGCCCCACCATTTTTGAAGCATTCCCCCCTGTAGGTGGGGAGGTGGGGAGCTGGGGGCTCAAACCAGTGTCCTTGCTTGGGTCCTTGAAGCTTAGCACTATGTGCACTTAACTGGGTGCACCACTGTCGTTATTTATTTTCTACATGCTAATCCCAGAGTTTCTCCCATGCAATTCATGCTGCTTATACCCAGTCAGGCAAAGCACCCTAGAAAAAGCTACATTGGGGGTGGGGGTAGATGGCATAATGGTTATGCAAAGAGACTCTCATGCCTGAGGCTCCGAAGTCCCAGGTTCAATCCCCCACACCACCACCATAAGCCAGAACAGAGCAGTGCTCTGGTAAAAAAAAAAAAAAAAAAGGCTGTACTGAACTAAGTTTTGTTTTGTTTTTTTAACTGAGTTTTAGAAAGTTAAGATGAAACAGGCAAACAGAATGCAGATACAGTTCATTCCAGGGATCATCACAATTATAGTTCCAGAGAAAACTCAAGTGTCTCTCCCCTGACTCCCTTCCCTATCCAGTCCCTATTCCAGGTAGTTTGAAGCTAAGAGTCTTGTGGCCAGACCCTGTCATGGTTTCTACCTCTTTATCTGAGTGAAAAGGAATGATGAGACAGACGTGGTTCTGAAGCTGTTGACAGTCCCCTGTGCTTAAGAAAAACTTGATAATCTGTTGTTCTTGCCTTAGAAGAAGAAGGTTCTAGCATAAGGTCAATGTTCAGAGGTGTTTGTTTGTTTGTTTGCTTGTTTGTTTTCCCTTCAGGAAACAGTCTGTTGAAGGAAGGAGTGGGACTGACAAGGTTTAGAGACCTTTTAAAGAAGGAGATCTATGTGTATGTTTGCCATGGGAATGGAGTTTTGTGTTCTAAAGATGCATCATGTCTCTCAATTATTCTATTTCTCTGTCAGCAATAACTACTGGGTGCCTCCAACATGCCACGCACATTCAAGGTCCCAGATCTTAAGGAGTTTCTATCACACACTGAGAGAGTATCTTAAATCCATTTGGATCTGATTTTGGTGTAAGGTGTTTGTTTGGTGGTGGTCCAGTTTCACTGCTCTCTCTACATGTGGCTGTCCAATTTTCCCAGCACCATCGTTTGAAGAGACTTTTTTTTTTTACCCCCATTGAATGGTTTTGGCCCCTTTGCTATATATTAAGCGGCTGTGTGTATGGTGGGTTCATTGCTAGGCTCTTGATTCTGTTCCATTACCCAAGTGTCCATCTGTATTTCAGCACCTGTTTTGATTACTCCTGCTTTATAGAATGAACTAACATTGGGGATCATTATAATTCCATTTCCCCCTACTCTTCCCCACCCCCAGAAGTGCTTGGGCACTTGGAGACTTCTTGGTCTGATGGGAGATAATTAATATGATGGATACCATTGCTATTTTGACTCCATGGCATCCTCCTGCTCCCAGCTATTCCCCGGAATATAGAAAGTGAAGGGTTAGCTTTTTAACTATGTTCCATTTCTTTTTGTACAGAATGCAACTGTCTCTCATAATGGCAAGATACAGTTTTCTGCTTCAGGAAACACTCTCTGAGCCAAGACCTCCAGGTATGGACCCTGATTCCTCAAGAGGGAAACAAAAGAATCTGGAAATACCATCACTCAAGACAGTAAGTAGCCTTGGGCATCAAACCATTATCCTGTTGTGTGAGTTGTGATTGCTGGAGCTAATTACCACCCTGGTAATTCCTTCTACATTCTTTCTGTCACAGAATATAATCTTCCTGAGGTATTCTATGACGAAGGTCATGTACTTGCGAGGGCAAAGAAGGAAAAACAATTTTAAAGAATTCAAAATGTGAATTACTCCTGCTATACCTGCTTCAGTGGAAAGGCCCGTTTACGTGGCCACATTGCTATCTATGATTCCTGAGAATCCCTCCAACTAGGAAACATCTTTGTCTAGGTCAGACCTGAACACCCAATCCCAGTCTAAGATGGGATAGTAATGACTGTGCTTGATAACACAGGGACATAAGAGCCTTTGCATGGAGAAGCAAAAAGAAAAAGTATCTTTTCCAGAGGGCATCTTTGGGGCAGGGGGAGGAGCTGCTGAAAGTATAGAGTGTCTGAAACGGAGTTTCACCAAATAAGAACTATTCACTCCTCTTAATCAAAAAAGATCCAGTTGACCAGAAGGCACTTCTCATTTAGCACATGTGACTTAATAACATTAAAAAAAAATTATTAGTGGGAGTCAGGCGGCGGCGCAGCAGGTTAAGTGCACATGGCGGAAAGCGCAAGGACCGGCGTAAGGGTCTGGGTTCGAGCCCCCGGCTCCCCACCTGCAAGGGAGTCGCTTCACAGGTGGTGAAGCAGTTCTACAGGTGTCAAAAAAAGAAAAATAAATTGTTAGTGAGGGAGCCAGCCGGTGGCACAGCAGATTAAGCACACATGGCAGAAAGCTCACAGGCCAGCATCAGGATCCTGGTTCCAGCCCCTGGCTCCCCACCTGCAGGGGGTTCGCTTCACAAGAGGTGAAGCAGGTCTGCAGGTGTCTGTCTTTCTCTCCCCCTCTCTGTCTTCCCCTCCTCTCTCCATTTCTCTCTGTCCTATCCAACAACAACGGCAGCAATAACAATAACAACAACAACAATGACGACAAACAACAAGGACAACAAAAGGAAAAATAAAAGAATGGTTTTAAAAAAATTATTAGTGATTTAATAATGATTAACAAGATTGTAAGACAACTGGGGTACAATTTCCTACAGTTCCCACCACCAGAGTTCTGTGTCCCCTCCCCTCTACTAGAAGCTCTCCTATTCTTTATCCTTCAGGGAGTACAGACCCAAATTCTTTATGGGGAGCAGAAGGTGGGAGTTCTGGCTTCTGTCATTGCTTCTCCACTGGACATGGACATTGGCAGGTGGATCCACACCCCCAGCCTGTTTCTGTCTTTCCCTAGTGGGGCAGTGCTCTGGGGAGGGGAGGTTCCAGGACACATTGGTGAGGTCGTCTGCCCAGGGAAGTCAGGATGGAATCAGTAGCATCCACAACTTAGTGGCTGAAAGGTGGTAAGATATAAAGCAGGACAAATCATACTTAATAGCATCTTAACTAAACCTTTCTCTTTATGTTCCCCTACCTCAATCTCCTCTTGTCATGTTTATGGATCTAGATGGTTTCCACTGCTCTTCTGGACACAAGGCAGCCTCTCTGCTCTAGTTGGGTTATTTAAAGAATGGCATATGGCCTATTGTTATTCATCACTTTTTGGCATGGTCCCAGTGAGAAGCCTGTTTTATTTTATTTTATCTTATTTGTGGGATACTGGTTACAGGAGAACTAACAATTCAGCAGAGTAAAGCAATCCTTGTCCACTTTCCTTTTTGACTAGTCAAAACTTACAACTGACCCCATGAATAAGGTCCTGTCACCGAGGGATGTGTTCTCTTTCATGGAAATCTTGTGAGAGTCATGTTCAAGTAGGATCAACTCTTGTTAGCTATTTTTTTCAGCGGTTTCTTGCTTTGACTAAATCACTAGAATACCATAATCTCTTGGGGGTGAAAATAGCAAAAGAACCCAAGACTTCAAATCATGAGGATCTCCAGTTGCCCAAGAGGGGACAGAGTGGGTAAAGCACTGGGTTCTCAAGCATGACGCCCCCATTCTGAGCACCGGCATTGGATGGGCCAGAGTAATGTTCTGCTTCTCCCTCCTCCTCCTCTTCCTTCTCTCTCTCTCTCTCTCTTTAAAGTCTTTTTTTTTACATTTATTTACTCATTTATTTATTATTGGATAGAGACAGACAACAGTTGAGAGGGCAGGAGGAGATAGAGAGGGAGAGAGACAGAGAGACACCTGCAGCCCTGCTTCACCATTCGTGAAGCTTTCCCCCTGCAGGTGGGAGCCCGGGTCCTTGCACACTGGAGCGTGTGTGAGTGTGTGTGCTTAACCAGGTGCACCACTGCCTGCCCCCTCCTTCTCTCTTTCTCTCCCTCATAGATAAATCTTAAAAAGGGGAGGGGCTCCTGGTAACATCTCTTCTCATGTTAAAAAAAAAAAAACAAAAAACTTCACTCAGAGGGAGATCTAAAAAACAGATGAATAGAGCTTCCACAACAAAGGGGGAGAGGGGCATTACTGGAATGAGGGCGGGGGAGAGCCAGAGACATACTCTTTTCAAGTCAGAAACTCCACCTCAACAGCTGTGACTCAATAGCTGGAATGATTCTCAAAGGTATGAAATCTTTCACTGAGAAGGGAAGGAAGGGGCATCCCAGCTCTTTGATCCCGTACAGAGGAGCTGAGTTCCTGAGGCTGTGACGTTGAGGACAGGTGGGATATATATTCAGTGAACCAAAGAACTATCAGGAATGAAAAGCCCTCCCTCCCTCAGGGGATCCAGGCACTGAGTCATTAGACCCAGAACTGTTGGCAGTCACACTGCTCAAAAGGACACCTGAGCCACTGGAGTGAGACCTTTCCTTTCATAGGATTCTATAATTCCACTCCAGGTGGTTCGCTTCCTAACAAAATCCCAACACCTAGATATAGACCAGGTCCCCTGAGATAGAGTATATGTTCACACGTATCCATAAACTAGGGCAAAATATATATCTGAAAGCAGAAGTGCACGAGAGTCTGCAGTGAGTAGCTCCCAACACTTCATCTGCACTATTCCAGCCTTTAGGTCTATGATTACTCAACAATTTGTTTGGCTTTGTATGTTAACTCTCTTTTTTAGTTCCAGATGCCAGCATGATGCTGACCAGACTTCCCTGAACAGACAACCCCACCAATGTGTCCTGGAGCTCCGCTTCCCCAGAGCCCTGCCCCACTAGGGAAAGAGAGAGGCAGGCTGGGAGTATGGATTGACCTATAAACACCCATGTTCAGCAGGGAAGCAATTACAGAAGCCAGACCTTCCACCTTCTGAATCCCACAATGACCCTGGGTCCATGCTCCCAGAGGGATAGAGAATGGGAAAGCTATTAGGGGAGGGGATGGGATATGGAGATCGGGTGGTGGGAACTGTGTGGAGTTGTACCCCTCTTATCCTATGGTTTTGTTAATGTCTCCTTTTTATATAAAAATTTTTTAAAGAGTCTTTCTTACTATACTTACACAGTCTATCTGAGAGGCAGGATACTTTGGCAATGATTCTTAAGTGAGCATCATTGTTGGATGGCAAACAGACAGCCCTGTGACATGTTACCCCCTCATGTCACATCTCTTTACCACAGAAGTACACAGCTCCCAGAACTAGAGCTCAGTCCCACATAACTACTCTGCACAAGGGGCTTGTCTTCTGCTGGATGGACTGTGACCCTGTATCCCCACCACAGGGGCTGTTCTTGCTCACAACACTTCTCAGTGTACTATCATCACGGGTGGCCAGAGCTGTGTAGCGTTCCTGGACTCCACAGTCTATCACCTGCGTGGCACCGATCCTTCAAGACTAGGAGAGGTGGCTGAGTTGCTTAAATTTTAGACACAAACACAAGGAACAAAGCAGAGTGGCTTAACGGGAAACACATCCCAAAGTGAAAAAAAAAAAAAAAAAGATACAAAAGTCCAGAAAAATACCTAGAGAAACTGAGATAAGCAGATGAACAGTTCAAAGAGAGTTCATGAAGATGCTCACAACAATTGGGAGAAGCTTGGATGAACTAAACAATTATTTTAAATTTCTTTTGGGGGGGACTAATGTTTCACAGTCGACAGTAAATACAATAGTTTGTACATACATAACAATTCTCAGTCTTCCACACGACAATACAACCCCTTGCTAAGTTCTCTGCCATCCTGTTCCAGGACCTGAACCCTTCCCCTCCACCCAGAGTCATTTACTTTGGTGCAATACACCCACCCCAGCCCAAGTTCTGCTGAGTGTTTTCTCTTCTGATCTTGTTTTCCAACTTCTGCCTGAGAGTAAGATCATCCCATATTCACCCTTCTGTTTCTGAGTTATCTCACTTAATATAATTCCTTCAAGCTCCACCCAAGATGGGGTGAAAATGGTGAAATCACCATTTCTAATAGCTGAGTAGTATTCCATTGTGTATCTAGACCACAACTTGCTCAGCCACTCATCTGTTGTTAGACATCTGGGTTGCGTCCAGGTTTTGGCTATTACAAATTGTGCTGCTATGAACATAGGTGCACACAGATCTTTTGAATGGGTGTGTTGGGTTCCTTAGGCTATATCCTCAAGAGAGGAATTTCAGGGTCATAGGGTAGGTCCATTTCTAGCCTTCTGAGAGTTCCCCAGACTGCTCTCCTCAGAGGTTGGACCAAGTTACATTCCCACCAAGCAGTGCAGGAGGGTTCCTTTCTCCCATAACCTCTCCAGCATTTGTTGTTACTGTCCTTTCTAAAATATGACATTCTCATAGGGGCAAAGTGATATCTCATTCTTGTCTTTATTTGCATTTCTCTTACCATTAAGGACTTGGAACATTTTTTCATGTTTATCGGACTTTTGGATCTCTTCTATGGTGAATATTCGGTACATGTCCTCTCCTCATTTTTGGATGGGGTCATTTGTTTTCTTGTTGTTGAGTTTGGTGAGCTCTTTATATATTCTGGTTATTAGTCTCTTGTCTGATAAATGGCATGTAAAGGTCTGTCTTCCCCTCTTCTCTTGATTTCTCTGTCCTATCCAATAAAATAGAAAAAACGGCCTCCAATAGCAGTGGATTTGTGCAGGCACTGAGCCCCAGCAACAAACCTAGAGGCAAAATAAGAGTAGAGAAGGAGTGAAAGGTGTTGCAGTTTGAATTCTGCAGGAGACTCTAAACTAGAAACTTTGCTAAAAAAGGCTCAGCCAACCTTCTAGGAGCTCTGGAGTTTCATTAATCAATGTTGTATCACATGGATTGCATTAACGTTAACCAGGCTTGTCCCACTTCCAATAGGATCTCTTAGCTGTATAGGAAACTAGGAAGGGCATAACCCTGGACAAGGTGGCCAGCTTCTTAGTCACGAAATATTGTGGAATGAAGTGGATTCACCATGAATTAAAATTCCTGAATGACAATACACATGAACACCCACACACCTTGTCTTGCTATAGCTTACCTTGCCTTGCTGTAGCTTACCTTAAAACAATCAATATAGGGGGTCGGGTGGTGGCGCAGTGGGTTAAGCGCATGTGGCGCAAAGCGCAGGAACCAGCGTGAGGATCCCGGTTCGAGCCCCCGGCTCCCCACCTGCAGGGGAGTCCCTTCACAGGCGGTGAAGCAGGTCTGCAGGTGTCTATCTTTCTCTCCCCTTCTTTGTCTTCCCCTCCTCTCTCCATTTCTCTCTGTCCTATCCAACAACGAATTGTGTCAACAAGGGCAGTAATAATAACCACAACGAAGCTACAACAAGGGCAACAAAAGGGGGGGAAAAAAAACAATCAATATATTCAAAAGTCTTAGTCCTGAAAGATATAAACTGGAACTCAGAGCATCTGAGGCATGAGAACAGCCCCAACAAACTGAACAGAAAAACAATTCACCAATTCCCTCGGCAGCTGTACCATACTTGGATGGTTTATTCACTAATAAGGAATCATAGGTAATGATGACAGGCTCTGGGACACAGAAGACAGTGATGGGATGGAGGACTGAAGATTAATTGAAAACCGAAGAGTTTTTCATTGGAAAATAACATTGTTAAGCAGAATCTGTCTGCAAGCCTAAGCAGATTTTTTAAAAATTATTATCAGATCTAAATTCATCAGCTAAATTTGGTCTCTTATAATTATGCACCAGCCTGATACAAGCCAAGACTGTCTTCTTTATCACCCCCTTTGAGATGTTGATTTTTTTTCCATGGATATGTTAATTGACTTTGAGTCACGGAGTCCAAGCCTAAGACTTAATCCTAAAGAAAATATTCAATGGAAAATATCCAAAAGATGAAGCTGTAGGCTTGGTTTGATCTTCACTGGCATATTTTCTATGACAGTAGTAAAAAAAAAATCAAACAACTCCTTTTGTGCCAAGAATATACATCCACTTCATGACGACGATGGGTTGTGATCACTGCGAAAGCAACGTGGGGACAATGCTTGATTATGTTCTCTTTGCATCGCCACAATCTGATACCACGCTATGCTAAGATGCAAAAAAAAAACCAAAAAAAACCTACAGGATGGAATTGATTTGTTGTAAGGTGACACAGTAAGAAAGAGAACTGAGATTTCATTTATTTACTTGTTTATTTTGCCTTCAGGGTTCTTGCTGGGGCTCAATGCTGGCACTAGGAATCCACTGCTCTAGGAGACCATTTTTTTTTTTTTTTTTACCATTTTATTAGATAGGACATAGCAAAGTTGGCAGAGAAGGGGAAGATAAGGAGAAAGACACCTGCAGACCTTCTTCACAGCTTGTGGGACGACCCCCGTGCAGGTGGGGAGCCGAAGTTCAAACCCAGATCCTTGCGCGCCTGTTCTTGCGCTTGGTACTAGGTGCACTTAACCTGGGGAGCTACCGCCCCGTCCCCAAGAACTGAGGTTTCAGCCTTATCTTTCTTCTAACATTCTATGCATTCTTTTATTTTGTTTCTACTGTATGTCAAGAACTGTGTTCTGCACGTTTTTTTGATGATAACATCCTTCCTGGAAAGAAAAACTGTTATCTCTTCACATGAAGATACAAAGTCTCATCAGAAGATTTCAATGAGAACAAAACAGGCATTTTAGATGTGTCTTATCGATTTACAAGTAACTGTGTCTCTGTGCTTCCGACTCTATCACCAAGACGTCTCTCAGAATTGCTTCTTCTATCCTTTAACTCCAGTTGGCTTCTCCCAGCACAATCCCCTTTGGCACATCCCCTTTATACATCATTTCATTATTTGTCCATTAAAAACAAAACAAGGGGGGGGGTCGGGCGGTAGCGTAGTGGGTTAAGCGCAGGTGGCACAAAGCCCAAGGACTGGCGTAAGGATCCCGGTTCAAGCCCCCGGCTCCCCACCTGCAGGGGGAGTCGCTTCACAGGCGGTGAAGCAGGTCTGCAGGTGTCTGTCTTTCTCTCCCCCTCTCTGTCTTCCCCTCCTCTCTCCATTTCTCTCTGTCCTCTCCAACAACAACGACATCAATAACCACAACAACAATGAAAAACAACAAGGGCAACAAAAGGGAAAATAAGTAAATAAATAAAACCATTAAAAACAAAAGCAAACAAAGGAAAACACTGCTTGGTTTTGGATTGTGGTGATGGTGGGGTAGAACCTAGGACCTCTTGGGCATGAAGTGAAAGTCTGTTGCATAAGTTGTTGTACTATCTTCCCGGTCCCTCTTAGTGGTTATTACTGAGTACTGATTAGCAATGCTGCTGTTCACTCTTTGGGATACTGTCTTGCTTTTTAATTGGGATGTGTGTGTGTGTGCAAGCACTTTCTTTTCAACAAGGCTGTAAGCACCTTAACTGAGAATTGTTGAGACCAAGACTTAGCAATTGATTTCACAGCATTCCCCCCCAAAAAATTCACAAATGTTTATAACATTTTTACCTTTTTCAACCAAGCAACATTCAACCTACAGAAATATAACACTTGACAAAGACACTAAAACTATTTCAATTATTTGAACGACCTATGAATACTGTATTTATATCAGCAAAAACGATTCTGTTTTATACTTTAGTAATAAATTACCTTCAGATCTCAGTGACTTAAAACATGGGGATTCTATTGTTTTTCATATCCAGTCAGAAGCCCAGCTGATGGACAGTTCAACTCTGGGACATTCCTTACTTGCAGTGGAAGAGGAAGAAACAATAGCAAATATTTTTTAAAATACTTTTATTACCTCTATTTATTGGATAGGGACAGGCAGAAATTGAGAGGGTAGAGGGAGATAGAGAGGGAGGGAGAAAGAGAGACACCTGCAGCAAAGCTTTCCCCCTGGAGGTAGGTGACCAGGGACTCGAACATGGGTTCTTACACATTGTAGCATGCGTATTCAATCAGGTGCACCACCACTGAGCCCCGAGCCCCAACAATAGCAATTTTTAAAACTTTTTTTTCTTTTTAATTAAAATTTTTTGTCTTTATTTATTGATTGATTGATTAGAAACAGGCAGAAATTGAGAGGAGTAAGGTGATAGAGAGGGAGAGAGGCAGAGAGACACCTGCAGCCCTGCTTCTCCACTCCTGAAAATTTCCCCCTGCAGGTGGGGACTGGGGGCTCGAACCTGGGTCCTTGAGCACTGTAACACGTGCGTTCAACCAAGTGTGCCACAGCCGACCCCAATGATAGCAAATCTTACACTAACTTAAAGTCTCCGTATTTCATTTCAAAGTCTAGCATATGACTATGCCTGAAACTAAGTATTTGAAAAACAATCAATCAAACAAACACTAGAAATATTTGGTAAAGAGCATTAATGATGACCACAATGATTGTTAGTATCAATTCTCCTTTTTAATGTTATAAAATACAACTAATGTTCAGATGGCTTTGATCACTTCTCCAGAGTCACGCCTTTTAGTCATAGATGAGCTGGGAAATGAACTGGAGTTCACTGGCTAGCGGCTGTCTACATCTCTGCTTCTTTTTCTCTGCCATACTGCTTCTTTCAAATATGCTTTTGAGAAAGAGGCTCTGCAGACGTTTGAATTCTAAACTCAAATAATTACTCTTGCTACTGCTTGGTAGCTTGCGAGTCTTGAATCTCTGCTCTATTTAAATGTTATCCTTTCCAAATATCCTATCCATTTATCTTTTCATTCATTCTTTTGCTGTTTGCTAGTCATATCAAACAGGTTCTAACAATAACGTCTTCATTATAGCAGGTCTTGGCAATACAAAGTAATAAACCTTAAAGTTTCTTTTTTTTTTTTTTAATCTCCTAGTGGGATATAGTGAGTTATGTAAATAGCAGATACTTTCCAAAGGGATATGATAAGCACCATGCGGTGACCTGCCTGGCCAGTTTTTGGGAGCAGCCTGTGTCCTGCGGTGACAATTAGGGAAACTGGAAAAGCCACAAGTGAGAACAATCACTGCTACAAAGTCACCTGACCCAAATTCCCAAATAAAAGATTTCAGATATTTGTAAACACACCAACTCAGCTCAGCTGGAGCATAGCAAGCTTGAGGGTTTTGTTTGTTTGTTTTTAATTAAAATGTTGAAAGCTAAACGATAGTATTATATTGTGAGGGAAGGTCTTAATGGAATTCCGAAGAATGATGCATGACTTATATGACTTTAGCACATGAATTCTAAGTTTTCAACAGTCATTGAAAAGTAGAGCTTGGAGAAACAGAGACCTGGAGAAGACTCATAGAAAACAAACAAACAAACAAAAAACAGGTGACAAAGTTGGGATTTCACCCCGAGGCTGTCTTCCCCTAAAAGTCAAACACCCACGTTTCCCATCTTATCACCTGTAGCTCAATGAACCGCTTGATCCTTAGCCCTGCGGCTACCTGCTGGCAAGAACATTGATAGGACTTTCAGACTTTAAAACCCTGGCCTGTTTGAAACTCTGATCACATTTGTACTCATGTCTTTCAAGCTTCTGCTCCAAATCTCTGAAGATAAACATCACAGATAAATTTATGACTTTCCATTTATCAGCCTTTTGAAATTTCCCACTTAGGAGGAATCTACTGGGTTGTGTGCCCTTTGCAAGCCCCACCCTACCTTTCTTCAGCCCGCAGGCTGCAGGAAGAGGAGCTGCCTCAACTTTTCAACAGTTAGATTGACAGAGTAGTTACTCTTGCTCGAGTTATTAACATAGACATGACTGCATTGGACTGTGAGCTTCTATAAGTCAGTGGGTAAGTGTTATCTCCTTTTTAAATCATCTAAGTTTTCGGAAAAGCCAAGAGATATGTTTGCCTTTTTTTTTTTTTCTTTTTAACCAAATGGAATTATATTGCTAAGATGATCTAGGCTGACATGGTCTTTCTGCTAACTTGTAGTTCATTTTTAAGGAAAATTACTACACATATCATATCATACAGGAGAGAAGTGATCTTAAGTTAGACTTTGATGGCAAAATAAAAGTTTCCAAGACACCGATAGCAGGTTGTAAAAGGCTATATCCTGGGAGTTGGGTGGTAGTACAGCAGGTTAAGGTTAAGCGCAGGTGGTGCGAAGCACAAGGACCGGTTTAAGGATCCTGGTTCGAGCCCCTGCTCCCCACCTGCAGGGGGGGGCGTTGCTTCACAGGCGGTAAAGCAGGTCTGCAGGTGTCTATCTTTCTCTCACCATCTCTGTCTTCCCCTCCTCTCTCCATTTCTCTCTGTCCTATCCAACAACAACGATGACATCAATAATAACTACAGCAACAATAAAAAGCAACAAAGGCAACAAAAGGGAAAGCTTGGCAAGTGGTGAAGCAGGGCTGCAGGCATCTTTCTCTCTCTCTCTCTCTCTCTCTCTCTCCCCTTTCCTCTCAATTTCTGGCTGTATCTATCCAAAAAATAAATTAAGAGAAAAAAAAAGGTTTAAAAATTATTTAAAAAGTAAAAAGATAACTAGGGAACATTTTGAATTAAATAAAAATAAAATTCCAAGGAAAAGGTACTAGAGTAAGTCTTTAAAATTTCTCATTACAAAATAAAATCATATCAAAATTCATGAGATTCCACTAACACCATACTTGAGGAGAAGTTTGTTATACAAAATATCTGTATCAGAAAAATAAAAGGCCTTAAATCAATATAGGAACAGGGAAGAAATTAATTCCAAAGTAAGTGGAAAAAAGGAAATAATAAAGATTGAAGTGAAAATAAAACACCAAATATCCCTTATGCATGTACAAACTATTGTATTTACTGTCAAGTGTAAAATATTAACTCCCCAATAAAGAAATTAAAAAATAAAAAAATCAAATATACAGAGAAGATCAATAAAACACAAAGGTGTGTCTTTGGGAAAAGTCCTTGTGCTTCTTGCAGTGTGCACTTAACCCGCTGCGCTATTGCCCAACCCCCTACCACAACCTTTTTATAAGCAAAACTTTTCAACAACATAATATGAAATTCAGAACATATACAAAGACTCCAGGGAAACAATAAGTGTGTTGCAAACATAATGAGTACTCAACGCATCAGCCAGTTATGGTCTAGAATATTATCTTCTCTCCTTCCTTCCTTCCTTCCTTCCTTCCTTCCTTCCTTCCTTCCTTCCTTATCTTTCTTGCACTTAAAAAAAGGGGGGTAATCAATATTTCCACATCATTGGAAATTCCAAAATAGGGCTGGGTTATGCAAAAAAGACTTTTGTGTCTGAGGTTCTGTGTTCCTCGACTCAGTCCCCAGCACCACCATAAGTCAGAGCTGAGCAGTGCTCTGCTGTGTGGGTCGTTTCCCTTCTTTTTTTTCCTTCAGGGTTATTGCTGGGGCTTGGTGCCTGCACTATGAATCTATTGCTCCTATCAGTCACATTTTCTTTTTCTGTTTTTTTTTTTTTAACCTTTATTTAACAGGTCGGAGAGAAATTGAGAGGGGGCAGAGGGTGTGGAGGAGAGAGACAGAGAGACACCTGCAGTACCCATGTGTGGTGCAGTAAGGAGAGCTGACAGGGAAAGAGAGAGTGGCATGGACTTTCTTTTATGGGAATAAAGATGTTCTGAAACTAGATGTTGATGATACAACTCTGTTACTATGTTATAAGATATTGAATTATATACTTTAAATAGGCGAGTTTTGACAATATGTGAATATATTGCAGCGTTGCTGTTTATTTTTAAGCAAACTAGTAACTCAGAGTCGATCAATCAATATCATCAGAGCCTGCTGCACGAAGTGTATTTTGCCCAGATCCTGGCTCAACAACACACAGATCAGGCAGAGAAAACTTCCTGAGTGGAAAAATGTATAACGATAATAACGCAGAGTTATTGTCTTTATGGCTAACAAAGCCCTTGGCACAAGGATCCTTACACTGGTCCTTGTGCTTTGCACCACCTGTGCTTAACCCACTGCACTACTGCCCGACTCCTTACTTCCTTTTTTGATAGTAGACTAGAAGAGAAAAATAGGGAGGCTGACTCCACCTTCAACCTGGGAAGGTTTGTTCAGAGCCCATTCAATTCTCTGGCGTATACAGGGAAGGACTATATGTCAGGTGAGTCATTGACAGCAAAGCAATGGGAAGTGTTACAAGTATCAGAGGCAGAACTCGGAAGGTGGCGCACCTGGTTGAGCACACAGGTTACAATGCATAAGGACCCAGGTTCAAGCCCCTAGTCCCCATCTGCAGGGGGAAGGCTTCACAGGTGGTGAAGCAGGGCTGCAGGTGTCTCTCTGTCTCTCTCCCTTCTATTATCCCCTTCCCTCTTGATTTCTGGCTGTCTATATCCAGTAAATAAATAAAGATAATACAAAAATTTAAAAAAAAAACATTAGAGGTAAGGAGAGGAAGGGTTTGTGATAGAGATAGTGACAGTCACAGTGCCTCTC
This sequence comes from Erinaceus europaeus, assembly GCF_950295315.1. Taxonomy (NCBI): domain Eukaryota; kingdom Metazoa; phylum Chordata; class Mammalia; order Eulipotyphla; family Erinaceidae; genus Erinaceus; species Erinaceus europaeus. The sequence continues at coordinate 78,118,774 of NC_080178.1, read as the reverse complement.
TGAATTGGAAACTTAGTGCCTGCCAGCATTGCTCAGAGAGGTGCGTATAACACGTAGCTTCTTCATCAGTTATCAGGCTCCTCCTTTATAGATGAGGCAGTCAGCTGACACGTGTCTCAAGGAAGTAAAGCTATGAATCTACACGTCAGCCCACAGCTCTAGGGAAGGACTGAGTAGAGATGGTTTCGTCCCTGGCCCAAAGGACTGTCCAGTTGAGGAAATGATAGAAACAGGCTGGGGGTGTGGATCTACCTGCCAACATCCATGTCCAGTGGAGAAGCAATTACAAAAGCCAGAACTCCCACCTTCTGCGCCCCATAAAGAATGTTGGTTGGAGGCTGGGTGGTGGTGGTACACCATGTTAAGCTCACACAGTACCAAGCACAAGGACCTTCGCCAGGATCCTGGTTCAAGCCCCTGGCTCCCCACTTGCAGGAGAGTTGCTCTATAAATAGTGAAGCAAGTCTACAGGTTTCTATCTTTCTCTCTCCCTTTCTACCTCTCCCCCTCCTCAATTTCTCTCTGTCCTATCAAAAAAATGAAAAAAAAAAAAAAGGCTGCCAGGAGCAGTGGATTTGTAGTGTAGGCACCAAGCCCCATCGATAATCCTGGAGGCAAAAAAAAAAAAAAAAGAATCTTAGTCCATATTCCCAGAGGGATAAAGAATAGCGACGTTTCCAGTGGAGGGGATGGGACATGGAACTCTGGTGGTGGGAATCGTATGGAACTGTACCCCTGTTATCTTACAATCTTGTTAGTCATTATTAAATCACTAATAAAAAATTAAAAAGCACTTCTCTACCTGTTACTCTGGAGACCAGGATACCCAAGACTCTCCAGTCTTCCCCACAGTCAACGTCTACTCAGCCATCAAAGCCCAATTCCATCTTGAAGGCTGGACCTACATGGCCCTTCTGTTCCTGTCCCACTGTTACCACCTGTGGCATGATTACAGTGTCTGTATCCTCCTTCTGCTGTCCTTATTCCCTACCTAGTCTTGTGCTTAGTCTTATATCCCATGAGCCAGATCAGTCTTAAAATCCTGCTCTCATCTCCCCTCACTGCCACTAGCCCCTCACGTCTCACTGGTCACTCTAGACCCACCTCCCTTTCTCCCCACAGGGCCTCACTCCTCCCGTGCCTGCTTGGCCCAGAGGCAGGAGTGACCTATGATGCCATGTGCCTGAGTCACCTGGGCAGGAGAAACGGGGGCCTCGAGGCACTTTCCGCCCTCCCATCACATCATCCCCTTGTCCGCACAAGCATGTCTGGTTCACCTGGTGATGTCACTGCCTGGGTGTCTTTGCAGCTAGCAAGTGTGGCTCACTCCAGGGCTCCCAGACAAGGGAAATTAAGAAGTTTATTTTAGGTATGTTCCAAGGGGCTCTTGCCTCTAGTAGTTTTTGCCTGAGCCTGATAGCTAACATGCAGGTGGACAAAAGTCTTGTCTGGGAAGATGGTGTCAGAGTTGAGAACAGGACTAGAAAGCTGGATTAAGACAGAGAGTAGCTCCCAAATATGAGGAAAGTATCTAAGTACTATTAACTGTATCTAAATACTATTAACTGTATCTAAATACTATTAGCTGTATCTAAATACTATTAGCTGTATCTAAATACTATTAACTGTATCTAAATACTATTAACTGTATCTATGTGAACTCACAACAGGCCATTATGCAGAAATAGATCTCAAGTCACTTTCCCTAAGCAACGTAGCTAGTAAGTAGTGAAGTGAGGGTTTGAACAAACCCATAGTCTATGCCCTTAACCTCTCTTCTGTTTGTCTGCTAGCCCCCCGTACTCTGTAAACTTGTACTGTATCTTCAGAAGCTCTCAGACCCTCTTAGCCTCACTCCCTGTGCAATGCCATTTAATATTCCATCCCTGTAAGCCTCGTCCTATTTCTCAGTGAGGCTCTACTTTCTAATTTATGGCTGGGTGAACAGGAGTGCAGAAGTATGCAGCAAGAAAGCCAGTCTGTCTCTCCATAGAAACAATGCCATCTCCGTCCCTGTAGAAGAGGCTCTCATGGAAAGCACTGAGGCATTCTGGCCACACCGTGTGGGCGTGCTGAGCACCCCTGAGGCACACAGCTTGCAAGATGGCCTCATAGCCCCAGAGTGAATGCGGGGCTGGAGATGTTTGGGATGCAGTATGTTGTGTGTGATGATTGAGTCTACAGATGGAAAGAGAATGAGGGAGAAACTAGGAACTGAGAAGAGCAGGTGATAGTTAGGGAGAGAGATCTGTTCATGAAGGTTGAGAGAGAGAAAGAGAGAGAGAGACAGAGAGACAGAGTAATGACCATCAGAGTAAAAGAAACAGTCATGATTCCTGTTCCTGTCTCATTTCATGGCTCATTATGTGTCTTTGTTTTGTGTTCTTTGTCTCCTCTCAAACATAAACACACACACACACACACACACCAAAAACTCCACAACTCAGTGTTGGAATCAGGGTAGCTGCTACTGTCACTGTCAGTTCACAGATGTGAAAACCAAAAGAGGTTTAAAGTCAGGTCACACATGACACAAGGTATAAGCGACAGACCCCCTCAGCCATGGACACTACGGAGGGAGCAGAAGGGTGGGGGCTACAGGGTCAAATCTGACACTTACTAAATAAATCAAAGTTTTAGGCTACCTGTTTTTTAATTTGAAAGGCAGGGTAGCTGGCATGTATTTTGTTTCTTCCTCTCTCAAAAGAAAACCTTTCTCCAAAAGTGAGGTAGTTTTTAAATATCATCCTTGGTGAGTTTTATAGGTGTTCTCAAGAGGAAACAAAACACAAAGGCAGGCTTCTCATCTGCATGGGGTGATGCCACAGAAAGCAGAGAATGTCTAGATGAGACAAGAGAAGGGAGGTACCTTTCTCACTTTTGCTCCAAGCGAGACAGGGCTTCATGGGCTCTTCTCTGAGATGAGATCACCCAGCATGCTCGGCAAGGTGCTAAACTATAATTGCCCTCAATGGAGACATACAGACAGATCTTTCTCCCCAGCAGGAAAAAAAAACAAAAACCCAAGAATGTTGGCAAAATATGCAGGCAAAACATCTCTCCAGTTGCTGAGCTCAGGACAGAGATGCTGTGACCCAGCCCATGCTGAGGACACTGGGAGCCCTGCTCTACAGAGCCCACCCACGGCAACCCCTGGGCTCACTCTGAAAGAGGAAATGGTAGTCATGGCAAAGCTCCCTCCCCCGCTCACCTGTGTGCACAGGTGCACACAAGGGTAACAGACACCACCTGATCCCCGGGGCGTTGTCCAAAGCAGACTGGTGACAGGGATACCTCTGCCTTGCCTTCACCCTGTCTGTACCCCGAGGGTTACTGCACAGTCGGTCAGCCAGGGTGACTCTCACAGGCTGTGGTTTTGCGGTAGCAATAAGCTCTCTCAGGTCACCTACACCCCAGTTAGACAGCATCTCAAGACCCATGTGGAGCTTCTGCTTGACCTTTAGGCACTGAGTAAAAGAACAGCCCCTATAGACAACCTCACCAATGTGTCCGGGAACCCCACCTCCCCAGAGCCCTGTTCCTCTAGGGAAAGACAGAAACAAGCTGGGAGTGTGGATCCACCTGCCAATGCCCTTGTACATTACCTAGACCTCCCACCTTCTGCACCCCATAAAGAATTTTGGTCCATTCTCCCAGAGGGGTAAAGCCGGGAGGTGGCACAGCGGGTTAAGAGCACTAGGCGCAAAATGCAAGGACCAGCATAAGGATCCCAGTTTGAGCCCCCAGCTCCCCATCTGCAGGGGGCGGGTTGCTTCACAAGCAGTGAAGCAGGTCTGCTGGTGTCTGTCTTTCTCTCCCCCTCTCTGGCTTCCCCTCCTCACTCCATTTCTCTCTGCCCTATCCAACAACAACAATAATAACAATGATGCTGATAAACAAGGGCAACAAAAGGGGGAAAAAAAGGATGGGGAAGCTTCTAATGGAGGGAGTGGGACATGGAACTCTGGTGGTGGGAGCTCTGTGTGGAATTGTACCCATTATCACACAATCTTATTCATCGTTATTAAATCACTTAAAAAAAGAACAGCCCCCTACGCTTCCTCAGAGGCAGGAAGGGGCCGGCATGTCACTGCTTATAGCAGGCACCTTCACCTGCTTATAGCAGGCCTCTACCTGAAGTCCTTTAGTCACTTTGGGCAGTATTAAGTAACAGTGAGTCACTTTTGACACAGCTGACAGAGAGATAAGTTTCCCATCATGAAACAGGGGGAAAGTGTCTAGGTTTGACTTTGGGACTTATTTCCCAAGAATAGATTCTTTCATCACTGAATCACCTGGCTGACATCCTTCCAAACAGCCGGAGACAATGGTTACCACTTCAGGGTGTGCTCAGAGCTGCTCCTGAGGGCCACCGGCAGGGCTGGAGACGGGAGGCGGGTGGCATATCCAGGTCTGCTCACACCTGGAACCCTGAACGAGAAAGTCTCTGCTCACGGACAGAGCCTGGGCTCGGGTATCAGTGGTGTGGGGTATGGAGAAACCAGGGGAGGAAGGATCAAAGGGAGATGAGTGCATTCTCTTTACCTTCTGCTAGTGTCTGTTTCTGGGTTTGTTTTCTTTCTTTTTTAAAAAATTTTTTTTATATTTTATTTATTTTCCCTTTTGTTGCTCTTGTTTTTTATTGATGTAGTTATTGTTGTTGCTACTGATGTCGTCATTGTTGGATTAGGACAGAGAGAAATGGAGAGAGGCGGGGAAGCCAGAGAGGGGGAGAGAAAGACAGACACCTGCAGACCTGCTTCACCGCCTGTGAAGCGACTCCCCTGCAGGTGGGGAGCTGGAGGCTCGAACCAGGATCCTTATGACGGTCCTTGTGCTTTGCGCCACCTGCGCTTAACCTGCTGCACTACAGCCCGACTCCTAGGTTTGTTTTCTTGAAGATGCCTTACCTGTACACAGCCTGATACTGAGAAATTGTGGCATGTATCTTTCTTTTTCTGACTAAATCCAAGAGGTTTTTTTTTCTCTTTTTTTTTTTTTTTTTTTTTTTGCCACTAGGGCTCAATGCCTGTACTACGAATCTACTGCTCCTGGTGGCCATTTTCTCAATTTTATTGCCCTTGCTGTTTATCATTGTTGTTGTTGTTATTGTCATTGTTGTTGGATAGGACAGAGGGAAATTTAGAGAGGAGGGGAAGCCAGAGAGGGGGAGAGAAAGACAGACACCAGCAGACCTGCTCCACCACCCATGAAGTGACTTCCTTGCAGGTGGGGAGTCGGAGGCTCAAACCGGGATCCTTATGCCGGTCCTTATGCTTTGTGCCACATGCGCTTAACCCCCTGCGCTACTGCCTGGACCCCTCCAGGAAGATTTTTAAAGTCTGTTACAAAAGAAGAACTACAACCCTGACATGTTTTTGATGGGGTGATTGGCAGGTGAGGATAGCAACTGTTAAGAGCTCTGAAGCACAGTAGTTCCGTGACTGGACAAATTTGGGCAGCAGCGTCTCCTCTCTGAGCTTAGCCCTGAATGAGTCTGTTGGTCTCGCCACAATATTTTCATTTCTGGCTCAGAAACTTTGGGGATTTCCTAGTAGCTTGCCGTGAGACAGCATACCGAGGACTAGGGGTCTAGACAAGTACTTTCCAAGGGGAGGGTAGGCTGTCACAAGAGTGTGGAGACTAGACTCCCTGCCTGTGAGTATTTCTGGGAGCACGGAGTTCTCTTACCAAAGGAGGGAGGGAAAGGGGCTCTTCAGCCACCGGCTCCCATCAATCATTAGACGAGAACTGCTCCTAGGAGGAAGGCAGGATGCTGACTCCTGGCATCTGACCTGCTCCACAGGAACGTCAACAACGGCAGAACAGGGTCAGATGCAGCACCTGTAAGCAGGCCGGTAAGCACAGGAGATGGACTAGAAAGGAAGGAACATATGTGTGTGTGCCGACCACAGCCGTTGCCAAGGAGACTCAGCCTGTAAGAGGCTTGAGGCTGGACTTAGGACTTTCAGTCCAGCCAGGAGAAGTCAGATGGCAGAACATCTGAGACCCTCTTAGGCAATGATGTTGAGCTTCTTGTCAGGGGTCAGAAACACCTTTGGGGGGGCATGCGGTGCCGCACCTGGTTAAGTGCACACATCTCAGTGCTCAAGGACCCAGGTTCGAGCCCCCCAGTCCCCACCTGCAGGGGGAAAGCTTCACGAGTGGTGAAGCAGGACAGCAGGTGTCTCTCTGTATCTCTCTGTCTCTCTATCTATCTATGCCTCTTTCCTCTCAATTTCTGGCTGTCTGTATGCAATACATCAATAAAGATAAAAAATGAAAATAATAATTATTTTTTTAAAAAGAAATATCTTTGATCTTGAGGGTGTTTAAGATGACCGAGTCAGAGTAGGAAAGCAACAACAACAGCAGCAGCAGCAGAGGCAGATGAACTAGAATATGAGACTGGAGAAAGCAAAGGGGAAAACCAGGAAAGACAGGAGAATAATAAACAGGAAGTATAAAACCAGCAACATTTCAGTAAGACACTAAGTGGGTCTCAAAGGATGGATACAAGATGATCCCACTCAGAGGCAGAAACTGAGAAATCAGAACAGAAGGGAAAACACAAAGCAGAACTTGGACTGGAGTTGGTGTATTGCACCAAAGCAAAGGACTCTGGGAGTGTGGGGGGAGTGTTCAGATCCTGGAACAAGGTGGTGGAAGAGGACGGGGGGGGGGGGGAGTTTAGAGTGTTATGCGGAAAACTGAGAAACGTTACACATGGGTCAACTATTGTACTTTACTGTCAACTGTAACCTACTAGTCCCCTCTTCCGGTAAAGGGGTGGGAGCAATTGTTAAGTCACAGTGATTTAGATGGTGGTCGTCTGGGCAGTGCCATTTGAACTCAGTGGTGCCCAGTGTGACAGACGCCCACTATGACTGTCGCAAAGACTCAGATGACGCCCCATCCCTTATGTAGCTCCATAGAAATAACACACACAGCAAATAATCACAGAGGACACGGGGTGGGGTAGCACTGTTTCCTCTTAGCCCACCTTTCTAGGGAGTTGGATTTGGTGGCATAAAAAAAAAAAGACATTTAAATATAATTCTCCCTGCTGGTGCAAAAACTTTGGCCGAATCCTCTCGTCAAAGACATGAATGAAAGGTACGCGCATACTCTAAGGAGAGGCGCAAAGAGAATCCACGATGGACTTCTCAAAGGTAAGAGAATATAAGCCGAAGTTCAATTTACATACAGAAAACAGAAGCAATTACAGAAGCCACAACTCCCAGCTTCTGCAACCCAAAGAGAATTTTGATCCATATTCCTGGTGGGGGAGAAACAATAGGGGAAAGATGACCAGAGGGCTCTGAACTCCAGCTCCATCTGGACTCGGAGAGAGAAGAGGAAAAAGGGAGGGACATTTAGGTGTAGTCATAGGAGTAGGTGTGACTTGGGAAGGAAGAGAAGATGGGACAAAATAAACAAAACAAAAAAAAAAAATCAAATCTATACAAATATAGACAGAGAGTTGTAGAAATAATAATTGACTCATGTCTGCAACTTTGGGAGAACTGCTGTAGCTTATAGTGGAGTTGGGATCCAGAACCCTGGTGGTGGGAGCGATGTGGCGTTGCACCCCTGTTATCTTGTCATTTTGTAAATTGATATTAAATCACCAATGATAATAATAATAATAATAATAAAATGTCCGTGGAGCAGGTATTAACAGTCATGTAGAGTGGAATGGTCCCATCGTTGAGGGTTGATGGGTGCTCAGCTCAGTTTAGTCTGTCACATGAGAAGGCTGAGACACAGCCAGACCTTGAACTTGAATCTTCCTGTTCAAGTTCCTAGTCCATGCAGGTCCTTTCTTGCCTCTCACTACGGTAATAGTTGAGTGACTTGAAACGAGTGGAAGGCAATTCAAGGAAGCTGCTTTGTATGTTTCTTGGCCCCGGGCTTAATGACTTGACAAATCCCTTCTATCTGTCTTCTTCTGGGTTGAGGGGGACAGATTGGATGGAGGCAACTTTGACCCAAAGGCCAAGGCTAATTGCTCTTATCACCACCCCCATCTGTGAAAAGTGTTTCTGGTGGGAAGTGTAATTAGAGCCTTGGGAAGCCTCCCGGGCTGAAGAAATCCTGGCTAAGTGCTGAGCAGATAGTGTCAAAATGGAGCAGCCCAGCCCACGGGAGTTTTGAAAGTGTGGAACCCAGAGGGCCGGAGGAGCAGCCTGGCCTTGGTGTGTGTCCATGTCCACTTTGCCCTGGCACAGAAGCACCTCTGTTTTCACCTCTGCCCTGTTCGCAGAGGGGCCATTGCTGGCCATTCCATTTTCATCTCCAAGGTCCTTCCATACTCCCTCTCCCCCTCCTTTCCCCTGGAATCACTCCTGCCTGGAGCTTTTAGGCAGGAGGGAGATCTGGGCAACTTGGTGTCTCTGGTGTGCCCTGCACAGGTTCCTAAGAGTTCAGATTCTCTCTTCACCGCAGTGCCCTTCAGAATTCATCTCGGAGCCCAAAGACTAGCTGGGGATAGTGAGAGCTGGACAAGGGGGCCATCACTACAGATTTTAAGGGAGCAATCATTAAATATGTAAATGCAGGGCAGGGGGAGACAGCAGAATGGTTATGCAAAGAGACTTTCATGCCTGAGGCTCCAAAGTCCCAGGTTCAATCCACCCCCCCCCCCCACCATCAGCCAGAGCTGAGCAGGGATCTGGGAGGAAAAAATAAAATAAAATAAATTGTTACTGAGAAATGTGTGAACACAAAAGTAAACAATGAGAAACAAACAAATGTCTTTTTCATCCGTTGTTTCAGATCCTTTTATAGCTGTTGGTCACTGGCTGCCTACTGAGTGTCAGGTGTGGTCCTAGTGTGACCGGATCCTCACTTCCTTAGCATAACTGACTCCATCTTGACCTGAAGCTGAACCTGTGCAACTGCTTTCCTTGCCAACAAGAAGTAGATCTTAGTGTTCTGAAATTATTGATGAATGGTTGATCGTTGATTGTTTCCATAACGGGTTGCCCTGACTGCACTCACAGACCACCTCAGCCACTGCGTGCTGGGCTGCTGGAACCTAGCTGGCTTTCTGCACCTAACCCATACACGGCTGTGCCACGCGGAACTCGGGACTGCACTCTGGGCGGTGCTTTCAGCTGTTGAGTGTAGTCACCAGCCGGCTTAATAACAAGACTCCAGTTTGACTGAACGGGTCTTGGATGATCTCTGAGGCTTACCCCACAACAAGGCGTCAGACATGTGTGACCTCATTTAATCCTCACAGTAGGGTGACCAGGTAAATCTTCCTTCCTGACTTTGCACTTGAGGAAAGTGCTCCTCTTAATTTTCTCAAGATTAACCCCACCCCTGGGAGCCCTGGGATTCTTTTGAACTCTGATGGTGCGAGGGCTGGAGCAACACTCTTGATGCAGAGACTCAGAGCTCCAAATCCAAGAAACTTAATCAGCCCCAAGAGTAAGAGAAGGAATATGGTGGCAAGCAGTTACCAAGTTCAAGCTGGGCCGTTCTGACCATAACAGTCAGGGGTCTACAGTTGAGCAGTGAGGTGGGGGGTGGGAGGGGATGAGAAAGACACGCTTCAGCCTTAGAGAGGAGGAGTCAGTATGTATGTAGGTCAGGAAGTGGGGCCTTGGCTGTTTACTGTCAACTGGAACAGCCCCTAGCCTAGGGAGGGGGTGTGGTCTCCCCTGAGAATTCAGGAGAAGAAAGGTGCTAACATATTATGAAGTCTGGCAGCCCAGCTTGGAGCAGCAGTAAGCAAAATAGTAACTAACAGATACTGAGCAGTTACTTACTCTACACCAAATCTAATGAAACCCAGGAGTAGGGGGTAGATAGCATAATGGTTATGCAAAGAGACTCTCATGCCTGAGGCTCCAAAGTCCCAGGTTTAACCCCTTGCACCATCATAAACCAGAGCTGAGCAGTGCTCTGGTAAAAAATAAAAATAAAAAAATAAAAAAAACCACAAGTAAGGTACTGTTTTATTTTTCCATTTCTACTATGTAAAAATGGAGGCTCAGAAAGTTAGTCTTGATGTGGGGTCACATGGTGACACACCCGGTGGTACGCATATTACAATGCACAAGGACCCGGGTTCGAGACCCCAGTCTGCACCCCCAAGGGGAAAGCTTTGTGAGTAGTGAAGCAGGGCTGCAGATCTCTCTCCCTCTCTATCTTCCCCTTTCTTCTCAATTTCTGGCTGTCTCTATCCAATAAATAAATAAAGATAATTTAAAAAATATATTTCAAAAAAAGAAAATTAGTCATAATGTCAAACCATACAAGAACATGAGTTCAAATCCAAGAACTGGGGTCCAGGCATAGGTGTCTACTCACAGTCACTAGGTGATGCTTCTGTACTGTAGAAACTGCAAACCTGGTCCAAGGTAGCCTTCACAGTAGGACACAGAATTACACTGACAGACCCTCAAAATGTACACCCAGATTCTGAGACCCAGGCTTGTCCAGAGAAGGGAGTGAACATGAAAACTGAGTTTTGAGCATCCTTCCCCACCCCTAGTCACCTCAGAATTTACTGGGAGGTTGTTTCAAGATGAAGCCAAAGTGTTTTGGGTACGATTCTAAAAGAACAAGGGCCTGGGCATTCTTAGAAGCATGTTTTTTTGTGACATTTTGAGTCTTGTTTTCAGTCTTCTATCATGGTCAAAATATAAATTTCTGAATAGAGAACTAGGAGCTACTGAATTTTAGAAACAAATTTTGAGTTCCAAAAATGGGCAAGGCAGGGTAACAACCCCATGGGTAAACTTGGGCCTGAAAAAGATGTTCTCTCTTTTGGAATGTGACTTTGTTTGCATAGACATAGCTTCTCAGGAATGGGTGGTACCCAGGACATGGGAAATAAAAAGCAGTGGTCTGTGAACTTAACAACACAAAGGGGGTCAGGTGGTAGAGCAGCGGGTTAAGCACACAGAATGCGAAGCACAAGGACCAGCGAGCGTAAGGATCCCGGTTCGAGTCCCCGGCTCCCCACCTGCAGGGGAGTCGCTTCACAGGCGGTGAAGCAGGTCTGCAGGTGTCTGTCTTTCTCTCCCTCCCTCTCTGTCTTCCCTTCCTCTCTCAATTTCTGTCCTATCTAACAACAACAACAGCAATAACAATGGTAAAAAATGGCCGCCAGGAACATTGGATTTTTAGTGCGGGCACCGAGCCCCAGTGATAACCTTGGAGGCAAAAAAAAAAAAAAAAAAAAAACCCAAACCAAAAGACAAACAAACAAAAACAACACACAAAAACAGAAGCAAGCAACCCGTTTCTAAGACTTTGTGAGAACTCTGGTGGCTATTGCTAGGAGAATGGGGGCACAGAGCTTTGGTGGTGGGGCCATGTGGAGTTACACCCTGTACTCTTAATAATCATGTAAACCACCATTAATCACAAATGAAAAATAATAAAGGTGTATATCAGAACATAATAGTGAACGATACCTTAGACTTGCACGGAACCTTATTTTACTCTTAATCACAATGCACTCATATCTGATGACTATCAAAGTTCAGATATGAAAGAAAACCAAAACACATCACGAACTCTATAATTAATGTTTTGCCAGGCATTGACTGTGTCTTCATGCCCTCGGCAGAAAATTAATCATATGCATTGCTAAACAAAAGGAACAGCAGATACCTTAGGTAGGTCAGAGTTTACCAGCCACTAGGGAGTTAAGATAAGAAACACTGAACTAAGAAAGCATTATTCTACACTAATGAAATGTTCTGAATTTTTTTTAAAGGTGTTCTAGAAATCAGTCATAAGTGATTCGTGGTTACACAACAAGGCTGTAACTTTTCCTGCCTTTAATTGCTCGATCAAGCGCTCTCCTCTTATAAAAATAAAATAAAGAAAGAAAAAATAGCAGCAATGGAGGTGATGGCTAAAGCCAAGAGAGGCATCAGGCTCCAGCCCTAAGAAGAGCTAGGTGAGTACAGGGGAGCTTGGTATTTAAGGCAGTGTCACCGGGGAAAGAAGTGCTCTGGGGTAGACTAACTTCATGTCAGGAGGAGGAGAAGAATGATGCTCAGGATGGAAGCAAATTGCCGCCAAGTCACAAGATCATGGACAAGGAGGTGGACAAGGAGGTGGCAGTCCATGACCCATATTCCTATATGTTCTGGACCAGCAGGAGAGAGATGGAGTGGGGTGGGGGGCAGCTGTCTAGGGCTGGGGGTGTCCTAAGCCTGTATGGGAAGAAGAGAGTCGTCCTCTCTTGTGTTCTCACAAGGACTTTTGACTCCTTTAGTCAGGGACATGAGCATGGCCAAAGCCTGTTTCAGAAACAGTCCAACTAAAGAGAGAGCATTCTTGCTTGATGCTGGCTCTGCCTCGGATGGCCTCTTGTTAGCTGTCTATTCCCTCTGTGGACTCGGTGTGGCGAGACGTTTAGTGACGTTGGGGAAGGGATTTAGTCCTCTTTAACCGTGAAGGGTCACTTTCTTTTTTGGAGCTGGCCATGAAGACAGCTTCCCCTGCTAAATAGAGCATGCCCCGCACACTTGCTCTGCTCTTGATGATTCCCCACCTCCCTCTGTAATAACTTTCCACGCAGGTTTATGTAGGCCACAGATGTTTTGCCCAGTTTCATTCCTCTGCATGTCAGAGAGAAAGCGGTTGTCTTCCTTGGTGGACCTTTCCAATTTTTTTGTATTATCTTTATTTATTTATTGGACAGTCAGAACTCAAAGTGGAAGGGGGAGACAGAGAGGGAGAGAGACAGAGAGACACTTGCAGCCCTACTTCACCACTTGCAAAGCTTCCCCCTTGCAGGTGGGGATTGGGGCTTTGAACCTGGGTCCTTGCACATTGTAACATGGGCAGGCACTCAACCAAGTGGGCCACCATCCAGCCCCTCTTGCTTGCTTGCCCTTTCTATGTCCTTCTCAAGGTTTGGGTTTCTTTTCCTTCCACTTCCTGTTGTCACACTCACTTCCTGTTAATTGTAGGATGGTATCAAAGAAAATCAACGTCAGATTTCCTGTGTCCTCTTTCCTTTCATTCTACAATTATCTAATGCAGCTTGGAGACTCTAAGTTTCCCCTCTCCTGACAGCTCAAAGTCATACAGTATCCAGATTATATGTTCAGAAACCAACCACCTGGCCACACCTTCTCCTGCCACCCCCTTCCTCCCACCCTGCTCACTCTTGCTGTGTCCTGATCACCCACACAAGCCTCCTCTCTATGATAAAGGACAAATGAAAACACACAGGTCGCGCAACTGTGGGAGCAAAAAGAATTTGCAAGCTTGGGATTTTTTGTTTTGCTGTTTTACAACTGATCAGCCTACGATTTGATGAGCTGACGTGCTAAAGCCAATACAATCAGCATGGATAATTACAGACTGTGCCATTCAGGTCAGAACACATGCAGTTGAGCAAGGGGCCGGGGCAAGTGCTCTATGCGGAGCTTGTTTTTTTTTTTTTTCTTTTTTAGAAGATTGTATTTATTTATTAATGAGAAACATAGGAGGAGAGAGAACCAGACATCACTCTGGTACATATGCTGCCGGGCATTGAACTCAGGACCTTATGCTTGAAAGTCCGATGCCCTATCCACTGCACCACTTTCTGGACCACCACCGGAGCTTGTTCTTGATTGCAGACAGACCTGTGGCAATTTCCACCCCTTGCATGATCTTGGATGGGTGGGGCTTAGCAAGTCTGAGACTCAGTTTCTAACAGCAGAGGCACCTGGTGAAACTGAGGGAATCCAAAACACTTATCAAAAGATATGTGTTTTTAAATTCTGGAGACTCAACCTCATTGACTCTATAAAGTTCAAACAAACAAACAAAAAAAGTTTCTTACTGCCTTTCAGCCACCAAGTTGTAGACACTACCATGAGGCCAACCTGACTTCCCTGGGCAGACAACCTCACCAATGAGTCCTGGAACCCCACCTCTCCAGAGCACTGCCCCACTAGGGAAAGATAGAAACAGGCTGGGGGTTTGGATTCACCTGCCAAAGCCCATGTTCAGCAGAGAAGCAATTACAGAAGCCAGAACTCCCACCTTCTGCTCCCCATAGAGATCTTTGGGCCATACTCCCAGAGGGATAAAAAACAGGGAAGCTTCCAATGGAGGGGATGGGACACGGGATTCTGATGGTGGGAACTGTGTGGAATTTTCCCCGTTATCATATGATCTTGCTAATCATTACTAAATCACTAATAAAAAGTTTTTAAAAACGTTTCTATAGTGGGCTAGTGGGAACCTCATAAACCCCTCCAATTTCCACATGAATTATCATCAATAGAATGTGGTTAAAGACATAAAGCTTAGGGGCTGGGTGGTGGCGCACCTGGTTGAGCTCACGTTACAGTGCGCAAAGACCCAGGTTTGAGCCCCTGGTCTCTACCTGCAGGGGGAAAGCTTCATGAGTGGTGAAGCAGTGTTGTAGGTGTCTCTCTGTCTCTCTCCCTCTCTATCTTCCCCTTCCCTCTCGATTTCTGGCTGTCTCTATCCAATAAATAAATAAAGCTAATAAAATTAAGAAAAAATAGGCATAAAGCTTGGGCAGTAACACCTGGCCTCAGATCTTATGTCAGTGCCCTCCATGGCCTGGTCATTTGGGCTGTCCTGACTTAGCATTGAAGAGATTCCCAGTTACAATCCAGTCAACGTGGTTCTTGCTATATGCATTTGACCAACAACCCCTACCCCCATCCCACACGCATACCCACTCTGAGGATATACCTATGGGAAAGTAGATCAGCTTAGAATGCAATGTGTTGTGAAAGGTAGTGGAATTTGTAGGTCAGGGTGGGAACCTGCTAGAATGGCAGATAGAGAGGGAGGGAGGGAGGGAGGGAGGGAGGGAGGGAGGGAGAGAAAGAGGGAGTGGCCGAGGAGGGAGTTACGGGCAGGCGGAGGGAAGGTCCATGAGGTGTAATGGCTTCTCTGTTGGGGTGGGGTGAGTGCTTCTGATCTGTGGGCCTTAACCCCACTCCCTCCTGGAATAGATGCATTGTCCAGAACTCACACACACACAGACACACACACAGACACACACAGAGACACACACAGACACACACAGAGACACAGACACACACACAGACACACAGACACACAGACGCACACACACACACTGTCTGAAACAGCTCTAAGGCTTTCACTGAGTCCAAAGCCTCAGGAACGGGTCCTTCTCGTTGTAGACTTCCTTACACACCATTCCTACCCAAGGGGGCCCTGCCCTGAGATTGTCTCCTCTGTCATGAGTTCTGCCTTATGACTTCCCTCCCATTACCAGGGCTGATGACAAAGCAGGCGTTTATCCATAGCTGTCAGCTGTCAGGTGTCAGGTGTCAAATCAGCAGAGAGACCTCTCCCCTTCCAGGGGCATGTCTGCCTTGTGAGGGAAGTCCCCAGGGGACATCACCCAGATGCTTAGCTCGTTGGTGTGACTCCAGACACAGAATCCATGTACCATTGCAGAGTACCTGCTCAACTCTCGAGTCATGGACTGAGAACATCCTCAGACACTATTTTATTTGAGACTCACAGTGAATCTACTAGGTAAATGTAACAGTCCATAGTCCAAGATGGACAACTCAAGGGTCATTGAAGGATACACAGCTGACAAGCAAGAGAGAAAAGACCAAAGCTCCTGTCTCTACAGGAGAGATAGCTCACTGGCCAGGGCGTGTATCTTGTACTTGTCGTCCAGCTGTGAAGCCCAACACCGCAGGGAAGAGCCATGGCACTAGAGGAAGCCTTGGCACTGCACCCTCTGCCCTCTCCCCCCTCCTCTCTGCCCTCCTTCCCCTCCCCTCTCCTTTTCCCACTCTCTGAAAGTCAGCTGGAGTAGTGAAACTGTGCATTTGCTAGGTCCTGGCTATGATACATACACCCTGCCGTCATCTGCCCAAGTCCAGGGCACTTCGAGTATTAGAGATGAAGACTCCTGATTCGACTTTAGTCAATGCAGACGGAGCTCACGCTGATTCACGTTAACCTGTGTCTCACTCTCCTGCTTCATGTCATCTGACATGCAGCCCAGCCCCATGTGGGGCCCCTCCTAGCTGGGCCTCTCCATCTGAGGGT
Organism: Erinaceus europaeus; assembly: GCF_950295315.1. Taxonomy (NCBI): domain Eukaryota; kingdom Metazoa; phylum Chordata; class Mammalia; order Eulipotyphla; family Erinaceidae; genus Erinaceus; species Erinaceus europaeus. The sequence continues at coordinate 78,102,730 of NC_080178.1, read as the reverse complement.
GCAGAGGAGGGAAGAGAAAGGGGGATGTTGAGGAGCTAGTCTACACTCTCCAAGTCAATTTCAGGAATCAGTGTTTTATGCAAATTATATACACATATATACAGAATGATTATACTTATAAATATGTGTGTTTATTTATTTATTTTTGCCTCAAGGGTTATTGCTGGGTTATTTTGCCTGCACTATGACTCCACTGCTCCTGGAGGCTTTCCCCTTCCCTTTTGTTGCCCTTGTGGTTATTATTGTTGTTGATGTCATTCGTTGTTGGATAGGACAAAGAGAAATAGAGAGAGGAGGAGAAGACAGAGACGGGGAGAGAAAGACAGACACCTGCAGACCTGCTTCACCACCTGCAGGTGGGGAGCCAGGGGCTCGAACCGGGATCCTTATGCTGGTCCTTCATGCTTTGCGCCATGTGCACTTAACCCGTTGTGCTACCACCCAGCCTCCGTGTGTGTTTATTTTACAATACATCTACAGTGAGTTATACAGGCAAATGAATCTGATGGTGATAGGCAGAATTCTAGAATGTCCTTTAAGGACTGCTGGTCCTGACGTACGTGCTCTGATGTCCTGATGTCAGAACTCTGCAGATGGTAACTCTGACCCTGTGGTGACAGCATCTGGCGCAGTGGACCTAAAGTCCGGGAGATTTACCCAGACTGGCTTGAATTCATCAGCTGGGATTTTTAGATGCAAAGTATTTTACCTGTCTGCTATCAGTAGGGGAAGTCAGACCAATAAAAGTGGGAGAGGGGTTTGATGTGACCTTTCACCTTTGACTGTGGCTGAGAAGACCGTGTGACCGGGAGCTGAAAACTACTTTGAAAGTTAAGATGAGTGGCCAGTATGAGTAGGGGCCTCGGGCCTACAACCACCAGGGACTAAATGCAACAGCCGGATGTGGAGTCAGGGCCAGAAAGAACATGAGGATTCAGCTCCTTGGTGTCTTTACTTCATGGTGAGACGCTCAGCAGAAGGTTCAGTTAAAATATGTCTGACTCCTAACCTGTGGCAATTTGAGGTGATCGATTTGTGTTGTTTTCGTCACGGTTTCTCAGTGGGAAAAAAAAATGTTTTCAGAAAAAAATATTTCTGTGAATTTTGGTCTTTCTGGGAATTATTTGGAACTTTGTTCCATGACTCTGTAGAGTTTGCTGTGTCTGCCTGCTGACATAGAAAGAGAGACTTAGCAAAGAAAGTTTCTGAAGAACTGGGTTATATGGGGGCCGGGCGGTGGCACACCTGGTTGAGTGCACGCGTCACTGTGTGGGAGGACTTGGATTTGAGCCCACACCTGGAGGAGAAAGCTTCATGAGAGCTGAAGCAGGTCTGCAAGTGACTATTTTTCTCTCTATCTCCCCATCCTCTCTCAATTTCTCTCTACCCTATCAAATGAAACAGAAAAAAAAAATTAGGAAGGAAAATATATATCTGCTGGAAGTGGTGGATGTGTAGTGCAGGCACTGAGCCCCTGTGATAACCCTAGTGGCAAAATTAATTAATTAATTAATTAAAACTTGCAGGCACTTTCTTTCTTTTTAAATTTTTTTTAAATCTTTATTTATTTATTGGATAGGCATAGCCAGAAATTGAGAGGGAAGGGGGTGATAGAAAGGGAGAGAGACAGACACACCTGCAGCCCTGCTTCACCACTCGTGAAGATTTCCCCTTGCAGATAGGGACTGGGGACTCAAACCTGGGTCCTTGCACACTGTAACACGTGCGCTTCACCAGGTGTGCCACCACCCGGCCCCAGCACTTTCTATATGCTTAAAAATATTTTAAGAAATTCTAGCTCCTCAAATTTATAGAAAAGTTGCAAAAAAGTCTCATGAATCCCACTCTCCCCCCCCACACTACATACACATAAACTTACATAGCTGTATAACCACAATAACTTTTGCCAAACCATCTGAGGATACGTGACAAGCATTGTGATCCTCTTCCTCTAAACACGTTCGTGTCTATTTTCAGTGAACACGAGCAATCTAGGTGTTGTAAAACAAAGCTGTCATAGGAATTTGGAGCAATAGTTCTCTTGAAATTTTAGACTTTATTGAATGCGTTCGAGACTTTGTGAGAGCTGAGTTGTTGATGCCCCAGTTCTGAGAAAGAATTTTATCATAGCCTTTCATAGCTCTTCTAACCTTTTAGACCTGAAAATATCTCAAGATCAAACCTGCTGACCTCTGGGAAGCACAAGGGCGCGCGCGCGCGCGCACACACACACACACACACACACACACACATACATTCATCCACAACTCTTCCTGTTCCTACATGCAGTAAGGTGGATGAATCAATTGCCTGCAGTAAAGAGGCCAGTAAATTGGAGGAACACACAGAAACTGAAAGGCTCCTACTTTATTCAATCACTACAAACAAAAAGATCAAGATCAGAGCACTTAACATGTTGCTTCTGCAGTTAGGACCAAAATTTTGTCAACCACCCCAGAAACACCTTTGACAGCATAAAAAAAAAAACGGATGACAGCTGGCATTGAACCTCCTTCAATGGCTTTTCATTTGAGATCACTTCTCAAAATTTCTCTCTTTTCTGATGGTGTATTTGGAGAGTCCAGGCTAGGGTTTTGTAGACTGTCCCTCATGTTGGGTTTGTCTGGTGTTTCCTGCTGATTAGAGCCAAGCCAAAAATTTTGGGCAGAACTGCTTCCTGACTGACGTGCTCTTTTTGGCCCATCTCACAGGGGACCCATGAAGTCAGTTTGCCCCCATTCTAGCTTTTCAAACTGACGCACACATAGTAGTTAACCATAAAGGCATCCTGTCACATGTCAGCACATGAGAACACGCTTTCCCCACCTTGTAAATTTTTTTTTTTTTTTTTTTGCCTCCAGGGTTATCGCTGGGGCTCAGTGCCAACACTACGAATCCACTGCTCCTGGTGGCCATTTTTTTCCATTTTATTGGGCAGGACAGAGAGAAACAGAGAGGGGAGAAGGAGATAGAGAGAGGGAGAGAGAAAGATAGACACCTACAGACCCGCTTTGCCACTTGTGAAGCATTCCCCCTTGCAGGTGGGGAACTGGGGCCTTGAACTGGATCCTTGTGCAGGTCCTTGTGCTTAGTACTATGTGCCTGTAGTCCTATCTGTGCTTACTTAACCAGATGTGTCCCATCTGCCCCTGTCCCACCTTGTAATTTTTTCAGAATATGTTGCCTTATAGAAATATAATAGAGGACCTAGTGGGGGTTGTATTGTTATGTGAAAAACTGGGAAATGTTAGGCATGTTCAAACTATCGTATTTACTGTCGACTGTAAAACATTAATCCCCTCCAAAAAATAAATTTAGAAAATGTAATATAAGCCAAATATTAATTTTTAGTTTTCCAAACATTACATTTAAAAAGTAAGGAAACATATTTTATCTGCCCCTATGTATCCAAGTTATTATTATTACTATTTTTATCATTGCCATCGGAGTTATCACAGGGGCTCAGTGACTATCTGACTCCATTGCCCCCAATGATCACTTTTAAAACTTTCTTTTGGGGTCGGTGACGGCACGCCTGGTTGAGTGCACACACTGCAGTGCACAAGGACTCAGGTTCAAGCCCCCAGTCCCCACCTGCAGGGGAAAAGCTTCACAAGTGGTGAAGCAGGGCTGCAGGTATCTGTCTCTTTCCCTCTCTATCTCCCCTTCCTTCTCAATTTCTGGTTGTCTCTAATGAAAAAAATAAATACAGATAATAAAAATTATTTTTTAAAAGTCTCTTATAGAGAATAAAAGTTAACAGAGAGAGATAGAGAGGTAGAAAGGGACAGATAAAAGGAGAGACGCCTGCAGCACTGCTTTTTGTCTGCCCTACAGCCAGCTACTCCAGGAAGACCATCCCTGGAGAAAGAACACAGGGCCATCGTAGCCTACAAGTGGGAGGTCCCATTCACATAGCATCACTGACTCAAGCTCAAGCAGCAGTGCTCAGGAGAATTTTCTGCCATCTTTGTTTCAAGATGGATTTATGATTCTGGTTTAGCATCAAGGTAGATTGGTTCTGTCTGTTTGGCCAGCGCCTGCGGTCCCCCCCTTACGACTACTACCATCTGCTCTTTCAAACTCAAGAATGCTTTCCTCTTGATGTAGCTTGCAAGACAGTATTACATTTCCTTTCCATTGCAGGGTGAGGACAGAGAGTGGAGATTACTTCACACAGCCTTCTAACCTTACTGCTTCCCTCCTAAAGAAGCCAAAAAGAGACTTAAGAAACCTGAGGAGATTTCTCCGCTGTCCAAATGAGAAGATGATGAGAAAATACTAGGGTTGGGTGATTATAGGATACTGTTCTGGAGGGATCAGAGCTGGTGCCTAGAGGGGTCTGGACATGGTATAGAAATGTATTTGTTCCAATAATTTGTTGGTTTACAATGACAGTTTAGGCCTCTGTTCTGTTCTTTGTAGCATGTACGTTAAAAACAAGTTAATCATCAAACAGCCAATGACTCCCCTAGGGTTACTGACTGCCTTCATAATGTTGGATTTTTGTTTTCTTTATTGGGGGATTAATGTTTTACATTTGACAGTGAATACAATAGTTTGTACATGAATAACATTTCTCAGTTTTCCACATAACAACACAACCCCCACTAGGCTGGATTTTTTTTTCTACTTACCAGTCGCCTCTTAACATCTATCCCACCTCCTGCACCCCATAAAGAATTTTGATCCATACTCCCAGAGGGGGAGACATGTTAGGGAAAGATGACCAAGAGGGTTCTGATCTTCAATTCCATTAGGACCTGGGGAGAGAAGAGGGAAAAGAGAAGGACATTTAGAAGTAGTCACAGGTGTAGGTGTGACTTAGAAAGGAAAAGACAGGAACATAGAAAAAAAAGGTCATATATATATTATAGATTTATAGAAATAATAGTCATCCCATACCTATGACCTAGGGAGAACTGCTACAGTTTCCATCAGAGAGAATGGAGACACAAAACTCTGGTGGTAGGAGCAGTGTGGAATTATACCCGACTTACCTCATCATTTTCTAAGTCAATATTAAATTACTAACTGAAAAAAAAAGAAATCTAGATGTTGTAAAACAAAGTTCTTTTTTAAAAATGTTTATTTATTTTCCCTTTTGTTGCCCTTGTTGTTTTTCATTGTTGTTGTTATTGATGTCATTGTTGTTGGCTAGGACAGAGAGAGAAATGGAGAGAGGAAGGGAAGACAGAGAGAAGGAGGGAAAGACAGACACCTGCAGACCTGCTTCACCACTTGTGAAGCGACTCCCCTGCAGGTGGGGAACTGGGGACTCGAACCGGGATCCTAATGCCACTCCTTGCGCTTTGCGCCACCTGTGCTTAACCCTTTGCGCTACCGCCCGACTCCCTGTAAAACAAAGTTCTTATAGGAATTTGGAGCAACAGTTCTCTTAAAATTTTAGAGATTATTGAATACGTCCTAGACTTTGTGAGGGCTGAGATGTTGGTGCCGCAGTTCTGAGAATGTGTGGCCTTTATCATAGCTCTTCTAACCTTTTAGACCTGAAAATATCTCAAGATCAAACACACACACACACACACACACACACACACACACACACACACACACACACACACACACTCTCTCATGTTCATTCACAACTTTTCCTGTTTCTAGATGCAATAAGTTGGACCAGTCTATTGCCTGCAGTAAAGAGGCCAGTAAATTGGAGGAACATAAGGAGACTGGAAGATTCCCAAGAGGAAACCTCATAAAACACTACAAAGGAGAGTGAATAAGCAAGTGTAGAAAGAACAGAGTATTCAGTTCTTCGTACTGGGGTAATAGAACTTGTAAGTGGGGAAAAAAAAAAAGTTCCTCTCTTCAATCTGTAAGCAAATTAAATGCCTTACTTTGATCTCTATCAACTTTGATGCAGAAAAAGTTAAGAGGAGACTTCAGGGGTGGGGTGCCTTCCTATATATGGGCATTCTAAGTGTCATTTTAAGTCTACAGCAAAGCAACAGGCTGTCAGTAAACAGTATTAAAATAATCTGGAAAAGAATTAAGCAGATAGAGTTTTACCCCCACCCCCCCACACACACACAAAATTTATTTCAGGTGTTGAGTTAGACGTTAAAAATTCAGCCAAATATTTTTGGTGACCACTGTACTTGACACCCCTCCCCTCTAACTATTTATCCCAAAGGCTTAATCTCAAGCAATGATGATAATCACATTGTCCCAGGCAATAACTGGGCCAAGACTTGAAGGGAAGAATGTTGGAACTTTGGAAGGAAATATGTTCCTGTGTCAAACAGGAAATTACAGTTCCCTTTGTCTTTCCGGGATTTGGAGTGGGCTCTGCATAGGAAGTCTGTGTGCCTGCTGTAGCCATATTGTTGGCAGCCTAGAATAAAGCTTCAAGAGGGGGAAAAACAAACTAGCAGACAAACAACAACAGTAGCACATCCAGTAGAATGCACAAGCTACTATGTATAAGGACCCAGGTTCAAGCCCTCCCCTCCCCCCATTGCAGCCCTGGCCACACCATGCCTGAACTTACAATTTAAGGGAAATAATACATTTCCTTATGGTAAAAACACACACACACAAACTGGGAGATGTCATGCATGTACAAACTGTTGTATTTACTGTCGAATGAAAAACATTAATTTCCCAATAAAGAAATTTTAAAAAAAACCAGGAAAATACCTTAAATAGTTTAGAATTAAGGGTTATTTGTTTGTCTGTTTGTTTTGTTTTTGCCTCCAGGGTTATCACTGGGGCTTGGTGCCTACATTACAAATCCACTGAAGCTTATCTTTTTTCCATTGTTATTGTTGTTGGTTAGGACAGAGAGAAATGGAGAGAGGAGGGGAAGACAGAGAGGGGGAGAGAAAGACAGACACCTGCAGACCTGCTTTACTGCCTATGAAGTGACTCCCCTGCAGGTGGGGAGTTGGGGGCTTGAACTGGAATCCTTATACCAGTCCTTGGGCTTACTACTATGTGTGCTTAACCCGCTGCGTCACCAACCGGCCCCCCAAAATACTTATTAGGTGGCCAGATGGTGTCACACCCAGTAGAATGCACATGTTACCGTGCGCAAGGACCCAGGTTCAAGTCCCCCTCCCCAGCCCCACCTGCAGAGGGGAAGCTTCATCAGTGGTGAAGCAGTGCTGTAGGCATCTTTCTGCTTCTCTATTTTGCCCTCCCCTCTCAATTTCTGTCTCTATCAAGAAAAGGAAGAAAGAAAGAAAGAAAGAAAGAAAGAAAGAAAGAAAGGACAAAAGAAATAAAGAAGCCTTTTGGAAGCATGAATTCATCATGTAGGTTCTGATTTCCAGCAGTATCCATGGTGGAAATTTAAAAAAAAAATGTATAGGGTACAGATAACATAATGTCTGAGGCTCCAAAGTCCCAGGTTCAATCCCCTCTAACCACCACCATAAACCAGAGCTGAGTAGTGCTCTGGTTAAAGAAAAAAAGTATTATTACTTTTTAATTTATTTTTTTTTAATAATCTTTTTCCAGGGTTATCACTAGATCTCAGTGGCCTGCACCACGAATCCACTGCTCCTGGAGGCCATTTACCAACCCCCATTTTTGTTGCCTTTGTTGTTATTGGATAAGGTAGACAGAAATGGAGAGAGGAGGGGAAGACAGAGAGGGGGAGAGAAAGACAGACACCTGCAGACCTGCTTCACCACCTGTGCAGCGACTCCCCTGCAGGTGGGGAGCCGGGGGCTCGAACCGGGATCCTTACGCCCGTCCTTGCGCTTTGCGCCACCACGTGCGCTTAACCCGCTGCGCTACAGGCCAGCCCCTAATTTTTTTTAATTAATTAATTTTTTTTTTACAGAACACTGCTCAATTCTGGTTTCTGGCGGTGCCAGGAACTGAAAACTTAACACCTCCAATGTTTCTTGTGCTAACAATGGGGCGATCACCCTGTTCCAGAAAACATTTTTCTTCTTCTTTTTTTTTTTTTTGGTCTCCACGCTCCCCCCAGAAGTATTTCTAAAGCAAGATGCAAATTGCAAATCTCTAAAAAGAAAACAAGTCGATGTAGCTGACGGTGCACGCACGTTATCTCCTCTCGCTGCAAGCTTGAGCGATAACCACTGGGCCGTAAGGAAAAGCGGCCGCCTTTGCTGACCCGATGAGACTGCTTCTCGTTGGCCTTGCTGGAGGCGGGAAAGAACTCGGGGCCTTGCACGTGAGCAGCGTCGTTCAGCCGCCTCTCAGGACTTTTTTCCCCCCTAAATCTTTTCAAGAGAGCGAGGAGCGAAACTAGGATCGGTTTTGCAGCGGTTGCAGTAGTGGCCGCGCACCCCGCCAGCAGAGAGATGCCCGACCAGGCTCTCTCCCCAGAAGACACTCAGCATCACAAGTTGATGACAATGTCCTTTAAGCGCTCTTGGCATCCCACGAACGAGTACTGACAGATGAAGGACTTGAGGTCGCCGCATCCTTGAGGAAACACTCATGAAAGACATGTCTCTGATATCTGATTACTGTAAAAAATGGGGACTAATCCCCAGCACTGCAAAAACGGTATCATCTGTTTTTCATCTACACCATGCCTCGGCCTCGCGTGAGCTTAATGTGCAGCTTGGCGGTACGAGAATCCGGCATGAAGCCCAGCCAGTCTATCTTGGCGTTACTCTCGATCCGGCATGAAGCCCAGCCAGTCTATCTTGGCGTTACTCTCGATCGCACCCTGTCATTTCACGAACATCTCATAAAAACGGCAGCAAAGGTGGGCGCGAGGAATCACATCACTGCAAGACTGGCCAGCTCCTCATGGGGCGCGAGCGCTTCCACACTACGATCATCCTCTCTGGCATTATGCTATTCCACTGCAGAATACTGTGCCCCAGGATGGTTCCGTAGCCCCCATGTCCACTTGGTTGATTCCAAATTATATTCCTCCATGAGGATCATTTCTGGAACCATCCGTTCCACCCCGGTTCCATGGCTGCCAGTTCTTAGCAACATCGCCCCGCCAGATATTCATCGGGATGCGGCATCATCTAAGTTCATTTCCCACGTCTACGCTCGACCGGACCTGCCAATATACGCGGATATCTTCGCCCACCCTGTCCAACGCTTGACATCTCGTCACCCAATCTGGTCCCCTACGCCTACACTGAACTTCTCTGTTCCAGACTCTTGGAAACAGAGTTGGCAGTCAGCTGAGGGAAAGAACAAACACGTCATCACAGACCCCTGCAAGCGTCAACCCGGATTTGACCTAGCTCGTTATGATCGGGCCCTCCTCAATCGCTATCGAACAGGCCATGGCCGGTGCGCCGCTATGTTCCATCGCTGGGGAGCCAGAGACGACCCGAACTGCCCCTGCGGCTCCAGACAGACTATGACCCACATAGTCAACGACTGCCACCTTTCCAGATTCAAAGGAGGTCTCGAAACTTGACATCAGGCTCAACCTGACGCTGTCGACTGGCTACAGAAGAAGGGCAAACGCTAGCAGAAGAAGAATGTCGCACCAAAGGAAGAAAGCTACAAATCAAATACAATAGCCAGGAGCCTGGAGGCGGCTCTTTGGGAATCTCTTGCCTCCAGATTTTACCATCACTGACAGCCTGCCACCACTGTGGGTGAAAGGGTGCAGGGGAGTTGCAGGGCAGGTGTGCTGGGCCCGGGATGCTCCTGCAAAGAAGTGCTTGAGGACAAGGGCATGTGAGGCGCAGCAGTGCGGATGCTGTCAGTCTGCCTTGCGGATGCTGTCTGTCTGCCTTGCAAGCACCCAAATCAGCCACCAGGAAGGATGAAGCTTTGTCTGCCCGCTCATGCAGTGACTTGAAAGCCTCGATGGATTCAGGCAATGAGAAATCAGCAGAGGGTCCTCTCCCGCTGTCTCTGGCACCCCCAAATGTCTGCACCCCCATGCCTGCACCCCCACCCCCCAGTGAGTCAGCCAAGCGCACCTTCCTGGTCACCTCCTGCGAGCTGCCAGGGTCCTGGTTCTGGTGAGTGAAGCTGCACTGTACAGACATTATTCTTACTACGTGAAGTCTAGTTTTGGGTGCCACTTGGATACTTTGGGAGGTTATTCTCTGAGTATGGGAACACTCAAACATCGTCCCGTGTAAGTCAACGGTTACTGCACCTTTCCTTGAAGCCATTTTGGCTCGCAAAAAAAAAAAAGTTTCAACTCTACCTGATATGGCTGACTTTATCATAACAAAGTGAAAACAGAAAGAGCAGGAGGGGAGAATATATTTGCAGGATAAATAATAGGTTAACACTCCAAACTTTAAGGGAAAAATAAAAAAAAATAAAAACGGTCATAGAAAAATAAGGAGTTGGTGGAATAGGGGTTGGGTTGTGGAGCAAGATGGGGGGGAATGGGCCCAAAGCTAAGGGTCAGAGTGATTTTGCTGACACTTAACCACAGGGAGATGAGAAATTGTACCTGTGGGGGCAGCAATGATACCGTGAGCCAATAAAATGATAAAATAAGTTAAAAAGAAGAAAGACGAGGAAAGAATAGAAAAATTCAATTTGTAGACGAGATGTGAGACACAGTAAATTTGAGTAGGTAACACAGCCTCTCTGATAATTAGGAAAATGACCAAAAATAGCTTACCAAATTGACCAAAAAAATTCGAGTGGTGATAAATATCTCTATTTTGATGAAGAAGCAAATATCAGTGGAGTGTGAATTGTCACAGTTTGCTGGAGGAGAATACTCTAGCATCTACCAAGGTCATAAAAGTGCTTGTGTTTGAACAGGCATGTCTACCACCAAGCGATTTATTCTAGAAGAATGTGCACAGGACTGCTCCCTGAGAATGCATGAGGATGGTCATTGGAGCATTGTTTGTCATTGCAAAAATAGAAAGGAAACAAATATTAATTTTTAACCCGCAGAGGAAAGAATAGTTGACGGGTCATACAGATTATGAAATGTGGCTTTTGAAAATAAAGATATTTTGTTTATTTGTTTTATCAGCCTGGTGTCAGGAACAAATACAGGGTTTTATACCTGCAAAGCATACACTCCACTACTGACTCTCCAGACCACTTGTTTACTGAAAAAAATTATATGTATGTATATATATATATATATATATATATATATATATATATATGAGAGATATATCATCCTCCACAACCCAATGCCTACTCCCCCACCTCATTTTTCTATGGTAACTTTAGTTTTTATTTTACTTTTCCCCTAGAGAGAGAGAGAAGAGAGAGAGAAGACTCCGCCATCCAAGGAATTCCACTTGTTTTGTCTGTGTTGCCTTTGTGACATTTTTATGGTGATAATTATGATGAGAAAGACATGTCAGTAAAAGAAAAAAGATCACAGAAACAGAAAAAGAACAAAAATTACACAAAACATGTCATATGATCATCTTAGAAACAAGTCTACTGTGAGGCTTGGGTATTTCTTTTCATGTTTAGAATCTGGATTCTTCTTCTTCTAGCATTTGCCAGAATCTGGATGAACCTCACAATTCCTGGTGTGCCATAATTGACCTCGCAGTGTTTTTTTCTCCTTAGATGCACACAAAAATCTTGATATATTACAAACAGATTCATTTCAGGGTCGATATGGCATAGACAAATACTGAGGTAGAGAAATAGGTATCTAATCAACAGATAGAAGCCTGAAACAGGATGAGCACCACCTAATTGGTCGGGTTCACCTCTGTTTAACTCAATGAGTGTGTATTTATGAACCAGTTGTATAAACACTTTTAAAGTTCCAGTTATCCTGTTTAATCGCCATTACCTCCACAGCTTCTTTCTTGTTTGCTTTTTGTTTGCATTTGCCAGACAGACACAGCTTTACCCAACCCTTTTGTTTTCAGCATTTTGATATCCTTGTAAATCATCTTTGGTAAAGCTCTATTGTTTTTTTTTACTCCCTCCTAAGTTCTTTCTGCTTTGTAAATGGGCTGTAAAACGTCAGCGTTTGTTGACATAACTGTTATGCCTCTTGTTGCGTCTATCATTTTGCTTTATGCCTTACACGGTCTTTGTTTGCTTTCCATTATGTCTTTTACCATAGCTATAGTCTTTTGTTTCCATTTATCTCCTGCAGTGGATGGAAAGCTGTACTTCCTGCTTTCTGTTCTATAACTAAATGGTGAAATAATTCCTAAATTTCAATTCATCAACCAGGGTTCAATCAGCACAACTAGCTAGCTATATAGAGCTTCTGGAGTGAAGGGTTTTAGCACAGGAGTTAGTGACTGGCACAACTTGGGAAGAGCAGGGCTGTGAAAGTTAGCAAAGCCGCTATCATGATCTGAATCAGGTCTGAAGCAGGCAGCCTGCAGGACTCTGTAGGAAGTAACTTGATGTCACAGGAATGTCTGCTATTTTGGTCACAACAAACTGTCTCAATCAACAAGGGACCTCTCCTTTCAGACTTCTTTCTTTTTAAATTTTTTAAATATTTATTTTCCCTTTTGTTGCCCTTATTGTTGTTATCGTTATTATTGTCGTCGTTGTTGCATAGGTAACATAGAGAAATGGAGAGAGAAGGGGAAGACAGAGAGGGGGAGAGAAAGACAGACACCTGCAGACCTGCTTCACCACAGGTGGGGAGCCGGGGCGGGATCTCGAACCGGGATCCTTATGCGGGTCCTTGTGCTTTGTGCCACGTGTGCTTAACCTGCCGTGCTACCGCCCGACTCCCTCCTTTCAGACTTCTTAAGGGTGCCTCTCCGGGACAAAATCTGTCCCATAACAACATAGGAAAGGTCGATCGGGACTTTTCTGCAGCCAAGTCGAATAACAGCAAGTCAGGAACTGACCGCCAAAAGAGCATCGTGACTGTTCTGTTTAAAGGTCAATATTAGGAACCAGCAAGAGAGTTCACTAGGCCCATCTTTGATCGCACCTTCTCTCTGGTAGACACAGGGCCTAGGTTTGAGCACTGGCCCCACACTGTACTGAAAGGAGCCTGACTGCCATGGCGCCTTTCCCTACCTCTGTCTTTGTTTCTGTTTATATATTTTTAAATGTTTATGGAGGGGGGGAGGGTTCGTGGTTTCCAGTATAGTCTCAGACACATAGGTGCAACCCTTCGTCCCCCCTTGACAGGTGTCTGAGAAACATCCACTCGCCCATCCTAGGGTCTCTTCTCCCATCCTACATCAGGACCCCAAGATCCCTTCATTTCTTCCTTCCCAGAGTCCTTTGCTTTGGTTGAGTACACCACACCCAGTCCAATATTCATTCACCTTATGTTTGCCCTTCACTGGCCTTTATTCTTAAATTTCACCTATGAGTGAGGTTATGTGGTATTGGTCTTTCTCTTTCTGGATCGTCTCACTGAACATGGTATCTTCAAATTCTGATCAAGATACTGCAAAGGAGATGACCTCATCATTTCTGACAGTTGCATAGTGTCCCTTTGTGTATATTTACCACAACTTTCTTAGCTACTCATCTGCTTTTGGCTATCTAGTTTGCTTCCAAGCTTGGGCTACTACTGTGCTGCTGAGCATAGGTGCACAGAGGTCTTTTTAAATAGGTAAATCCCCAGGAGAGGGATTGCTGAGTCATAAGAAAAGCCCATGTGTAGTGTTCTAGTGGATCTCCGGACTGTTTTGCACAGGGTGTGGGTCCATTTACATTCCCACCAGCAGTATAGTAGGGTTCTTTTTCCCCACAATGGGTATTATTTCTGTCTTTTCTAAAGTATGACACTCTCACAGGTCTTAAGTGGTATTTTATTGTTGTTTTTATTTGCGTTTCCATGATCAAAAGACTTTGAGGATCTTTTTCATATATCAGTTGGCCTTTTGGATCTCCTCTTGGGAGACAACTTTTCCTGTCTGTCTTCCCTCCTGTTTTTCAGTGGGGTTGTTGGTCCTTTGATTGCCGAGTTTGGAGAGTTCTTTGTGCATTTGTTATTTTAGCCCTCAGTTTCATGTGTGACACAGTCTATGGAGAGTCTCTCTGACAGGGATGTCGATTCCTTTTGCTATGTTCTTCAGTTTGATGTAGTCCCGCTGGTTTATTTTTGCTTTTGTTTCCCTTGCAATTGGATTTGAACTGACAAAGATGCTTCTAAAGTTTGCACGGAAGAGGGTTCTGCCTAAGTCTTTGCTAGTTTCTGGCCTAACATCTAAAGCATGGATGCACTTAGAGTTGACTTTTTATAGGATGCGGCGGCCCAGTTTCATTCTTCTGCATGTTTCAACCCAGTTTTCCCAACACCCTTTGTTGAATAGGTTCTCCTGTCTGCACTTGACATTTTTGGCTCCCTTGTCAAAAAGTAAGTGTCAGTAGGTGTGCGGTGTTTCTGTTTTTCATCTGAAAAATGCTGTCTTGAGGGAGTCGGGCTGTAGCACAGCGGGTTAAGCGCAGGTGGCGCAAAGCACAAGGACCGGCATAAGGATCCCGGTTCGAGCCCCGGCTCCCCACCTGCAGGGGAGTCGCTTCACAGGCGGTAAAGCAGGTCTGCAGGTGTCTGTCTTTCTCTCCTCCTCTCTGTCTTCCCCTCCTCTCTCCATTTCTCTCTGTCCTATCCAACAATGACAACAACAATAATAACTACAACAATAAAACAACAAGGGCAACAAAGGGAATAAATAAATAAAATAAATTTAAAAATTTTTTTTTAAAAAAAGCTGTCTTGAAGCAGTGAAGCCCCAGTAATGACAAAAAAAAGTAACCATTAGAGTTGTAATTTCACTTCATATATATATATATATATATATATATATATATATATATATATATCTCAAGTGTTCTTACTTCCTCCACGACTTTTCCCTACTTTGAGTAATTTTAACTAAACAAAAATAAAATAAAATATAATTACCCATTTTTTTATATTCAAGTCTCTAACACACACTGATAATTATCGTACATGTAATTAATTGGTTTCCGTTGTTAATTTCAACTCTTTCTTCTTGCTTGTCCTAAGATCTTTGAATTTATCTCATGAATTCCAGACAACATCCTTAGGAAACTCGATGGAGTGAGTGGGATGCACGCTATCTTAATGCTTGCATTTCTGAGAGTAGCTTTCTATTGGTGTATTTCATAAATAAATATTTTCCTGAATTTATAGTTACAACCTCATGCCTACATTTCTCTGTAGGTTTCTTCATTGCCTTGGGTATTCACTAGCCATTATTGTAAAGAGATCAAGTCTAAAAACAGTCATGCTTTTGTTTGAGTTTTGCTAATCCTCTCTATTGTTTAAGATACTCCTTTTGTTGAAAAAAAAGTATTATGGTTTAACTGGCACAAAATGTACTAGTTTCAGGTGTGTAAATTAATGACTTGCATTTGCATATATAGATGGTGACATTCATATCTAGTTAATGTATTTTCATATATAGTCACAGAAATTTGCTATGATGACTTTTAAGATGGACTCACTTTCAAATATGCAACTCATTGTTATTAATTACTGTTACAGTGAGGCACTGTTGAACATTTTAAAATTTGTCAATATTTTTGTACCTGCTGATTATTTGGGAGAAAAAAAGTCACATTAAACATACATTCAGCTAAGCTGACTTTTTCCGTAAAGTTAGGAATATTTTATTTTTTGCTGCCTCTGTTTCTTTCCTCAGTAACAACACCTGTTTTCTCTTAATCACAAATCTCTATCCTCTGCTTTTATTCCCTGTGAACTTTCTTCAGTTTAGCACTCACGAATTTGACCAATTGTAATGCCAATAAGTCTGCTTCCTGTTTAGGAGGGAGAATTTAATAGTCATCGCTGAAACTACAAGATAAATATTTCTAAAAATACTGTGATTTCCTACAAAAAACAATATCTATCTCAGAGTGAGAAAAGACTGCCTTTTACTCTAAAAGGATGGGTCATTTTCCTCCTCTTATTAAACAGATAGTCTATGTTAGCTTTCCTCTCTCTCTGTCTCTCTGGTTACATTTTAATGTGAAATATATTTAGGCCAAAGCTAGAGACTTTGCTATAATTCACCTAGTTCTTGGCTGGAGAAAAGAGTTTTCTCTCACTGCTCAGCAAATAAACAGACATACAATAGTAACTATATTTGTACATTGGGCCTAATTTCAAAGCCTGTAGGCACTGTTTTAAAAGTATGCTTCGAATAGAAATTAGAGTAGAAACTAAAGTTGGGGGTAACCAGAGTTGGATTCTGTGTGTAGGGTAGTCACGTTTTGCAATGACTTCTGGGAGAGGTCAAATGTCAGTTTGGACTCACTGTTAAGGAGATTTCTTCCTGTCCTCCCTCATCTGGAAACTGAACCAACCTCTCTTACACATTGATCACTGGGACAGACTGGGACAATACAGTGTCGAAATTCTTGAGTTAAATATGAAATAGATAGGATTATCTTGAAGAAATGGATGGCTATTTATTTCTGATTCTGAAAATAATGGGGGGGGGGAAGACAGGTAGGAATAAAAACAAAAGTGAAATAATTTCCAAGCAGAGACAGCCAAGAAAGGGGCCTAGGGCCTCCTCTTTCCCCAGAGCACCCGTCAGCCTTGGCATCCTGTCCCTTGAATCAGAGTCATTGTCTGGTTTTAATGCAAACACAGGCTCCATTGTGATTCTGCAGAGAGACAGCCCCACATGCACTCTGTTTTCTACCCGCCCCGGGCTTTTTGGGGCTTATCCCATTGAGCTGTGACTCAGGCAGTCAGCCAGGAGGGCCTTTATCCAGGGTGGTGCCTTGAGATTTCTGCTAATTTATTGCACAAGAGCTACCAGGTAAATTCCTTTGCTGTCCCATGGGAAATGTCAAGTCAGGGGCAAAGTATGGGGCTCTTCCAGGTTGAAGCCAGGACTTTGGGTCAGAATGGATGGCGGCCAGGTCTTCCTACTTATTTAAAGTTGCTTCTGAGTATCACTTGGATGGACTTTAGATTCTCCGCAAAGTTCTAGACAAGTTCTAGAAATGTTCTGAGGGAGTCCTGTGAAATCTAGGGAGTGGCGTGGTACAGTCTGTAAGAGAAGACTCTCACAGGGTGAAGATTTCGAGCAATACCGCTCAGACTCAGCCTGTGTTGGCGCTAACTGTGCAGCTTGTAAGCTGGTTCCCGAGTCACTAGGAATCAGCTCCTAACTGAACCAAGGACAGAAGATTCACAACAATTCCACTTAACATTAAGGTAGAGGGATGTTAAGAAAAAAAAAAAAGTAGGCACTTAGGTCAGTCGGTTGGGCCTAGGAATGGCTTCCTTGGGAACTGAAGAAGGAAGGCTATGGGCCTCCTCCTTCCACTGGCTGAGCCCTGCCTTGACCACACCACACCAATGAGGTTCGTCATGGTCTCCCATCACAAGTTTTGCTGTTAGGTGAAGCTATCCCAGAGCTAGTAGTAGATGAAGGGCAGACATTTCCTTCTGTTGGGATTAGATTGATGAGCTCAACCGGGGAATCCCAGTGACAGGAAGAGAAGCAGTATATTTTGCTATCAACCATGCCTGTCTGCCCACAACCCCTTTAAGATAAACTTCTCCACCCACAACTCCAAATTTCCGGGTGGTCATATTGAATAGCGTTAAGAAGATGCGGCCCGAGTGCACAGCTGGCTAGAACAAAGGTGGACACGTAAACCCCAGGCAGTTAGTTCTCAGCTGAGCTCGAACATGAACCAGCATGAACAGATGAGCCAGGCCAATCAGATTACCTCTCGTGGGAATTTGTTGTGAAACATGGAGAATCCAAACCAGCTATCTATTGGTCGGTCAGAGTGTTTCAGAAGGTCACATCATAGCGAGAGAGGCCGGGGAAATTCTGATAAGCCACTAGAGAAGGCAAAAGGTGCTGGCTAGTGGGAATAAGAAAAGAGGAAACGAGAAATTTCAAGGAGATTTGGAAAAAGGAAAACTTGGATTAAGAGCACCAGGTAAAAGTAGAGTGTATATGGTCTCCACTTCCGGGAATATGTGGATTTAATTAGAAATACTTGAAAAGGCCTCTGTTCCTGGCTATGAAATATCCCTAAGAGATTAAATGAAGCCACATTGCCTAAAATTGAATGTGAATAGAGCTTTCATGAAGGGATTAGTGCCCTTATCAAAAAAAGAATGAGTAGGAGGAGAAGGAAGAGAAGGAGAAGGAGATGAAAAAGGAGGAGGAGGAGGATACTCCATGAATCTTTTCTCTTTTTTTCCTTTTTGTTGCTCTTGTTGTTTTATTGTTGTAGTTATTATTGTTGTTCTTGATGTCGTCATTATTGGATACGACAGAGAGAAGTGGAGAGAGGAGGGGAAGACAGAGAGGGGGAGAGAGACACCTGAAGACCTGCTTCACCGCCTGTGAAGCGACTCCCCTGCAGGTGGGGAGCCAGGGGCTCGAACCGGGATCCTTACGCCGGTCCTTGCGCTTTGCGCCACATGCGCTTAACCCACTGCGCTACCGCCAGACTCTTCCATGAATCTTTTTTTTGTTCCTCTCTTTCTGTCTGGTGAAACCACAGCAAAGCAAAAGTCACTTATGAATCAGAACTCAAGCCCCCAACAGACACTGAATCTCCTGGAAACTTGAGTTTGGACTTCTCAGCCTTCACCAGTGTGAAAAAACAGACTTTCTGTTGTTTATAAGTTCCTTAGTCTATGGTACTTTACTAGAAACCTTAAAAAAATTTTTTTAATCTTATTTTATTATTGATTTAATAATGAGAACTTGAAATCTTTAACAAGTCCCATAGCATGCAAAATACTTGCAGAGTGTATAATGCATTATTTTTCTCTTCTATTCCCACTAATATGTGGGTCTGTTCTACTTGATCATCCTTCCTTTAGAGATAAGGAGACACAGTAGAATGTCTGCTCCCCACCTGCAGGAAAGATGTTTCATGAGAAGTGAAACCAGGCTCTCAGGTGTCTGTCTTTCTCTTTCCCTCTCTACCTTCCCTCCTCTCTCAGTTTCTCTCTGTCCTGTCCAATAAAATGGAAAAACTGGCCACCAAGGGCTGTGGATGCGTGGTGCCGGCACTGAGCCCCAGCAGTAACCCTGGAGGCAAAAAATGAAAAAAGTCTCCCAGTCAGTGTGCATTACTTGGCTCTCTTCATTGTAGAAAATCCCTCTCGGTTTTGACAAGGGGAAAGGAAGCAAAGAGTTAAAACAAAGTTGATATTATTTGACTACATGATCAATTGCTATTCTGGGTATTTCTGAGAGAGTGCTTTCAGAAAGAATTCATCTTTATTTATTCCTTTTTGTTGCCCTTGTTGTCTTTTTTTTTTGTTGTTGTTGTAGTTATTGTTGTTGTTACTGATGTCATTGTTGTTGGATAGGACAGAGAGAAATGGAGAGAGGAGGGGAAGACAGAGAGGAGGAGAGAAAGACAGACACCTGCAGACCTGCCTTACCGCTTGCGAAGCAATTCCCCTGCAGGTGGGGAGCCGGGGGCTCGAACTGGGATCCTTATGCAGGTCCTTGCGCTTCGTGCCCCGTGCGCTTAACCCGCTACACTACCGCCCAACTCCCACAGTTGGAATTCTTTTTTTTTTAAATATTTATTTTATTTATTTATTCCCTTTTGTTGCCCTTGTTGTTTTATTGTTGTAGTTATTATTGTTGTTGTCGTTGTTGGATAGGACAGAGAGAAATGGAGAGAGGAGGGGAAGACAGAGAGGAGGAGAGAAAGACAGACACCTGCAGACCTGCTTCACCGCCTGTGAAGTGACTCCCCTGCAGGTGGGGAGCCGGGGTTCGAACCGCGATCCTTATGCCGGTCCTTGTGCTTGGCGCCACCTGCGCTTAACCCGCTGCGCTACAGCCCGACTCCCCTACAGTTGGAATTCTTAACCCGTCTCCTTCAAGAAAGAGAAAGAAGATCATGTCTTAGGAGTTTCAGTGGCTTTGTGAAGATATACAGTTTATAGACAGCAGGGATGTGAACCAGCTCCTAGCCTGGAATTCCCTCCCCAGTCTCTGTTCATTGCAACACGCTATGTACATTGAGTCGCACACAAGAGGCAGGTGGAGTTGGTGAAGGGGACAGAGCTCCTGTGTGTCACTCAACGGCATTCTCGGCTTTCCTTCTGCAAACACAAGTGTGTGTGATACTGGTGCTGGCTTCAGGCAGCCATGGGTAGCTGCTGTGACACACCCTCGCCTCTTGCTCTCTTGTGCCTGACTGGTACCATGTTCCCAAGGCCGGGAGCCCGTGAAGCCAGGACCCCACCCTTCCAGTCTGGCCAGATCTGACTACTTCCACTCCTGTTCCGATTTTAGAATTTTCCGTTCTCTTCCCTCCTGCATTTTCTGCTTGAAGTAGCTATTTTTCTAGGTCAGTTCAGATTCTGTGATCCAGACAAAACTAGAGAGGCAGAGAAGTGTCAAGTTGTCAGTTATCTTGTTTTTAAATTTTTTAATCTATTTTTTAGAGAAATTTTATGAGCAAGTGATCAGAGCTGGGCCCAGTTCTAACATATTCTGTGTTGGCATTAGAATCCGGGACCTCAAGCTTTGCTAGCTTTGTCGTCTTCCACGGAGCTAGCTGTCTGACCCCGTCATCTCCGCCTCCCACCCCTTGGCTGGTTCAGACTACGACACCAAATAATTACTGTATCCTGGATCTCACCAACTGTGCTCCTGTCTCGGGACCCTGAGTGTTTGAATGTTTTGTTTGCATTGCTAAAGATGTCCTTAATCAAATCCAAATTTACTCCCGACAGACAGGTGCAGACAGCATTGTGACTGGATCAGAGACCATTCATTTTGGACAAAAACACGAGACGTTGCTACGCGGTCCTCTGTCTGTCCTCCCAAGCTCCCTGCCTCCAACCTGTCTTTCCCGTTGTAAATCCTTTACTCGGAGCAAGCTTGATGGTTCCCTGCATTTGCGTCCTGCTTTTCCACCTGGAAAGCTTTGCCCTGACTACCTAGTTGCACCTAGTCAAATTAGATTCATTTCACCCTCATTCAGTCCTAGTAGCTGGTCGGCTGGCCGGGGACCAGCATTTCCACACGTGTTATCTCATCCTGCAAGGCCCCGTATAAATTTCTTCTTATCTGTGAAGCTTTCTGGGACGATCCCAACTGGAAGTAGCCATTTCCTCCTCTCTCTGACACTTATTGTCCACTCTACTCATTTGGCACTGAGTATATCCTAGTGCTCTATGGTTAATCATTCACACACCCATTCATCTAGTTAAGGAGTATTCACTGAGGGACGGTTGTTTTCTGGATATGGTGGCAGGTTCTGGAGCTACAGAGACTGAGAAAGAACACCTCGGTTGTTCCCCTGACAATTCAGTCTAGGCTTAAACGTCAACACATAAGGAGATGCCTGTCATACAACATGAGAAGTGCTGATCACACTTCCCAGAGCAGTAGGGGCCCAGGAAGGCTTCTTCTGTGACCTCTGCTTGAGTTGAGTCTTGACAGGTGAGTAGAAGCTGACCAAGAGAGTTGGTGAAGTGGTTGACTTAGACAGTGGCATGTACAGGAACCACGGTCAAGCCTCCCCCAACCCCCTCGTGTGTGTTTTTTTTAATTCTTTATTGGAGGATTAATGGTTTGCAGTCAACAGTAAAATACAATAGTTTGTACATGTGTGACATTTCTCAATTTTCCACATAACAATTCAGTCCCCACTAGGTCCTCCTCTGCCATCCTGTTCCAGGACCTGAACTCTCCCCCCCAACCCACCCCCACCCCAGGGTCTTTGATTTTGGTGCAATACGCCAACTCCAGTCCAAGTTCTGCTTAGTGTTTTCCCTTCTATTCTTACTTTTCAACTTCTGTCTATGAGGGAGATCATCCCATATTCATCCTTCTGTTTCTGGCTCATTTCACTGAACATATAATTCCTTCATGCTCCATCCAAGATGGGGTGAAGAAAGTTAACTCCCCATTTTTAAAAGCTGAGTAGTATTCCATTGTGTATACAGACCACAACTTGCTCAGCCACTCATCTGCTGTTGGACACCTGGGTTGCTTCCAGGTTTTGGCTATGACACATTGTGCTGCTGTGAACACAGGTGTACACAGATCTTTTTGGATGGTCGTGTTTGATTCATTGGGATATATCCCCAGGAGAGGAATTGCAGGGTCATAGGGCAGGTCCACTTCTAGGAAGGAAGCTTTCATGTTGATGTCTGTCTTACTACTCTCTCTCTCTCTCTCTCTCTCTCTCTCTCCTTAAAAATATAAGTAGTTAGTTAACCAAGTGAAGGTGAGGAGAGACCATTTTTTGAGAAGGGTAAGAGAACAAGGGCCCAGCTGCCCAGAAGATGGCACAGTGGGTCAAGTGACAGGTCCTTAGGCCCCTGGGTCAATCTCCAGTTCAACTCCTGGCATTGCATGTGCCAGAGTGATGCTCGGTCCCTTTCTCTCTTTCTTTTTCCTCTTCTCTTTCTCTGAATAAGTGCATAAATCTTAACCAAAAGATATATCAGGGACTCACTGCTGAGGGTTCTTTCTCTCTTTCTTTTTCCTCTTCTCTTTCTCTGAATAAGTGCATAAATCTTAACCAAAAGATATATCAGGGACTCACTGCTGAGGGTTCTTTCTCTCTTTCTTTTTCCTCTTCTCTTTCTCTGAATAAGTGCATAAATCTTAACCAAAAGATATATCAGGGACTCACTGCTGAGGGTTCTTTCTCTCTTTCTTTTTCCTCTTCTCTTTCTCTGAATAAGTGCATAAATCTTAACCAAAAGATATATCAGGGACTCACTGCTGAGGGTTCTTTCTCTCTTTCTTTTTCCTCTTCTCTTTCTCTGAATAAGTACATAAATCTTAACCAAAAGATATATCAGGGACTCACTGCTGAGGGTTCTTTCTCTATCTCTTTTTCCTCTTCTCTTTCTCTGAATAAGTACATAAATCTTAACCAAAAGATATATCAGGGACTCATTTCTGAGGGTTCTTTCTTTTTTCTCTTCTTTTTCTCTGAATAAATGCATAAATCTTAACAAAAATATATATCAGGGACTCATTGCCAAGGGTCCTTTATCTCTTTTTTTCTCTTCTCTTTCTCTGAATAAATACATAAATATTAACAAAAAAATATCAGGGACTCATCGCTGAAGGTCCTTTCTCTCTTTTTTTCTCTTCTCTTTCTCTGAATAAATACATAAATCTTAACAAAAATATATATCAGGGACTCATCGCTGAGAAACAGTTGAGCATGGAGCTAGGAGCCTGCACACCACTCCATGCTGGAACAATAAGCTAACACATGGACTGTGAGATGTGATGGGAAGGTCTGAAAGATCCGACTTAGAAACTGGGCTTCACCCTGCAGTGCCTGGTGTACAGCTGAGAGCTTGAAGCCAAGCCTGGGGCCAGGCTGTGACCCACATAGCTGAGCGCACACACTACTGTGCACAAGGACCCAGCTTCAAGCCTCCAGTCCCCATCTGCAGACAGGAATGAGCAGGTCTGCAGGTCTCTCTCTCTCTCTCTCTGTCTCCCTCCCTCTCCCTTCTCAATTTCTCTCTGTCCTTAATATATTTAAGTAAGGGGTGGACCGAGACCACTCTGACTACAACATGAAGAATAGATCACACATGGGAAACATTTGAGGCCAGGAGGCTTCAGGAGCTAGGATGCTGGTGATGTCTGCCAGGAAATAGCAGAATCAGGATTTAGTAAGGAGACAAAATGGGAAATGATACTATAATCACTGTTCTGGAGGCTCACACAACCAAAAGAGTAGAAAATTAATACAGGGGGCTGGACCGTGGCACACCCTGTTAAGCACACATAGTACTAAGTACAGAGACCTGCAAAAGGATCCAGGTTTGAGCCCCTGACACCCCACCTGCAAGGGGGTCACTTCAGAAGCGGTGAAGAAGGGCTGCAGGCGTCTCTTTCCATATCTTGCCCTCCTCTCTCGATTTCTCTCTGTCCTATCCAATTAAATGGGAAAAAATGCACTCAGTGGATTTGTAGTACAGGCACACCCAGACCCAGCAATAACCCTGGAGACAAAAGCGAAGAGAGAGAGAGAGAGAGAGAGAGAGAGAGAGAGAGAGAGAGAAAGGCAGACAGAAAAGAAGGAGTCAGGTGGTAGCACAGCAGGTTAAACACGTGGTGCAAAGCACAAGGACTGGCCTAAGGATCCCGGTTCGAGCCCCCCGGCTCCCCACACGTAGGGGAGTCGCTTCACAGGCGGTGAAGCAGGTCTGCAGGTGTCTGTCTCTCTCTCCCCCTCTGTGTCTTCCCCTCCTCTCTCCATTTCTCTCTGTCCTATCCAACAATGATGCCATCAACAATAATAACTACAACAACAATAAAAAAAACAACAAGGGCAACAAAAAGGAAATAAATATTTTTAAAAACTTTAAAAAATATAAGAGAAGGAAGGAAGAAAGGGAAAAGAGAAAATGAATACAGTGTTAGCACAGGGAAACTCTAATAGTGGTTGAAAGCATGCCGTCAGGAGAGATGATATCAGACACTTGAGTGAAAAGACACGTAGCCGGTGAGAGGATTTGTCAGTCTCATTACCCAGATATTTCTGCCTAGGCTTCAGAACTCTCTGCCTAGATGCCAGGCTCACTGAGGGCAGAGCTCCTGAAAACAACAGCAGCACGTCAATGCTTAGGACACTGTAAAGCATGCGCTTAACCAGGTGCGCCACCACCCGGACCCTGTCTTGCTCATGTTATGCCCTCCTTTCTCTCTCTTTCTTTCCTTCTTTTTTCCTTCCTTTCTTTTTATTAGTGATTTAATATTGGTTTACAAAGTTACAAGATAACAGGGATATAATTCCACACTGTCCCCACCACCAGAGTTCTGTGCCCCATTCCCTCTATTGGAAACTGCAGTGGTTCTCCCAGAGTCACAGATCTATAGAACTAGATGTATATATCTTATATATTTATATGGCCCATTTTCTATCGTCCGGCCTTTTCTTCCTCTCTAAGTCACATCTACACCTGTTACTACTTCTGAATATCCTTCCTTTTTGCTTCTTTTCTCTCTGGGCTCTGAGGAATTGAGTTTCAAGTCCTCTAGTCATCTTCTCCTAGCATTTCTCCCTCTCTGAGAGTATGGACCAAAATTCCTTATTGGGTGCAAAAAGTGGAAGGTCTGGATTCTGCAGTTGCTGCTCTCTCTGCTGGACATGGACGTCACCAGGTCGATCCGTCCCCCCTAGCCTGTTTCTATCTTTCCCTGGTGGCGTAGGTATGACCTAATTCCTACCATAGTGTCGGCCACACACTCAGTCAGTGTTGTTGAATGAATTTATATCGTCAATTGAATGTTACTTCTCTGCAGTATTGAATATTCTTACCTCAGAAGAGCCTTCCCAAGGTCAGGCAGTTGGGCGGTGGTGCACTGGGTTAAGCGCACACAGTACAAAGTGCAAGGACCATGCAAAGATCCCAGTTCAAGCCTCCGGCTCCCCAGCTGCAGGGGGGTTGCTTCACAAGTAGGTAAAGCAGGTCTGCAGGTGTCTGTCTGTCTCTCTCCCTCTCCGTCCCACTCTCAGTTCCTCTCTGTCCTATCCAATAAAGTGGGGGAAAAAAAGGTTTCCAGGAGCAGTGGATTCATAATGCAGTGATCACCCTGGAGGTAAATTAATTAATTAATTAATTAATAAAGAAGAGCCTTCCCCAACCTCCCTTCTTAAAGTAGATCATCCCTTAAAGCACAGATCACTTTTAAATCCATCTTTGCCGTATTTATTAAATATTTCCTTACTTTTCTCCTATCTCCACCCAAACACTCGTGGGGTTACATACACACACACACACACACACACACACACACACAGACACACACAGAGACAGACACACACACAGACAGACAGACACACACACACAGACACACACACAGACACAGACAGAGACAGACACACACACAGACAGACACACACACAGAAACACAGACATACACACAGACAGACAGACACACACACACACAGACACACACACAGACACATACACACAGACACACACACACAGACACACACACACAGACACACACACAGACAGACACACACACAGAGACACAGACATACACACAGACAGACACACACAGACACACACACAGACACATACACACAGACACACACACACAGACACACACACAGACAGACACACACACAGACACACACACAGACACATACACACAGACACACACACACAGACACACACACAGACAGACACACACACACACAGAGAGACAGACAGACACACACACACAGAGACACACACAGAGACAGAGACACACACAGAGACAGACACAGACAGACAGACACACACAGACAGACAGACACACACAGACAGACACACACACACAGACAGACAGACAGACAGACACACACAGAGACACACACACAGACAGAGACAGAGACACCCTCTGGAACTAGCACAGAACTTGGTATTTAGAATATAATTGATATTTATTGAATGAATGTGGTACCAGAAGGAGGAAGGGATTGGGAGAATTCAAAGGAGAGATGGCTTCTCAGTAGTGGTGCAGAAACGGCGCCAAGGACTATAAGGATTGTGACCGAAGCTTTGGGAAGAGGGGGTGCAGGGTGCAGGCGGACCTCACTTGAGGGGGCGCACATGCTACTGTGCTTGAGGACCCAGTTGGTGCCCTGATCTCCATTTGTGGTGATAGGGGAGCGGAGCCTCATGAACCGTGGAGTAGTGCTCTAAGTGTCTTTCTTCTTTGTCTTCCCTCCTATCTTGTTCTATCTCTCACCGTTCCAGTGCTAACTCTGGTGGAGAGAGAGAGAGAAAGAGAGAGAGAGAGAGAGGAAGAAGAAAAAGAAGGAGGAGGAGGAGGAGGAGGAGGAGGAAAGGAGGAGGAGGAGACAGAGAAGGTGCAGGAGGAAGAGGAGGAGAAGTAGAAGGAGGAGGAGAGGGTGCAGGAGGAAGAGGAGGAGGAGAAGGAGAAGGAGAGGGTG
This sequence comes from Erinaceus europaeus, assembly GCF_950295315.1. NCBI lineage: Eukaryota > Metazoa > Chordata > Mammalia > Eulipotyphla > Erinaceidae > Erinaceus > Erinaceus europaeus. Next base: position 78,075,949 of record NC_080178.1, on the reverse strand, counting down.
CAGGAGGAAGAGGAGGAGGAGAAGGAGAAGGAGAAGGAGAGGGTGCAGGAGGAAGAGGAGGAGGAGAAGGAGAAGGAGGAGAGGGTGCAGGAGGAAGAGGAGGAGGAGAAGTAGGAGGAGAAGGAGGAGGAGGAGAAGTAGAAGGAGAAGGAGAGGGTGCAGGAGGAAGAGGAGGGGGAGAGGGAAAAGGAGGAGGAGAAGAGGTGGAAGAGGGGGAGGAAAAGAAGGAGGGAGTGTAGGAGGCAGGGAGGGGAGAGAAAAGTGAGTAAGATGGAACCTGTGGAGGCAATGAGTCGCTGGAGGGAGGGGCTCTTCCTGACACCTGACAGGTGGATGATCTGGTTGGAAAAACCCAGGTGGCATCTTAGGAATGATGAGTAATCAGCGTGTCTGGAGTGCAGGGCTCAGGAAGGGGAGGAGGACTAGCAAGGACAGGGCCAGAACTGCCTTCAGGCCTGTTCTCAAATCCTAGGAGGTTTGGTGAGCAGTCATTGAAGCTTACCCTGAACAAGGTGGCCCTTCTTGAAGTGCAGGAACATGGGATGTTTCACACAGATATGTCTTCCTTAACGATCTCTCACTCAGGAGTCAGGGTTGAGAGGGCTTGACACCCTTCAGCCCCTGCGCTTCCTGCCTCGCCCTAAGCCCAGACGCCTGGCTGACAGACTAGGACCAATTTTTATTATCTGTGGACATGGGATGTTTTTTCGTCCGTGATGTTGGCGGTTTCATCTAGTGCCATTGAGCAATTTGTAAGGGAAAATATTAGGGCAGAATTTAGCTCTCCCATTGGTGTTTGACTCATGTTTGAATCATGCCCAGGTGTGGACTCACTTGAATCACCATTATGGTCTCTGGAAAAAAAATGGGTTCAGTTATGTACATGACATTCTGAGCTTGTGACCTGTTGTTGAAAAAAGAAAGGAGTAAAGGAAAAGAGAAAAAGAAGAAGGAATATGCCCATGCCTCTATTATACAATAATTAAAAGTGCAAAGAAGCATTATTAAGGGGTGGGGGCAGGCTTGAACCGGGATCTTTATGCTACCGGTCCTTATGCTTTGCGCCACATGATCTTAACTCACTACGCTACTGCCCGACTTCCTAACATCATTATTATTACTATTTTAAATAGGTCTTTTACAGTAAAAGGATCATAGGTGGGAGTCAGGTGGTAGTGCAGCAGGGTAAGCACAGGTGGCGCAAAGCACAAGGACCGGCATAAGGATCCCGTTTCGAGCCCCCGGCTCCCCACCTGCAGGGAAGTCGTTTCACAAGCAGTAAAGCAGGTCTGCAGGTGTCTGTCTTTCTCTCCCCCTCTCTGTCTTCCCCTCCTCTCTCCATTTCTCTCTGTCCTATCCAACAACATCAATAATCATTACTACAACAATAAAACAACAAGGGCAAAAAAAGGGAATAAATAAATAAATATGAAAAAAAAGGATCATAAGTTCATGGGATGTTGCAAAAAAAAAAAAAAAAAAGAATTTACCCTGAGTGATTTGTAGTGCAGAGTGATCTCAAAACCAGGGAACTGACTTTAGAACAAGTCAGGTTTCACTCGTTTTACCGTCAGGTCTATTTTTTTTTTCAGTAAAGTGAAGTTTTCAAAGGAAAACTAAAACTAATAAAATAAGGACCCAGCGGTGGTGCACCTGGTTGAGTGCACACGTTACAGTGCACAAGGACCCAGGTTTAAGGCCTTGGTTCCCCACCTGCAGGGGGAAAGCTTCATGAATGGTAAAGCAGGGCCGCAGGTCTCTCTCTCTCTCTCTCTCTCTCTCTCTCTCTCTCTCTCTCTTTTTCCTCCTCCTCTCTCAATTTCTCTGTCTATACCCAATAGCAAATAAGTAAGAGATAAAAAAACAAAATCAAACCAACTTTAATTTTTTTTAATTATCTTTATTTACTTATTGGATAGAGACAGCCAAAAATCGAGAGGAAAGGGGAGATAAGAGGCAGAGAGACACCTGCAGCTCTGCTTCATCACTTGTGAAGCTTTTCCCCTGCAGGTGGGGACTGGGGGCTTGAACCCCTGTCCTCACACATTGTAACATATGCGCTCAGCCAGGTGCGCCACCACCCGGCCCCTTAAAACCAACTTTCTAGAAGTTCCATTAGAGTCACTTCTTCTCTGGCCACTCGAAGGCTCACTGACATTCTTGGCTTCTGGGAAGAGCAGGTCTGAAGCAGAGGCAGTATTCCCAGATTCACTTCTGTCTCTACAGGGCCTAGGGAAATAGTCTCATCAAGGCTCTTCACTGAACCCAGGTTGTATTAACATAGAAAGGACTCAAACAGGACAGCCCGTGGGACCTGGACAGACTGTTTGTTTGGAGGCCTTGCAGCTTCCTAAGACCTGGCTCAGCCAGAAAGCCTCTTCACCTCTATTGTCTGTCTCCTGGCAGCTGACGATAAATGATAAGCCCGAGATAAAGCCGGTGGTTTGACGCTGTGAACCTGCTTGAATCACTGGCAACCAACCAGGTCATTTTTATCTGGAAAAAGTCCCCCCCCCCCAACCACCGCCACCCTCCTCCTCCCCTGGACAGCCCAGAGGAGTGTTTGGGAACCTGACCAGGGAACAATGGCGGGAAATGGAGACCCAAGTTAGGGCCCTGCCACCCACACTGCTTTGCACTGTTATTCCTGGCAAAAAACAGATTCGCTGCAGCAGTTCAGACAGACTCTGTGGGAAGAGGTGCGAATGAGGCTTGGAAATGGAGAGGAAGTGTGCTGAGGAGGGAAGTGATCGGGATTGTTTTCCTAGCTTTAGGATCTCATTCTAAATGATTCTGAGAGTTGCCTCCCTGGGTGTATGGTGACTGGCACCCTAGAAACCATGAGAGACCGTTGCCCTCGGATCCAGTGGGGAGGCCACAGGAGGGCTAGTTTTCTTGCCGACTTGTGGCACTTATGTTAGAGGCCTGGGTCAGAAGAGAAGTCAGAACCTAGCTTACTCAGGGAAAGCATCATTCTCCTTGGGATGAAAGTGACAGTGATGGGACTCTAGTCCCTCCTCTTGTCTCCAGGTAAACCTGGTTACTCTTCCTGAATCTTATGACAGTAAAAAAAAAAATCCAGCTAGACTGGAAGGTTGTTCTTAGCAGACTCACCTTGTTTCCTAGGGATAGCTGGTGATTTCACCAAATACTCGACAGCTCTTTGTTATGGCTCTTCTCAATTCACATATTGGAGTCTTTTGAAAAAAAAATTTATTAGTGATTTAATGATGTAAGATTCTAAGATAACAGGGGTACAATTCCATATGGTTCCCACCACCAGAGTTCCGTATCCCATCCCCTCCATCAGAAACTCCCCTATTCTTTCTTTATTTTATTTTTTTTTTGCCTCCAGGGTTATTGCTGGGGCTCTGTGCCTGCACCACGAATCCACTGCTCCTGGAGGCCACCTTTTCCCTTTTGTTGCCCTTGTTGTCTATCGTTGTTGTTGTTAATATTACTGTTGTTGGATAGGACAGAGAGAAATGGAGAGGAGGGGAAGACAGAGAGGAGGAGAAAAAGAAAGACACCTGCAGACCTGCTTCACCGCCTGTGAAGCGACTCCCCTGCAGGTGGGGAGCCGGGGGCTCGAACCAGGGTCCTTACGCTGGTCCTTGCACTTTGAGCCACGTGCACTTAACACACTGCGCTACCGCCTGGCCCCTGGAAGCTTCCCTATTCTTTATCCCTCTGGGAGTATGGACCCAAATTCTTTATGGGGTGCAGAAGGTGGGAGGTCTGGCTTCTGTAATTACTTATCCACTGAACATGGGTGTTAGCCGGTGGATCCATAGCCCCAGCCTGTTTCTCTCTCTCTTTTCTTTTTCTTCTTTTACTTTTTTCTTTTTTTTCTTTTTTTTATTATTATTATTTTTTAATTTATTTTATTTATTCCCTTTTGTTGCCCTTGTTGTTTTATTGTTGTAGTTATTATTGTTGTTGTCGTTGTTGGATAGGACAGAGAGAAATGGAGAGAGGAGGGGAAGACAGAGAGGAGGAGAGAAAGACAGACACCTGCAGACCTGCTTCACCGCCTGGGAAGCGACTCCCCTGCAGGTGGGGAGCCGGGGTTCGAACCGGGATCCTTATGCCGGTCCTTGTGCTTTGCGCCACCTGCGCTTAACCCGCTGCGCTACCGCCCGCCTCCCACTTTTTTCTTTTTTTTTTTTTTTTTTTTTTTGCTTCCAGGGTTATTACTGTGGCTCAATGCTTGCATTACAAATCCCCTGCTCCTGATGACCATTTCTCCCTCAATTTTATTGGATAGGACAGAGAGAAATTGAGAAAGAGAGGAAAAGAAAAGATAGACATCTGCAGACCTGCTTTGCAGTTTGCAAAGCATTCCCCCTGCAGATGGGGAGTGGAGGCGAGGGGTCTCAAACCCCGGTCCTTGCACATAGTACTATGTATGCTTAACAGAGTACGTCTCTGTCTGCCACCCCCAGCCTGTTTCTATCTTTCTGTGGTGGGGTGGAGTTCTGGAGAGGTGAGACTTCGGGACACATTGGTGAGGTCGTCTGCATACTGAAGCTTTAACCCTAAGAGCAGTCCATTCCTCTTCCTTCTGTTTCCCAGCATTGCCTCACTGTTGGCTTAGCCTTGCTCAGTCTTTGCAAGACTATGCTTTCCCTGCTAGAGTGCATTTCATTACAGGTGGGACCAAAGACTGCTCCCCATCCCCTAGGAGGGGAGGAGGCGTTGTCAGGAGGTCGGGCATGTAAATCCCTCCACCTGGTACAGGGATATAAGATCAAGGCTTGGCCCCTTGGAGGAACCAGTCACAAGTCTCCTTTTCTGAACTGGGCAGATTGGATCCTCACTGTAGCTGCCCTGCCCTACTTGTCACAGCCCGGCCTTCAGCTGATTCATCCTCTAAAGGGTTTCCAAGGCAGAAAGGGAAGAGGCGAGACCCAGGGAGGGTCCAGGGAACTGCCTGAGGCTCAGAGGTGCCAGGTATTCACCCCAGTGGCAAACTGACCTCCAGAAACGATGCCACGCCTCTGCGTCACGGATTCACTCCTTAACCCAATAAGGCCCTCCTTGGAGGCGTCCAGAATCCCTTCTTTTGTCTTGTGTCCCACTCACGTCACCTCCCTCATAGTCACCCTAGTTTTTTTTTTTTTTAACCTCTCTTCTCCTGCATTGTGCCAGCTCTGTCAGAGAAAGGTCTGCATCACATCCATAGCTCCCTAGGTACCCCAGAAAAAGTGGCAGTCTTTCAGATGCCTCAGAACAGAACATTGGTTTTTATTTATTATTGGAAGAGACAGAAATTGAGAGGGGGCAGGGAGAGAGAGAGAGAGAAAAAGAGAGAGAGAGAGAGAGAAAGAGACAGAGACGCCTGCAGCCCTGCTTCACCCCTCATGAAGCTTTCCCCCTGCAGGGGGGACCAGGGACTTGAACCTAGGACCACACTCATTATAAGGTCTGCACTTAACCAGGTGCGCCACCACCTGGCCCCCAGAACATTGATTAAAACTTTTCTCTGGCTAATCTCAACTGCCTTCCTAGCTCAGTTCAGATGACTTGTGATACTTTGAGCTATTTTACTAGAAAGTCCAGGAAGGGGTTCGAAGGAGGATAAAACTATCCTGACAGAGAGCAAGGCAGAAAAGACTCCCCCACACACACACCCACACCCACACCCACACACACACACACACACACACACTCTCTCTCTCTCATCCCTTTGGGTCCTCAGCCTGACAGCACACACTGAAGCAAGCCAAGAGCAGAGCTTCAAAGGGGCTGCAATTCACTCTTCCTAGCAGAGAACACAAAGAGTTAAGTTGGAAATGCCTTCAGGGAAACACTGTAGCCTGAAACTCAAGCTCCAAGGTCTCTTTCAGGGTCCAGAGCCAGGGAAGTGTCTGTTGTCAACAAATGCTACCATGGGACCAATAGCCAGAGTGTGGTTCTAAGAGAGAAGCCTCCGGATGTCACCAGGCAACAGACACAAAGCAGGCTGGCCAGCCCACAGCCACCCTAGGGCAGCCAGGCAGGAGAGCCTCCAGCCCAGCTCCTCCAAGCTCAAATTACTCTAAGTCTTGGGAACTGGAGGGAATGGATGAGGTATTCAAAAGGCTTTCTTTTGTGTCCAGCAACCTCCCCTCCCCAAAGTCCTACCCCACTAGGGAAAGATAGAAACAGGCTGGGGGTGTGGATCCACCTGGCAACGCCCATGTCCAGCAGAGAAGCAATTACAGAAGCCAGACCTCCCACCTTCTGCTCCCCATAAAGAACTTTAGTCCATACTCCCAGAGGGATAAAGAATAGGGAAGCTTCCAATGGAGGGGATGGGACACGGAACTCTGGTGGTGGGAACTGTATGGAATTATACCCCTGTTATTTTACAATCTTGTTAATCACTATTAAACCACTAATATCAAATTAAAAAAAAAAGAAAGTTCACTACAATTTAATTTATTGAAAAGCAAGATGGGGGGGACAAAAGTAAAAAAAAATTTTTTTTTTGACCAAAGCACTGCTTAGCTTTGGTTTATGGTGGTGTTGGGGGAGGACTGAACCTGGGACTTTGGAGCCTCAGGCATGGGTATCTCTTTGCAGAACCATTATGCTGTCTACCTCCAGCCAAGAGTAAAGATTTTCAAGAAAGAGTTGCTGCAAAGGATGGCAGGGTGTATAAGCTATTTCTATTTGTGGCCTTACGAGACAGACAGACAGACACCCACACCCCCCCCCACTCCAAATACAAACAAGCAATCTTTGGCCCTGGGGTCCTGCCTGCACTCCTGACCTCATATCCTTCTGTGTGTGTGTGTGTGTGTGTGAGTGTGTGTGTGTGTGTGTGTGTGTGTGTGTGTGTGTTGCTGAGTGGATGCTTTTGACAAAAACACCAAATTAGGTTGGGGGGGAAGGATGCAAAAGGGACTCCCAGGGGTGCTTGTTTGTCTGAGGGTGAGCCGTCATCACTCATGCTGGGCCTTCTTGTCTCTGCCAATGGAAGGTAGAAGAAATGTCTTTATTCTATCAGACACATGCTTAGTTCAGTGTACAGAAGACTGGCAGGAACTAAAGGAGGCTCTGGTATTTCTCAAGATGAACTGGTAGTGTTTTATTCTTATTTTTTTCCCCTCCAGGTGGCCTAACCTTCCCCAGATATACAGAAGACTCTCAGATCTATATTCCCGGCCCTTCCTACAGCTCCCTTCTTTAAACACAAACCCAGTACTATAGCTTGCCGTTCTCCAGGTGACTCCTAGTGAGTGTCCTGCAGGGCCACTGCACCCAGCAGATTTCAAGCTCAAGGCTTTCTTCTCGTCCCTTCACCACACTCACTGCACTAAACTCTGTCTCTTGAATGACACTGTAGGCACCTCATATTGGGTTGGCCTGTGCACCCCACCCCCAAACTCATATATTGATGTACGAGTCCCCCTTCCCTCAGGATGTAGCTTTATTTGTGAAAAGGGTTATTATGGATGGAATCAATTAAAATGAGGGAGAACTGGACCACTCATTGAAGGTGACTGGTGTCCTAATAACAAGAGGAACTGTGTGGAGGGTGACAGCATAACGGTTATACAAAGAGTATCTCATGCCTGAGGCTCCAAAGTCCCAGGTTCAGTCCCCTGCACCACCATAAGCCAGAGCTGAGCAGTGCTCTGGTTTAAAAAAAAAAAAAAAGGACACTTGGATAGAGATGGGCATAGAGACATGCCATGGGAGACACACCCAGAAAGTAGATGGCCAACTTTGGAAGTTACCAGAATCTAGGAGAGAGGCCTGGAGTAGTACAGCAGTGAATGATGCTTCCAAGTCCTTGATTTCAATTTTTTTCCCCTCCAGGTTTATCACTGGGTCTCAGTGCTGGTACTATAAATTCACTGTTCCCAGAGGCCATTTTTTCCATTTATTGGCCAGGACAGAGAGAAATTGAGAGAAGAGGGGGAGATAGAGAAGAAGAGAGAAAGACACTTGCAGACCTGCTTCACCAGTTGTGAAGAAAACCCCCTGCAGGTGGGGAGCCGGGGGCTTGAACTCAGATCTTTGCGCGGGACCCTGTGCTTAGTACTATGTACACTTAACTGGGTGTGCCATGGCCTGGCCCCTGATTTCAAAATTCTGACCTCCAGAACTGTGAGAACTATTTGAGGTCACTCCGTCTGTGTTACTTTGCTATGGAGACCCTAGGGAGCTAACACACCATCACTAGACACTATCTAAGAAATGAACCTCAGGGTTAGGCGGTGGTGCAGCAGGTTAAGCGCACATGGCACAAAGCGCAAGGATGGGCGAACAAATCCCGGTTCGAGCCCCCGGTTCAAGCCCCCGGTTCCCTACCTGCAGGGAAGTCACCTCACAAGCAGTGAAGCAAGTCTGCAGGTGTCTGTCTTTCTCTTCCCCTCTCTGTCTTCCCCTCCTCTCTCCATTTCTCTCTGTGTCCTATCCAACAAGCAAATGATATCAACAACAACAATAATAACCACAGCAAGGCTACAACAACAAGGGCAACAAAAGGGGGGAAAATGACCTCTAGGAGCAGTGGATTCATGGTGCAGGCACTGAGCCCAGCAATAACCCTGGAGGCAAAAAAAAAAAAAAAGAAAGAAAAGAAAGAAAGAAAGAAAGAAAGAAAGAAAGAAAGAAAGAGAGAATAAAAAGATACGAACCTCGAGAACGAAGAGGACAGAGACCTCCCCTTCGCCATTGCCTCTCTCCTTGCCTGCAGCCTGACCCAGTGAAATACCCATTCCACTTCCATGGTGTCTCTGCCAACAATCTTCTTAGCTTCTTGTCTCCTGGGAGCAGACCACCATTATTTCTCTAGGATCCTCCCGAACTGACCTCTCTCTGCCTCTCGGAACATTGGGCCAACTGTTTATCAAACTGCAGCCCAGTCACTTTTCAAAGTGTCAATCTGAGATGCTGCTTCTGCTCGCAGATGTTTAGTCTTGACAAAGGAAAAAAAAAAAAGGCAGAGAATAGAGAGTCTCATGGTCTCCTCTCTGTCCCCATCCCTTGTCCGTCTCCTGCCAGCCTTGTTCTCCACCACTCCTAGGCTTTCTCTTCTTTACATGTGGCAGGTTCTGCCTGGCCACCGTTATTCCCATGTGTTGTCCCCTGACTTTTCAGTGTAGGAGAGAGCCCCTCTCCCCACCCACCCCACTCTACTGCCTCTGAGAGAGGACAGAGCGCATGCAGAGCCCCTCTGGAATCAAGCCACTCAGCCTAAACATCGCTGCTAGTTGTTAGTTTTTTGCTTGGTCCCAGACACCAGATAAATGTTTAAGAAAGTTATTCTAAAATGTGTGTGTGTTGGAGGAGCGGGGGACTGGGCTGTAGTGCAGTGGGTTAAGTGCACATGGCACGAAGTGTAGGGACCGGCATAAGGATCCTGGTTCGAGCCCCCAGCTCCCCACCTGCAGGGGAGTCGCTTCACAAGCGGTGAAGCAGGTCTGCAGGTGTCTCTCTTTCTCTCCCCCTCTCTTTCTTCCCTCCTCTCTCCATTTCTCTCTGTCCTATCCAACAGGATGACAGCAGTAACAACAACAACAATAACAAGGGCAACAAAGTAGAAAAAAAAAAAAAAGGCCACCAGGAGCAGTAGATTCATAGTGCAGGTACTGAGCCCTAGAGACAACCCGGAGACAAAAAAAAAAAAAAAAGTGGGGAGAGGATGGAAGTGGCAGGGAGACCTTCTTAGATGCTGAGTCTAAGAGAAATACTGATCTGAGTTCAATTTCACTACCCCAACCCTGACTCCTATACGATATTGAGAATCATGTGGGACCCAGGTACAGTTATAAGTTTGAAACAACAGATGCACAGACCTATCGCGCTGCCTTTTATTCATGCTCTACCCGGGACGCCTTTGCTGCCTTGCCCCAGCGCTGGGCCACCTTGTCCTCTCTGTTTTCTTCCTTGCTCTTCTGAGCTGCCCCACTCTGCTGTGTGAGACGACTCCTAACTTTGAAGCGAGGTTCAGGGCACTGTCATTTCCTGGCGGCATAGGGCTGGAGTAGGGAGAGTACTGGGCAGACTTTTTTCCCCCTTTCTTGGGGATGAATGGGTTTACAACATTCAACAGTAAAATATAATAGTTGGTCCATGTGTAACATTTCTCAGTTTTCCACATCACAGTTCAACCCCCTCTAGGTCCTCCTCTGCCATCATGCTCCAGGACCTGAACCCTCCCCTCCCAACACAGAGACTTTTATTTCTTTTTTATGAATATTTATTTATTCCCTTTTGTTGCCCTTGTTTTATTGCTGTAGCTATTATTGTTGTTGTTATTGATGTCGTCATTGTTGAATAGGACAGAGAAAAATGGAGAGAGGAGAGGGAGACAGATGGGGAGAGAAAGACAGACACCTGCAGACCTGCTTCACCGCCTGTGAAGCGACTCCTCTGCAGGTGGGGAGCCAGGGCTGGAACCGGGATCCTTACGCCGGTCCTTGCACTTCGCGCCAAGTGCAGTGAATATGCTGTGCTACCGCCGACTCCCCCCAGAGTCTTTTACTTTGGTGCAATACACCATCTTATTACTATTATTATTGGTGCTTTAATATTGATTTACAAAATTACATGTCAACAGGGTATAACTCCACACCATTTCCATCTCTAGGATCCTGAATCCCCAATTCCTCTATTGCAGTCCACTGCGCTCTCCCAAGGTTGCAGACATGGGTTAATTGTCATCTCTACAACTGACTGTCTAGATTTGTACATAACTGCCCCCCTTTTCATCCAGGTCCAGCCCTCTCTTCCCCTCCAAGCCGCTCCTGACCCTACTACTACTCCATCCAAATGTCCCTTTCCTTTTCCTCTTTTCTCTCTGGGACCTGATGGAGCTGGAGTTCAGAGCCCTCTAGTCATCCCCCCTCCCCTTGTTTCTCCTCCTCAGGGAACATGGATCAGAATTGCCTTTTGGGGTGCAGAAGGTGGGAGTTCTGGCTTCTGTAATTACTTCTCCACTGGACATGGGGCGGTGACAGGTCAAGCCATACCCCCACTGGGCAGACTTTGTTGAGCAAGTCGGTGTCAGGTGGAGGCTAACTTGGGGGTAGGGCAAGGTATGGAAGAACAAATTAGAGATTAAGGTTACTTTTGTGTCCATTTGCAGCCGTAGGTGGTGCGTAGGCTACTTCAAGGGAGAAACCACTCCTTGAGTATTCTCTTATCCTTGCAACAATGCTCTGAACAATACCTGTCACTCTGTCTGTGTGTTGAGTCAATATAAGGATAAAAAGGAATGAAAGACTCTGCCTTTACCTGTTACAGTTGGCTCAGAATTGTGTACAGGCTTAACCCTTGACATTGGCATCATCAGCACAAGGAATAGAGAAAGCCCTGTGAGAAGGCACATGGAACATGAGAAACCCCCTTCTCAGATGCTCCCAAAGATTCCTCTGTGGCTTCTACAAGAATTGTGATTCAATGTCGCCTTTATTATTCCTTCACCCTCACCTGTCAATAACAGCAGCAGTGCCAGGGGCAACTGGGCCTTCTGTCAGGGACATGCAAATTCCATCACTGTCACAGCGAGCCACTTCTGAGCTTTCAAACAACCCAACAGGCTACTCTTGCTTTTTGAAGTGGTTCCCATGTGACTGTCCGATCGGCAACTGTCTCATGCTGAACTCCCTTTGGGAAGAACTGACTGGTATTTGCAGTCACTCAAGCCACCCTCTGGAATGCTTACCTTTGCAAAAATACCGCACGCTCCTTTGAGCATAGAGAGGCTCCCGATCGGAATATCAAAATTGCCTTTGACTACTGGGTAATTTATGGGTATGTTCATGCCCTTTGCTAAGCTCTAGGTGACAGCTTGGCATGCAATTAACCAAACCAAACCAAACAAAACCTGTTCTCTGATCTGTTTTTTTGTTTTTTTGTTTTGTTTAGCTCACAGATGGTGGTGACTCCTAGTTCTTTTTAGCTGAGAGCAGTCGGGTGGAAGGGGGTGTGAATGGAAAGGAGTTTCAGGAAGTATGAGAACAGCTGCTACCAGCTGTGGTGGGAAAACTGTATATTTGTATTAGTGGTTTGATAATGATTGATTGACAAGATTATCAGATAAGAGGGGTACAATTCCACACAATTCCTACCACCAGAGTTCTGTATCCCATCTCCTCCACTGGAAGCTTCCCTATACTTTATCTCTCTGGGAGTATGGGCCAAAGATCTCTATGGGGTGCAAAAGGCGGCATGTCTGGCTTCTGTAATTGCTTCTCCTCTGGGAATGGGCATTGGCAGGTCAATCCATACCCTCAGCCCATTTCTGTCTTTCCCTAGTTGGGGCAGAGGTCTGCAGAGGTGGGGTTCTAGGACACACTAGTGAGGTTGTCTGTCCAGGGAAGTCAGGCTGGAGTCTTGGTAATATCTGCAACTTGGTAGCTGAAAAGCATTAAAATAAAAAGCAGAACAAATTGTTTAATAATCAGAAACCTAAAGATAAGAGTATAGCAGATGAAATTTGGGGTCTTCATGTTGGAAGAAGCTAGGAAGTCTATTTTAGGTATATTCTGAGGGGCCCATGATTTTACTAATTTTTGCCTGAGCCTGACAGCTAACATTTAGGTGGACTAAAAGAATTGTCTGGGATGCTGGTGTCAGAATTGGACATAGGACAAGAAAGCTGGATCAGGGCAAAGAGTAGTTCCCAAATATGGGAAAAGTCTATAAATACCGTTAACTGTAAACCCCATCGACCTGATCCAGAGCCCAGATCTGTTCATATTTAGCACAGGAGTCTGTGTAACCTCTGCATCCCTGTTGATCTGAGCTCACAGTCCGTGGTCACAGCTGGGAACATTCTAGGCCACACTCGTTTTTTTAAAGCTGGGGTGGAATTAGACTGAGGTGGCAGTGCACAAGTCTGATGTTACAGGGAAGTGTTAGGAGCCTCATTCCATGCAGGCAGTTGCTCCTGGCTGTAGGGCACCTATTATTGCCGTGCCTCTCTCCCCTGTGCCCCCCGCTAGTGGTGCTCAGCAGACAGACCTCAGCAGAGACAATCACACTGAATCAGTCCCATAGTACAAGTATTTGGCCACTGAACTGCTCTTCTTCTTCTTCTAGCGTTTGCCACTGAACTGCTCTCATTTTGTATCAGAATTTTAACACCCAGAATCTCTTCTGTGCCCATCCAGCATCACGTTGATACAAAGAAACTTCTGTGTGGCCATCATTGTTTCCCAGTAAGACTTCATCAAAATAATATGAATAAGAATAGCGAAAAAAGAAAAACCTAGTATAGCCACAGGCCCATTGGAATATAACTAAAATATGCCTACTAGCTATCTACAAAATGGAGGCCCCCCCCCCAACACTTCATCTGCACTATTCCAGCCTTTAGGTTCATGACTGTTCAACAGTTTGTTTGGCTTTATATGTTAACTCTCTATTCAGCCACCAGGTTCCAGATACCAGCATGATGCCGACCAGACTTCCCTGGACAGACAACCCCACCAATGTGTCCTGGAGCTCCGCTTCCCCAGAGCCCTGCCCCACTAGGGAAAGAGAGAGACAGGCTGGGAGTATGGATCCACCTGTCAACGCCCATGTTTAGCAGGGAAGCAATTACAGAAGCCAGACCTTCCACCTTCTGCATCCCACAATGACCCTGGGTCCATACTCCCAGAGGGATAAAGAATAGGAAAGCTATCAGGGGAGGGGATGGGATACAGAGATCTGGTGGTGGGAATTGTGTGGAGTTGTACCTCTCTTATCCTATGGTTTTGTCAATGTTTCGTTTTTAAATTAAAAGAGAAAGAAAGAAAGAAAGAAAGAAAGAAAGAAAGAAAGATTGAAAGAAAAAGAAAAGAATAGCTAACAGGAATCAGTGTTAAAAATGAGCGTGTGGTGTTTTGCCCTTAATAAGCTTGTGTGGACAGTTAAAACTGTACTTAGAAACCACACTAAGGATTTCTGTCATTATGAGTTGTTCAATAAACGTGCCTAGTTCTGCTGTGGGTAGTTTATACACACTATCGCTCATTCGATCTGTATAATTAGTCTTTGAATTAAAGCACTTAGTCTTTTACCAGTAGGTCTGACATTAGTCATGAATCTCTCCTTTGACACCATTGATTACCCGAGGAAATTCTTTTCTGTGCCCAGCTTAACTGCTTTTATTATGGAGAGGTTCTGAATTTGTCAGATCCCTTTTCTGCATTTACTCAGATGATCCTGTGACTTTTTGTCCATTTGTCCAATGTTCTGTGGACATTGTACACTAGTTGGTCTCGCATTCATGAGCTCAGGCTACTTGCTTATAGTGGCTAGTATTTTTAGATGTTGCTAAATTTTAATTTTCTGGTAGTTGGTTGACAATGGCTTCTTTTGTTCTTGTTTTTTGCTTCTTCTCCATCTCCTGTGCCTCCTCCTTCTCCTCATCCTTCTTTCTCTTCTTCTTCCTTCTAGTCTGTGTATTATTTTTCCTTCTCTGTTATGTTCTTATCATCAAGATGGTAAGACTATAAGAGCCAAGGGAGTCGGGCGGTAGCGCAGTGAGTTAAGCGCAGGTGGCCCCAAAGGATCCTGGTTCGAGCCCCTGTCTCCCCACCTGCAGGGGAGTCACTTCACAGGCAGTGAAGCAGGTCTGCAGGTGTCTGTCTTTCTCTCCCCCTCTCTGTTTTGCCCTACTCTCTCCATGTCTCTCTGTCCTATCCAACAATAACAACATCATCAACAACAACAATAATAACTACAACAATAAAACAGCAAGGGCAACAAAAAGGGAATAAATAAATAGTTAAAAAAAAAAAGAATATAAGAGCCAAGAACTGTATTAGTGGTCCAGTCAATTTAACCAATTGTCTGGAACATGGCCTATATAGGACCTACGGAATATGTACAAAACACAGTAACACTTAACTCAGGTATCAGTAAATGTCTACATTTTTTTTTACATCAGCTATTTTCAGAAAGTAATGTAAAAAAAATGCTGGCAGTACTTATTAAAAGCAGCGTCTAGAGGTCCAACCCCAATTCCGGATTCAGCATGTCTGGGATTAAACTTAAGACTTGCATTTCTAACAAGCTCACAAGCAGTGACTGTGTGTCTGATTCCTGGATCACACTGCTTGAGTGAGCGCTCCTACATGATTAGCTAGATGTAGATCATTCTATGACCCTCTGAAACACCAAGAACCCTTTCAAGAGAAACAGACATTACCCTCCCCTTCCACCATGTCTTGAAACAACCCTCAGCAAGGAACACATTCATGATCCAGACTCAGCTTTCTCAACACCGGCTTCTAGTACATGGAGGCGGTGGGCATCATCTTTCTGTACCAAAAAACTAGGAAGTTAAAAAAAAAAAAAGATGGAAGCATCTCAAAGCAGTCAGGATCCAACCTGAATAAATTGAACAGCAAAATACATCACATTGGATTAAAACCTAAACATTTGTGAGTCTAGACTAATAAATACTTGTGAATGTACAAATAAATGAATAATAGGGAAGAGGGATAAACTTTCTTACAGAAGTTTCTCTATAATATATGTAGCTACCCCACCCTTCCTTTCCAGGAGATGAAACTAAATGCCTCCCCCCCCCCAGTATGGTTAAATCTGAAATTCCAAAGAACACATGAAAAGCATACATAGCAATTTGATAGTGGGAACAATCAGCAAATACCATCTTAACCAAGTGATCAGGGGTACCACCTTCAATTATGTTACTTGGTTGCTCACAGCTATGTCAGTATAATGCATAAAAAATATCTTACTGGGGGTTGGGCAGTGGTGCACATAGTGCGAGGCATAAGGATCCCTGTTCAAGCCCCCGGCTCCCCACCTGCAGGGGAGTCGCTTCACAGGCAATGAAGCAGGTCTGTAGGTGTCTTTTTCCCCCCCCTCTCAGTTTCTCTCAGTCAGTCCTATCCAATAACAGTAACAACAATAATAGTCAAACCATATCTGCAACCTTAGGAGAATAACTGTAGCTTCCAGTGGAGGGAATGGGGACACATTATCTTGTAATTTTGTAAATTAATATTAAGTCATTAATAAAATAAAAAAAAAAAACTTATCTCTGACCTTCCTCCCCAAGTCTCATGGTCCCAGTCTGAGTATAAGAAAAGACCAGACAAATGCAGACTGAAGCTACTGGCAAGTAGGAACACTGCCAGCAAGGACCAAACACTCATAAGTTTAACTGGGAAAGAGCCTACTTCCCTAATATATGAAGTTCTCTCAAAAATGATGACTTCCGGGCGGTATCACAGCAGGCTAAGCACATGTGGCACGAAGCGCAAGGACCAGCGTAAGGATCCTGGTTTGAGCCCCGACTCCCCACCTGCAGGGGGGTCGATTCACAGCCAGTGAAGCAGGTCTGCAGGTGTCTGTCATTCTCTCCCCCTCTCTGTCTTTCCCTCCTCTCTCCATTTCTCTCTGTCCTATCCAACAATGACGACATCAATAACAACAACAATAACTACTACAACAATAAAAAACAAGGGCAACAAAAGGGAAAAATAAATAAATATAAAAAATAACTTCAACAATGTGTCCAAGAACCCCACCTCTCTAGAGCCCTACCCCACTAGGGAAAGATAGGAACAGGCTGGGAGTTTAAATAAACTTGCCAACGCCCATGTCCAGCACAGAAGCAATTCCAGAAGCCAGAACTCCCACCTTCTGCATCCCATAGAAGTCCATACTCCCAGAAGGATAAACAATAGGAAAGCTTCCAATGGAGGGGGTGGGATATGGAAATCTGGTGGTGGGAATTGTGTGAAATTGTGCACCTCTTATCTTATGGTCTTGTCGATCATTATTAGATCAAAAACAGAACAAAGCAAAAAAAAAAAAACCCTGAAAAATGTGTGTTACTGGTTGCCTAGGAACAGAAGCTTAGGGATGGCAGACAGATTAAGGCAGGAGGGGGGACATTAATCCAGGACACACACATTTGGGGCTATCGTGGATGATGTCACTATTGATTGGAATAATGACTTACTTCACAAGTTCATACACATGTTAAAACGTATCAAATTATACATCGCCACTATCCATAGTTAGAATAACTCTTGGTGGTTGTTACCCTAGACTCTACTTTTTCCAGAGGAGAGAGGGGATGTTACAATCTTATTTATTTATTTATTTGTTTTTATTTTTTAAAATATTTTTTATTTAAAAGGGCAAAAGCCCTTGTTCTTTTTTTTTTTTTTTTTATTGTTGTAGTTATTACTGATGTCATTGTTGGATAGGACAGAGAGAAATGGAGAGAGGAGGGGAAGACAGAGAAAAGGAGAGAAAGAGACACCTGCAGACCTGCTTCACCACCTGTGAAGCGACTCCCCTGCAGGTGGGGAGCTGGGGGCTCGAACTGGGGATCCTTACGCCGGCCCTTGCACTTTGTGCCATATGCGCTTAACTCGCTGCGCTGCTGCCCGACTCCTGGGATGTTGCAATCTTAACAGGCTTCGTAGCCTCCAGATGGAGTGATTTTTCTAAAATGCCAGTCAATCTTACCATGCCTCTTCCCCATGCCCATTTCTTTGTTGATGCTTTACCACCCAGGGACTGAGGCCCAAGCTCTTGGCATGCCAATAAGCATCTTCCTGATCTGTCTCAGCCTATTATTATTTTTTATCAGTGATTTAATAGTGATGAACAAGATTGTAAGCTAACGGGGACAATTCCATACAGTCCCCACCACCAGAGTTCCCTGTATCCCATCCCTTCCACTGGAAACTTTCCTGTTCTTTGTCCCTCTGGGAGTATGGATCAAAATTCCTTATGGGGTGCAGAAGGTGGGAGTTCTGGCTTCTGGAATTGCTCCTCCACTGAAAATGGATGTTTGCAGGTGGTTCCATACCCTTGACCTGTTTTTATCTTTCCCAGTTGGATAGGACTATGGGTAGGTGAGTTTCCAGCACACAAGTGTGAGGTTGTCTGCCCAGGGAAGTCAGGTTGGTGTCATGGTAGCATCTGCATCTTGGTGGCTGAAAGGCAGTAAGATATAAAGCAGAAAAAAATGATTAATAAATGGGAGCCCAGAGGTAGGAATAAAGCAAATGAAATTAGGGGTCTTCATGTTTAAAGAGGCTAGGAAGTCTATTGTAGGTATGTTCCAAGGGGGCCATGCCTTTAGTAATTCTTGTCTGAGTCTGACAGCTAACATGCAGATGGACTAAAAGTCTTGTCTGAGAAGATGGTGTCAGAGTTGAGAATAGGTTGGATCAGGGCAGAGAGTAGCTCCCAAATATGAGGAAAGTATATAAATACCATTAACTGTTTACCCCATCGATCTGACCCAGGGCCCATGTCTATTCACATTCAGCACAGGAGCCTGTGTGACCTCTGAGTCCCTGTCAGTCTGAGCTCACAGTCCATGGTCACAGCTGGAACCTTCTAGGCTCCACTCATTTCATGACCCATCTTCCTCGAGGGGCAGAGCAGGCTGCCCCAGCCTCCCTTTAGAGAGTGGGGAGTCCCTACCATGGCTGCTCTGCAGTGAGGGCCAGGGCCTGGAGAGGCCCACAAGAGGATGTAGTAGCTTTTATTCCTGCCAATCTCCCCACCCCATCCCACCCCCACAAGCCTCCGATCCAGCCACACAAACCACCCAGCACTCCAGGAAAAACCACATTACTCAGCAAGACTTCTTTCTTCTTCCTGTGTCAGAAAGGTCCTTTCTCTTGGCGAGCTCTGACTAACCCTTCCACGTGTAATTCAGACATTTTCTTCCCTGTAGTGACCTCTCTGACTCTTCCATCAATTCCTTTTTTCCGTGTTTCTCCCTGCATACATCCCCAAGTAAAGATGTTTTTACAGGGCCGGGGGTTGAGGCACTTGTTTGAGCGCACTTGTTACAGTGTGCAAGGACATTGTAATGTTCGAGCCCTTGGTCCCCACCTGTAGGGGGAAAGCTTTGTGAATGGTGAAGCAGGGCTGCGAGTCTTTCTCTCCCTCCCCCCCCCCCCGACCTCCTCTCAATTTCTGGCTGTCTCTATCCAACAAATAAATATAATATAATAATAATAATAATAAAAGATTTTTTTGTTTGTTTTATATCTGGCTACTTGTAAAGCTGTGAGCTCCTCAAGATAGAAAGGATTGATTCATTTTTGTGATTCCAGGGCGCTGGCTGTCTCCTTGTCACACAGCTCTGGGAATCAACATGCCCTGTTTTTGTTCACCCCAAGCCCACCTGGATAACCAGTCCAGTAACTCTTGAGGCTGGAATAATATGACTCTGTGGGAGAGGTGAGGGTGACTCCCAGGGCTCACCCACCATGAGCAACTGAAAACTGTTCACCAGATACTGCCCCATGCAGCCTCTTCCTTGACCGTGTGACCAACCTCTTGCTCAGTCTACACTACTGTATTCCTTCTCTTCTTCTTCACTACATACATATACATATACATATACATATACATATACATATACATATACATATACATATACATATACATATACATATACATATACATATACATATACATATACATATACATATACATATACATATGAAAGCTGCTATTTAAAAGAATTGACTTAAAAAATGTAAACATCCCCACTGGGGAAAGAGAGAGACAGGCTGGGAGTATGGATCCACCTGTCAATGCCCATGTTCAGCGGGGAAGCAATTACAGAAGCCAGACCTTCCACCTTCTGCATCCCACAGTGACCCTGGGTCCATACTCCCAGAGGGATAAAGAATAGGAAAGCTATCAGGGGAGGGGATACAGAGTTCTGGTGGTGGGAATTGTACCCCCCTCCATTTATCCTATGGTCTTGTCAGTGTTTCCATTTTATAAATAAAAAATTTTTAAAAAGTAAACAGAACCTGAAAGTGTGAGATTGAGTTAGATAGGCAGTCTCTCTTCTACTTTGTCCCATTCACAGAATTGACTGTTTGGATTTTGAGTTCTGCTGAAGGCTACCTCCATAACTTTAATTTCTGAACTTTGGTCTTTATTTTATGATCTAGTCATCCTAGATGGTATCTATTGCCTCCTCAATGCGAAAATCTGCACAATTATTCCATCTCCCACTTTCCTATTTTTTTCCCATTTTCTCTAATTTTTCTTTGAAAGAGATTATTTTAGAGATCCTCTGATGAATAATCATTAAATAATATACTTAAACATCTTATACAGATGTTTATATACTCACTTATAGATTTATAGAAATACTATTTACCTATAAATATATATATGTGTGTATGTATGTATATATTCTGTAAAAAAAAAAAAAACCCTACACTGCTATCTATTTCTCTCTCTCCTGATATTTTGTTTTTGCCACTTAATAAGATTTTAACATGTCAATATATTCATAAAATAGGTGGTGTGATTGGTTATAAGTTATAAAGAGGGAAATGGAAAAAAATATATTTTATTTTATTATATTTATTTTTTTTTTTACTAAATTGTGGACCCATCTGGTCCTGGGATCTTTTCCAGCTGTACATTTTAATCACCTTTCAAAGTAATGGTCACTGGTGAATTCAGATTCTCCTCTTCCTCTTGATTCAGTGTTAGTGACCTGCGCTGTGCCAAGAAGTCATCTGTTCCCTCTACATTTTTTAACTTATTGCCACAGGCTTGAGTTTCCCTGTCTTTGTTTTCTTTCCTTTTCATTTACCCAGATTTCTTAAGACTTTGGTTATTTTAAGAAAATAGTGCTTATGTTTATATAAGCTCTTTAATAAACATTACATTTTGTTACCTCTTAATAAGTCAGTAAATTAAATTTTAATAAGCCTATTCAATTAATTTTTACTAGTAAGTGCATAAATCTCCTTTTCCGCATTTCCTCTAGTTTATTATTGTTTCACTGTTTTGTTAAGACAAGGGTTTAGTTTCCTTATTTTTTTATTCTTTCTTCCCCAGTTCGAAGAGTATTAATAGACCATAAATTTTCCTCTGAAGACAGCCTTTGCCAGGCCATTGGCTTTCAGGTTTTTTTTAGTCTTTTTTCCTCCCTTCCTTCTCTCCTTCCTTCCTTCCTTCCTTCCTTCCTTCCTTCCTTCCTTCCTTCCTTCCCTCCTTTCTTTATTTCTTTCATTTTATTGCCACCAGGGATCTCCCTGGGGCTCAGTGCTGGTATTATGATGAAGCCACAATCTTTTCCTTTCCTTTCCTTTCCTTTCCTTTCCTTTCCTTTCCTTTCCTTTCCTTTCCTTTCCTTTCCTTTCCTTTCCTTTCCTTTCCTCTCCTCTCCTCTCCTCTCCTCTCCTCTCCTCTCCTCTCCTCTCCTCTCCTCTCCTCTCCTCTCCTCTCCCCCCCCTCCTCTCCTCTCCTCTCCTCTCCTCTCCTCTCCTCTCCTCTCCTCTCCTCTCCTCTCCTCTCCTCTCCTCTCCTCTCCTTTCTTCTCTTCTCTTCTCCTCTCCTCTCCTCTCCTCTCCTCTCCTCTCCTCTCCTCTCCTCTCCTCTCCTCTCCTTTCCTTTCCTTTCCTTCCTTTCCTTTCTTATTTTTATTTGATAAGACAGAGAGAAATTGAGAGAGGATGAGGAGATAGAGGAAGAGAGAAAAGTAGACACCTGCAAACCTGCTACACCGCTCATGAAGCAGATCCCCTGCAAGTGGAGAGTCAGGGATCGAACTTGGGTCATTGCTTTCGGTAGCGTGTGTGCCTAACAGTGCACCACCACCTAGCCCCCTTAGTATTGCTTCCTAGCAATAAACGGTCCCCTTTTGATCCTCATTAAGCCAGAGACGGAGTGCATGCAAACTAAACTTAGCAAAGATCTTCTCTCACCTTTTGATAACTTGTTTTTAAAATTATTAGACTATAATCAGAAATTTGGGTTTAAAATATGGATTTTAAAGACAATATGGAAGGTTCCTTGCAGTCTTATAGTTTAAGACGGCAATAGATAATTAATAATTATTCTTATAACCAAGTTTCTTGGGAGCTTGGTTTTCTGTGCTATACTTGACCTCAACACGAATTCTATCATTTAATGCTGTCTACTAATAACTGTATCTTAGATCCTGATAAGACCAGGTGATTCTGATCTTTCTGGTCTAAGGTCATAGACATCTTAGTTTGTTTTTTTTTTTGGGGGGGGGAGTTAGTTTTATAAATGCTTTAGCAATTTAATCCCAGTGTCATAATTCAATCAGTTTACAAATTTGAAGCATTAAGTGCTTAGACTAAAAGAATATAGACTCAGAACTGAAATATAGGCAGTTAATGAACTAGAGACATTCAATCTGTTTTTCCCCTGGTATATTGACTAACTAGTGACTTACAAGATTAGAAGTTAATAAAAGTACATTTTAGTTTCTGAGATCAGATGAGATCAGACTCCAGCGTGTTCAGGGTGGTACGGCCATAGTCAATAAAAGTATATTTTGACCCTGTTCCGAACACCTAAGATCTGTGTCCCCACCTCCACCCTGCTACAGTGGACCTGAAGCCCTTTCCCTCAAACACACACACACACAGAGTCCTTTCCTTTGGTGCAATACTCCAAACCCAATTCTAGTTCTACTTTATGTTCCCTTTCTGTTTTTATTTCCCAAATTCTGCCCATGAGTGAGATCATCCCATACCCACCCTTCCCTTTCTGGCTGATCTCACTTCACATGATTCTTTCAAGCTCCATCCAGGATGAGGTGAAGAAGGTGAATTCACCACTTTTAATAGCTGAATAGTATTCTATTGTGTATCTAGACCACAATTTACTCAGCCACTCATCTGCTGTTGGACATCTGGGTTGCTTTCCAGGCTTCGGCTATTACACACTGTGCAGCTATGAACATAGGTGTACACAGATCTTTGGGGATGGTTTGTGTTTGGTTCCTTAGGATCTATCTTCAGGAATTACATTTTTATTTAACATTGCTGACTGCACTTAAAATAATACTACCTGATTAATATAAAGGTGTAGGTATCTG
This sequence comes from Erinaceus europaeus, assembly GCF_950295315.1. Classification (NCBI taxonomy): domain Eukaryota; kingdom Metazoa; phylum Chordata; class Mammalia; order Eulipotyphla; family Erinaceidae; genus Erinaceus; species Erinaceus europaeus. The sequence continues at coordinate 78,053,121 of NC_080178.1, read as the reverse complement.
AGCTGTGCACTTTGTAAGCTAGCCAGTACTGAAGTCATACCTCTTTTATTCCTGTCGACCAGGCAAAACAGAATGCTATTTTCTCTCCCTTCCTGCTGAGTTGGAGCACGGCCGGCCATTCTTTATTTTCACTGGGAGAGCATGTCACCTGATAGTCCACACACTAGGATGAACACAAGAGAACCCTTATCTGGGTTACCTGATCACACGTCTATGCAACTTTCAGTACTCAGTTTCACTGAGGGATAGGCAGGGCTTTCCAAGGAGACAACTGATAAAATAAGACTCCTAGTTGTCAACATCACTTTTAGCTGGGGGGGATTGGCTCTCTCACAGTGAGCAGAAACCAATGCCATTTTTAACCCAAGGACAAGAGTCTATGTGTGTGTGAGAGAGAGGGAGATGTTTGTCTTCTCTATTTACATTTCAAAACGACCTTGAGAAGAGACTTCTCCACAATGTGTCTTGGGTTGTTTCCTCTCTCCACTTCCCTGTCCAAACAGAGAGTTCTTTTTGTGGAAAAACAGAAGTCAAGCAAAAAGTAGCGCTTGGTAAGACCAGGGACTGTGACTGGTTGTTAGCTGCCTGTCTCACATCAGGAGGAAAGGAAGCCACACAACTATGGAGAATCTTCTGTGAGGTAGACTTTTTTTTTTTTTTAATATTCTATTTTTTATTAGTGATTTAATAATGATTGACAAGATTATGGAATAAAAGGGATACAATTCTAACCACCAGACTTCCATATCCCATCCCCTCCATTGGAAACTTCCCTATTCTTTATCCCTCTGGGATTATGAACCAAAGATCTTTATGGGATGCAGAAAGTGGGAGGTCTGGCTTCTGTAATTGCTTCTCCACTGAACATGGACACTGGCAGGTGTATCACACCCCCAGCCTGTTTCTATCTTTCCTTAGTGGGGCAGGGCTCTGGGGAGATGGGGTTCCAGGACTCATTGGTGAGAGCGTCTACAGGGAAGTCAGGTTGGGAGCTGAAAAGATAGACATTTTGCTCATCTGCTTACCCTAAGCTTTAATTCTTCCATTACCTGTCAGAGGATCCCACAGTGAGGCTGGTTATCTTTCTGACTGGTTATCAGAAAGTCACAAGGCCGCTTCCCTAGATTCTTGCAATGTCTGTCTGTCTTCCTTTCTTCCCTTCTTCCTTTTCTTCTCTACTCCTTTTTTCTTCCCTTCCTTCTTTCCTTTCTTCCTTCCCTTTTCTTTCCTCCTTCCCTCCCTTTCTTCTTTCTTGATAACTTAATGGTGGTTTGCATGATTATATTATTACAGGGGGCCTGGCGGCAGTGCACCTAGCTGAGTATACACATTACCGTGTGCAAGGGCCCAGGTTTGAGCCCCTGCTCACCACCTCCCGCGTGGTGAAGCAGGTCTGCTGGTGTCTTATCTTTCTCTCTCCCTCTCTGTTTTCCACTCCCATGTCAGTTTCTCTCTGTCCTATTAAATAAAACAGAGAGAAAGGGGGAAAAAAGGAAAACTTGGCTGCCAGAAGTGGTGTATCCATTCTGTTAGCATCAAGCATCCAGAAATAGCCCTGGTGGCAATAAAAAATATTGTATGATAATGATATGTCGTTTTGGACTCGATTTCTTGTATCGCACAAAAGTAAAAGACAATAGAGTGTTTGTGGGTGTGTGTGTGTGTGTGTGAGTGGGGGGTGTTCAGGTCCAGGAACGTAATGGTGGAGGAGGACCTAGGTGGGAGGTTAGAGTGTGATGTGGAAAACTGAGAAATGTTCCACATGGACCAAATTACTGTATTTGACTTTCAACTGTAAGCCATTAACCCCCAGTAATCATAATAATAAAGCATAGTTCCACATCCTTCCCATCTCCAAAATTCTGTTATACTTTCTACCTCCCCCCATGGATTTTGTAGTTCTCAACGTCTTGGAGACTTTTCACTTACTCCTCTTTTATCTTGCAAGTTGGTGTATTTCAGTTTTCTGTGTTCCACAAATAAATAAGGCCATCCAGGACTTGTCCCTCACCTCCCCACTTACTTCACTAGGGCATAATCACTTCCAGCTCCATTCATTTTTTTTTTTGCAATGTCTTTCTCTCTCTCTCTCTCTCTCTCTGCATTTTATTGGATAGGACAGAGAGAAACTGAGAGGGGAGGGGAAGATAGGGAAGGTGAGGGAAAGAGAGACACCTGCAGACCTGCTTCACTGCTTGTGAAGTGTCTCCACCGGGACTCAACCAGGATTCTTGCCTGGGTCCTTGCGCTTCTTACTATGTGTGCTGAACCCGGTGAGCCACCACCACCCAACTCGACCCCCATGTGATGTCTTTCTAAGTGATCTCTTTCCTTGTAAATCTTTTCACCCTGCAGCTAAAATGAAGTCTTCAAAGTACACATATACCTTCATATCTAGCTGCTAAAATCCCTCCCTGTCACCCCATATTCTTGTCATTAAAAAATCTGATGCCATATGGTAATTGACAGAGCCCTGCCTGACCTTGTCTTCAACCTCATCTCCTCTTGGTTTATTTATTTTTAATATTTATTTATTTATTCCCTTTTGTTGCCCTTGTTTCACTGTTGTAGCTATTATTGTTGTTATTGATGTCGTCATTGTTGGATAGGACAGAGAGAAATGGAGAGAGGTGGGGAAGACAGAGAGGGGGAGAGAAAGACAGACACCTGCAGACCTGCTTCACCGCCTGTGAAGTGACCCCCCTGCAGGTGGGGAGCCGGGGGGCTTGAACCGGGACCCTTACACTGGTCCTTGCGCTTCCGCTTCGTGCCACATGTGCTTAAACTGCTGCGCTACCGCCAGGCTCCCTTTTTTTTTTTTAATGCACTTCTGGGTTCTAAGCCAGGCCTGTTGTGCCATGCCACTTCCCTCTGGAGCAAGACCTTCCACATAATGGTGGCTGTGTCTGCACCCTACCTCCAGCCAGCCACTGCAGGCACAATGGCCCTCGTTTACTTCTGTTTATCCTTAAGCTGACAGTTTATCTGCAGTTTTCCCAGGCAAGCCTTGACTTGTCTCCCACTCCACACTGTTAGATAAACTGGTGTGTGTGTGTGTGTGTGTGTGTGTGTGTGTGTGTGTGTGTGTGTGTGTGTGTGTTGCAGAGTACTTACCACCGTTTGAATGGGTGTTGCTTTGAGGTCCAGAAAACTAGGTCAGTGGTAGAGAGAAGGGCTTGCCAGCCTGAGTACCGGGTTTGATTCTTGACACTGTCTAGGCCATGACTTAACAATTGCTGCTATTTATTTCATAAGAGAAATGCAGGTTTTAAAAATAAACTAAGTGTACATCTTATAACAGGTTTATTTACTGTGTTGCGTGAGCTAGAGGTCAGAGCACTGCTCAGCTGTTGCTTATGGTGGTTCTGGGGCTGAACCTTGGACATTGCAACTGTGATGTCTCCCTAGTTCTCTAAATACTCGTTTATATTTTAGTAGCAATCAGTTAATGACTGAATTATTCACGAAACTGGCATTTCTTAAAACTTTTTTTTAATTTATTATTATTGGATAGAGGCAGAAATTTAGATTCAGAGTAGGAGTGAGTATGACCCAAGAGGTGGTGCAGTGCATAGAACTCAGGGTTCTCAAGGTGCTCAAGCCTGGTGTCTTGAATTTGATCCCTGGTATCACGGATGCCAAAGTGACTCTCTGGTTCTCTCTCCACTCTCCCTTCCTCCTGCACATTCTGTCTGTGTCTGGGCTGTCTCCTGAATGTGTACTTTGAAAACTTCCTTCGTTTTCACTCATATAATCATTTTTTAATATTTATTTATTTATTTTTCCCTTTTGTTGCCCTTGTTGTTTTTTATTGTTGTAGTTATTATTGTTGTTGTTATTGATGTCGTCACTGTTGGATAGAACAGAGAGAAATGGAGAGAGGAGGGGAAGACAGAGAGGGGGAGAGAAAGACACCTGCAGACCTGCTTCACCGCCTGTGAAGCGACTCCCCTGTAGTTGGGGAGCCGGGGGCTCGAACCGGGATCCTTAACGCTGGTCCTTGCACTTTGCACTGTTGTTAAAAATTTGGCGGCTCCAGCTGGCCTGGCTAGCTTCACGGGCGGGTAACAGAGACGACCAGAGACATACGGCTGGGCAGGGAAGCTGTATTTCTTTATTCAGGAACAACGATTCATAAACTAAGACAAACTAATCACCAAACAGAACTCTGCTGTCTCTTTGCGGCGGCGCAAGCACTCTCTCTTAGTCTGGAACTCTGGAACCCTCTAACTCCCGAACTCAGGAACCCTGGAACTCTTCCACTCTCTAACTGTGGAACTCTCTAACTCATGCGGGGTTCCTAGGGGCGGGGCCAAGCGGGCTGCGAAACTAACTGGACTGATCCAATTCTCTTGGCGGGGGAGAACTACCCAATGTAAAGCATACAACAATTCCCCCTTTTCTTTTTAACTAAATGACTATAGTATCAAGGGTGTGGGGTGAACAGAAACATATATCATACAGGCATTTTTAAAAAAGAAACTGGCACAAACATGGAGAAACATGTAAGCATGTAAGGAACTAGGTCATTCAATCATGGAGGCTAAGAATTCCCACTTTCCCAGAGCCCTTCCCCACTAGGGAAAGAGAGAGACAGGCTGGGAGTATGGGTTGACCTGCCAACGCCCATGTTCAGCGGGGAAGCAATGACAGAAGCCAGACCTTCCACCTTCTGCATCCCACAGTGACCCTGGGTCCATGCTCCCAGAGGGATAGAGAATAGGAAAGCTGTCAGGGGAGGGGATGGGATACGGAGTTCTGGTGGTGGGAATTGTGTGGAGTTGTACCCCTCTTATCCTATGGCTTTGTCAGTGTTTCCTTTTTATAAATAAAAAAATTAAACAAAGAAAATTAAAAAAAAATCCTAACGTCTGCAGGATGAAGTGGCAAATTGCAGACTGAGAAGAGCTGAGTAGTGAGGCATAAGTTCCAGTAAAGCTGGAGAACTCAAGCAACTCTAGAGCCCGTTTTTGCTTTGAGTGGCAGGCAGGCCGGAGACGAGCAGATGTCCATCTTGAAGGTGGTCAGACAGGAGGAAATCTCTCTTGAAGGAAGGTCGCTTTTATTTTCTCCCCCTCTCTCTCTCTTCAAGCCTTCAGCTGATTGGATAAGGCGCACCCACACTGAGGTGGGCATCCCGCTTCCCTTAGTTTCTGGATGCAAGTATTAATCTTTATTCAGAAGTATTCAGAATACAGTCTGACCCAACGTCTGGGATCAGTCACCACAGCTGAACACTGGCCGTGAGACTCTATACACAGAACAGTGAGAAGTCACAGCTGAGATTGGGGGGGGGGGAACAAGGTGGATTGGTTTCACCTTTCTTTACATAAACTCTAATCTCCCTTTTACTCTTTGGCATTGGAGACGGAGTTCGAGAGCTCTGGTATGTCATCTGATCGTACAGCTAAGTTCTCTGACTTTAGTGATCTATTCATTGCCAGCTTGAAGTTATGACCAGCTCTTTCTCTGAGGAGTCAGTTTGGTGGAAGGTACGAGAAGTCTGGTGCTGGGAAACAGTAGCAAGCATCTCATGTCACATCCTCTCTCTCTCAGTTTCAAGTTCCAACCCTTCAGTCAGTCTGGATACATGGTTTTCTTTGCTCTGTACAACCCGCACATCAGCATATCCCCCTTAGTGCAGTTTGCTTAGTAACTGAGAGAGGTCCCCCTGTGTGGTGTACGGGCCCTGCTCAGTCCTATAGTCTATTTGTCTGGGAGGACCAGAGCTACTGCCTGGTCAGTGCAGTTGGAGTCTTGTGGAGGAAGGTCCAGCATACTAGTGGCCCCACTATGGAGTTAACGGAGTCGTGAGCAAGTCACCTGCAGTGCTCCTCATATTGACATGCTGCTCCCCCCTTTTTTATAGGGGGTCAAAAGACAAAGGTGGGTCTTTCATTGATTTCCTCGAAATGATTATGATGTGAAAATTTGCCACAGCGTACATAGCTTAACTCCACATTCTTACGACTGGGTGTCTATTTTTGGGGGGGGGGGATTGACGGGGTGATATGGAATTGCAGAGATAGTAACCATTTGGGGTGGTTTTCTTGATGAAAGAAATTGTAAATGACTGTTTAAAAAACTCATGGAAGGCTTGTTCTCGGATTAATAGCAGATAAAACGTGTGTCTATAATTAGTGTGACAAAGCAATTGAGCATCTTTAACAGTGCTAGCACAGTAAGACAAGGAAAATGAGAATAATCAAGCCATCAAGTCTCAATTAGCAAAAAGAAAAAAAAAACAACCAGAGCTGTGAGACTCAGGCATCGCTTACTAATTTCTGTTATGCATCTTTGGAAGCCTCAAGAAAGAACCACACAGCCAAAGAAATTCCACACCTTAGGCTTGCGAATGACTTTGAATTTCTTTTCTTCTTTTTCAAGATAGACTGAAAGTTTTCCTCAGTGCAGTGGGGGGCCAGGCTTCTTCAACCTGTGTAATTTCACTGCTCCAGTCCTTTCCTTTTTTTTTTTTTTTCAGACAGAAAGGAAGGAAGAGATACCACAGCACCACAACTTCCCCCAGTACCTGCCACAGACAGCGCCTTCCAAGTGGTACTGGAACTCAAATTTAAGTCTCTTGCCTGGTGATGTAAAAATCCTGTCAGGCGAGCTATCTTCCCAACCTATGATGCATTTTTTTTTCCTTTTCTTTCAGACAAGTCAGGCCTTTATAAGACTAAAAGGGGGTACGGGGGTACTTGTAATAATTGTTCTTGGACAGCAGGAGTAAACCAAAACTACCATGAACAAACTAAGATACATTTTTTAACCTCAACAAGTGCAACCATCACATCTACAGCTTTGCAGAAGTCCCATGGACCTAACTGAAGTCAATATTATTGTCTGCTTATTTCAGAGTCATGGACCATGTGTGATGACTTAGCCTTAAGTATCTGCTTAAGTATCAGAAGAGATTAAACCCACCTGCAGTGGGGAGGGGTCACTTCACAAGTCATAGAGCAGGTCTGCAGGTGTCTGTCTGTCTCTCTCTCTCTCTCTCCCTCTCTGTCTTCCCCTCCTCTCTCAATTTCTCTCTGTCCTATCCAACAATAACAGCAACAACAACAACAATGGAAAAAAAATGTCACGACCAGGAGCAGTGGATTTGTAGTGCAGGCACTGAGCCCCAGCAGGCGAGAGAGACAGAGAGACAGAGAGACGGAGAGGGAGAGGGAGAGGGAGAGGGAGAGGGAGAGGGAGAGGGAGAGGGAGAGGGAGAGGGAGAGGGAGAGGGAGAGGGAGAGGGAGAGGGAGAGGGAGAGGGAGAGGGAGAGGGAGAGGGAGATTAAGGAACTATACCAGACTTGGTGGAAAATGATAGAAGCACAGGTCTCTTTCTCTTTCTGCCTCCAGGATTATCGTTGGGGCTCAATGCCTGCACTATGAATCCACTGCTCCTGGCAGCCATTTAAAAAAATTTGGGGGGGGGGTTAGGCAGTAGCACAGCAGGTTAAGTGCACGTGGGGCAAAGCACAAGGACCAGTTAGTGTTGTTCTGCTTCTAATTCTGCTTCTAAGTCCCCTTCTGTTTTATTGGTTTAATCCCCAATAAATTCTATTTACATAACCACTGTTAACTGAGCACCACCCTGCCTGCAGGGCACTGGTTTAATCCCCACTGGTTCATGATGTCTTTTTGCTCCGCCCCTCTTGTAGTCACCCTGATTTGCACCAGTCACTTCTCGCTCCACCCTCTCTTCATCACATCCTGTTCCCTCCTTACTTGGCGAGTATATATAAGGACAGGATTGTGATTATATGTAGTTTTAGTTAGTTTAGATGGCTTAGACTGTGCTGCATCCACATGAATAAAGACTGATCTGCGTACCACTCAGCCATGAGTCCCCGGTCGTCTGTCTCCTGCCTGCGAAGCTAGTCTGGCATACTGGCGCCCTGAACTGGGACCGGCAAGTTAGGATCCCGGTTCAAGCCCCTGGCTCCCCACCTGCAAGGGAGTTGCTTCACAGGTAGTGAAGCAGGTCTGCAGGTATCTTTCTGTCTCTCTTCCTCTCTATCTCCCCCTTCTCTCTCAATTTCGCTCTGTCTTTATCCAATAACAAATTTTTTAAAAATTAAAAAAAAAATTTTTGGATAGGACAGAGAGAAATTGAGAGGGGAGGGGAAGATAGAGAGGGAGAGAGACAGACACTTGCAGACCTGCTTCACCGCTTGTGAAGTATCCTGCCCCCTAGCAGGTGGGGAGTTGGGGGCTCGAACTGGGATTTTTGTGCAGGTCCTTGGGCTTCATAGTATGTGTGCTTAACCCGGGGCACCACTGCCCGGCCCCCTTCATTGCTTTCTTGCATCTCCACCAGAGCTCTCTATTCTCAGCTCCATCCCCATAGGTCTGGTGGGGTCACCTGCCCTGTCCATTCCCTCAACTGCTGACCATGAAGGTGACTATCAATCTCTCTAAAAACATATTGGAGTGAGAGGACACAAAGTCTTCAAACGAAGAAGGGCTCATCCTAGATGAAAGGGTGCTGGGTGGGAAAAAAAAAACAAAACAAGGAGAGATTGAAAAGATCTGTAGTGGGGCTGGGCCGTGGAGCACCTGGCTGAGTGCACATGATACCATGTGCGCAAGGACCTGGGTTCAAGGCCCTAGTCCCCACCTGCAGGTGGAAAGCTTGGCGAATGGTGAAGCAGGGCTGTAGGTGTCTGTCTCTCTCCCTCTCTGTCTCCCCCTTCCCTCTCGATTTATGATGGTCTCTATCCAATAAATAAATAAAGATAATAATTTTAAAAAATTTAAAAGCCTTTTAAAAAAAGAAAAAAAAAATTTAAGTCTTTTTTTAAAAAAGAAAAGATGTGTAGTTCATAAGTAATGAGAGTGCTTAATCAGGTGTGCCACCACCTGATCCCAATTCACAAGTATAAAGCACCTGTCAGAGGCCAAGCAGTGACACACACCTGGTTGAGCATACACATTATAGTGCGCAGGGATCTAGGTTCAAGCACCGTCTCGTCCCCACCTACAGAGGGGAAGCTTCATGAGTGGTGAAACTGTGCTGCATCTCTCTCTCTCTCTCTCCATATATATATATATATATATATATATATATATATATATATATATATACATATATATATTAAACAGAGTAAGGCAATCTGGACAAAGTTCCAAAAAGTAACTGGAACATATCATCCAGCTATCTAAATGCCATTTTCTTAGAAAGGAATATTTTATCCAGTAGATCAATAAAAAATTATATATATATTGCCTCTAGGGTTATCGCCGGGGCTTGGTGCAGACACTGAATCCATTCCTGGTGGTCATTTTCCCCCATTTTATTGGATAAGACAGAGAGAAATTCACATAAGGATTAGTCGCTCGCAAGTCCATAATGGGGGGCGGGGGGGATTCCTCCATAGACAAGCAGTAGCAGAGACCGAACGACCACCCAGCCACAAATAAATAAACTCTAGGATAATTTCAAATGTGTCTCAGATAAAGAGACATTGGTCAAGAATAACTAACATAAAAAATAGCTAACACCAGAATCAAAGATAATAAAAGTATTATAGGTTATGAGATTGGGGGAAAGTTCAAGTTTTCTGATCTCCCGTAGTCCCGATACCTAAATAAAGAAGATGAAGGGGCCAGGCAGTGGCACACCTGGCTGAGTGCACATGCTAAAATACAGAAGGACCCAGGTTCAAGGCCCCAGTTCCCACTTGCAGGGGGAAAGCTTCATGAATAGTGAAGTAGGGCTGCAGGTGTCTCTCTGTCTCTCTCCCTCTATCTCCACTTTCCTTCTTGATTTCTCTCTCTCTATCCTATAAGTAAGTAAAAAAAAATTTTTTTTAAATAATAAAGCAGATGAATGCCTCCCTGCCAGTACTGAGAGAACTAATAAAGGCAACTTTGGTAAGAAGACTAAAGCTATCTCTGCCCGCCTCCTCTGTCCCAAGCCAGTTGAGTTTATGATTATTCAGTGATGTTTTTGGAAGACCTAGAAATAAGATAATAAAAGGTCCGTTTCCCAATACATTGGCATGAAAGGGCAGCGCATTTAGTGAAAAGTCAGTCTGCGGCCTCTGCCTTTTCTGTTTACACCCCTGTGGCAATGATCACTTGCACCCCTCCCTGGCACAGACGGCAGAAGGCATTGTTCAATTAGCTATTGTTTGAAGTGTGTGAATTCCGCCCTGGCCAGTGACCTACGGCAATTAATTTAACCTCTGGGGGCCTCATTCTCCAAATTTGAAAGAATGGAGTTAATTATACTGTCTTCATAGAGTCTCTGCGGAGGGTAAGGATACTGTCTGAAAAATACCTAGCAGAGTACAGGGTTCAGATGGGTCCTCACAGGTATTTTCCTGACTTGTTGTCTTCTACCTGTCTCCAGTCATTAACAGAGCATGGAATTTTCTGATAGACATCTCTGTTGCACTTACCACTAATGTGAGAAGGTTGAATCTGGCTTTGCTCACAAGTGCTATATGACACCTCTCTTGAGTAGCAGGCCTCTCTCTGCCCCTCATCCACAAGATGCCCCTTGTTCCAGCTTTTTAAAAAAATGTTTATTTATTTATTCCCTTTTGTTGCCCTTGTTGTTTTATTGTTGTAGTTATTGATGTCATCGTTGTTGGATAGGACAGAGAGAAATGGAGAGAGGAGGGAAGACAGAGAGGGGGAGAGAAAGACAGACATCTGCAGACATGCTTCACCGCCTGTGAAGCGACTCCCCTGCAGGTGGGGAGCCGGGGGCTCGAACCGGGATCCTTATGCCGGCCCTTGTGCTTCACATTTACACCACATGTGCTTAACCCGCTGTGCTACCTCCCGACTCCCTTTCCTCCACTTCTTTATGTGTTCTTTTTCTATTTCTTTAAGCAATGGCCTCTAGTTTTCATTGTAAAGGTCCTTCACCTCCTTTGTGAGATCCACCCGAAGGTATTTAATCTCTTTGAGTTCCATTGTAAATGGGATGGAGTATTTTCTTTCCCTTTCCTCTGACTCCTTGTTTATATACAGAAATGCCACAGCATTGATTTTGAATCCTGCTGCTCTACTGACTTTATTATTTCCAGTAGTTTTTTTTTTCTTTTGATGGAGTCTTTGGGTTTCTCTAGGTATAATAATCGTGTCATCAGCAAATAGTGATAGTTTGATTTCTTCTTTTGAAATCTGTACATCTTTGATATTTCTTGTCTGATGGAGTGGCAAGGACCCCTAGAACTACATACTTTGTATATATCCCATCATTTCCTCACCAGTCCATGGGCATTTGGGTTGAATCCCTATTCTGGCTATTTTACACAACGTAATTAGGAGCACAGAGGCGGCTACATCCTTTTGAATTTGTGTTTCCATGTCCTTTGGGTGTCTGCCTTAGGAGTGGCATGCCAGATTATCTAAAGTATTGCCATTTTTTATTTTTAAAGAGATTTTTATATTAATTTCTGTAGTAATCACACCAGTCTGCATGCACAGGAGAAACTCATCTAAACTTTGATCTGGGTGGAGGTTATTAAGGTGTAGCCACAGGAAAAAGCCCATCGAGTGTGTGCGCTTTGCTGGAGCTGTGTTCTTTCTCAATAAAAGTCTTCAGTGAATGAAGGGTACCACAGACCCAAGGTACCACACTGAGAGATGAGACTGAACATGAAGAGCTCTAGGGGTGAAGGCCATCATGGCCTACGCACTCGGTGTCTGTGCCCCACAGTTGCTGAAGCCAGTCAGTAGTTGTATTCAAATAGTTGCCATATAGTTTCCCAACTCTTTCCTTCTTGAGACTGAATCCTCCCAGACCCTACAGTTTTCCGTGTCCTTGTCTCTTCTACTTTTAAATTCCACCTTCTGAATATCACGATACCCCTCCAGAGCTACAAAGAATAAGACCCCTAGGTAGCGTAGGACCGTGTCAGAAATTCACAGCTGTGTGTCCCCTCCTTACATGTCAGGATAGTCCAGTACTACTTAGGGGAGCCTTAGTGTTATCTCAAGACTTCTAACGACCTAGCTGCTTAATTAACTGAAAAGAAGTCTTTCAAAAACCTTGACCAGCATTTTCATGGTAGGTTCAATGTAGAACTAGACTCTGCAATCTTACAATCTTATAAACTGCTATTAACCACAACTTTTTAAAAATGGCAAAACAACAATAACAACATTGACCATAGTTATGGTCAGTTAAACTCTCAAGTCACTATTAAATGAGCTATAGATGAACAAATATGCGTGCTCTCTCTCTCTCTCCCTCTCTTTCTCTCTCTCTCCCTCTCCTTCTCCCTCCACTTCCCCCTCTCCCTTTCTCCCTATCCCTCTACTTTTCCCCTTTCTCCCTCTCCCTTTCCGTCTCCATCTCTCTCTCCCTCTCTCTCTGTCCTCCAGGGTTATCGCTGGGGTTCAATGCCTGCATTATGAATCCACTGCTCCTGGTGGCCATATTCTTCCTCCCTTCCTTTCTTCCTTCCTTCCTCCCTTCCTCTCTCTTTCTTTCTTTCTTTCTTTCTTTCTTTCTTTCTTTCTTTCTTTCTTTCTTTCTTTCTTATTGGATAGGGCAGAGAGAAGTTGAGAAGGGAGAGGAAGAGAGACACCTGCAGACCTGCCTCACCACTGCATGTGAGGAGCCAGGGGCTCAAACTGAGATCATTGTGCAGGTCCTTAATCTTTGTGCTGTGGGTGCTTCACCTGCTGTACTATGACCCACTAAACAAATTCTTGATTTCATCTTCATGATACTTCTTTTATTTAGTTAGTTAGTTATTTTAATTTCTTTATTGGGGAATTAATGTTTTACATTCAACAGTAAATACAATAGTTTGTACATGCATCACATTTCCCAGTTTCCCATATAATGATACTCTTTTATTGGGCCAAGTAGGGAGAACAAATACTATTATTTGTTAAGTTTTAACTTAATATGCCTACCGTCCACTTTGAACCTTTATTCTACCATACAAAATACACGGCGTCTTCCAGGTTCTGTGTCAACTCCAAATTTGATAAACAGATCATCAACTTTTGACCAAGTCACTAATAAGACCTTTATGAAAACCAGGTAAGGATGGCCCTATATAACATCACGGTTTCCTTGAGTGACTTTTTCTCCACCTGGATCAGAATATGTTGCGAACATCAGGATGTCTGTGACCTGTTTCTAGGATGTATAGCTAATAGAAAGTACTTCAGTTCTTAGTTAACCCACGCTGCCGCCTAGTGACCAATGGTCAGCACTGGGAGATTCTCATCCCAGTATCATTCGTAAAACAGAGGGAGGTAGGCAGTAGCAGACAGTAGAAATCGAACCGCTATTAGAAAAAAAGTCGGTAGAAGTATAACCTCTACTAGATAAAGTCTTTTTAGTCGGTGGCTAAGAAAGAATGTGTAAGTCTTTCTCATGTGGATGTTTTCCGATTATCTCATTCTAGCAGAACATCCAGTCTGCCAGGAGTGTGTTCCCAGTTATTACTGGGAGTGCAACTTTTTTTTTTACAGTTTTTAAAATTTACATTTTATTAGTTTTAGATGCACTTTCTTTTTTATTTATTTAAAAAAGGAGAAATTAACAAAACCATAGGACAAGAGGGGTACAATGCCACACAATTCCCACCACCAGAACTCCGTATCCCATCCCCTCCCCTGATAGCTTTCCTATTCTTTATCCCTCTGGGAGTATGGACCCAGGGTCACTGTGGGATGCAGAAGGTGGAAGGTCTGACTTTTGTCATTGCTTCCCCGCTGAACATGGGTGTTGGCAGGTTGAACCATACTCCCAGCCTGCAAGAGTGCAACTTTTAAAGGTTCCACTTATTAATCATATCCCACAAACCAGGCTCTGTGCTAAGTAATTTAAATTTTTTTTAAATTATCTTTGTGTATTTATTGGATAGAGACAGCCAGAAAGGGAGAGGGAAGGGGGTGATAGAGAGGGAGAGAGACAGAGAGACACCTGCAGCCCTGCTTCACCACTTGTGAAACATCCCCCCTGCAGGTGGGGACCGGAGGCTTGAACCTGGGTCCTTGCACATTGTAGCATGTGCGCTCAACCAGGTGCACCACCACCCGGCTCCCTAAATAACTCTTCACCATGACGGGGAGCTACAGTTCAACCTCATCAAATCTAGTTTTTCTGTGTATAGCAATGCACTTAGGTCTCTTCTTCAATTTCTGTTTGGGAAGCAAAGATATTGCTCTTGACTTTGCAGACTTGTGATAAGAAGCAAAACTATGTTAGCAGCTAACATAAGGTCCTCCTACAAGAGTTTCCGTTTCCCATTTGTGTTGTTTTCGCTGGGCTGGCTTCACGGGCGGGTAACAGACGACCAGGGACTCATGGTTGAGCTGTAGGCAGTATCTCTTTATTCATGCAGGACGCAGCACAATCTAAGCCGAGCTAAGCTAAACTAAACTAACTACAAACAATCTTGTCTTGTTAAATATACTAGCCCAGTAGGGTGGGAACAGGATGCAACGCAGAGAGGGTGGAGAGAAAAGTGACTGGTGAAAATCAGAGTGTGACAAGGAGAGGGGGCGGAGCAAAAACATATCATGAACCAGTGGGGATTGAACCAATGCCCTGGAGGGAGGGTGGTGCTTGTTAACAGCGGTTGTGTAAATAGAATGAAGTGGTTATGTAAATAGAATAGTGTTAAGCAGGGAGGATTAAACCAAATGAAACAGAAGAGGTTTTTAAAAGCAGACCAACACATTTGTCTGTTTGTTTCTTGCCATCAGGCTTATTGCTGGGACTCAATACCTGTACGACTCTGCTGCTCCTACTGGCCATTCCCCCCACCCCAGGCCAAGCATGGGGAGTGTAGTTCTATTTTTTTTTTTTTTATGACTTACGTATTTATAAGAGAGGCAGAGAGAAATGGAGCATCACTCTGGCTCATATGATGCCAGGGATCCAGCCCAGGGCCTCATGGTTGCAAGCTCTGTGCTTTATCCACGGGGTCTGCTTCCTGGGCCGTGTATAGTCCTGTCTTACCATGTAGCAAACTTGGTCTGGCAGGTGGCTAACATGCACCAGAAGTGTTGTTACCCCTCTCCCAAGCATAGACTTCAAAATGTGCTGTGGTTTCCATCTTGGTTTTTCTCTTGGACTTCTTACATTTTTAGCTTTGGGACAGCCAACCACCAGATTTTTATATTCAGGCAGTTTTTAAAAAATTTTTTTTAATATTTATTTATTTTCCTTTTTGTTGCCCTTGTTGTTTAACATTGTTGTGGTTATTGATGTCATTGTTGTTGGATAGGACAGAGAGAAATGGAGAGAGGAGGGGAAGACAGAGATGGGGAGAGAAAGACAGACCCCTGCAGACCTGCTTCACCACCTGTGAAGTGACTCCCCTGCAGGTGGCGAGTGGGGGCTCGAACCGGGATCCTTATGCTGGTCCTTGTGCTTTGCGCCATGTGCGCTTAACCTGCTGCGCCACCACCTGACTCCCTTTGGGCAGCTTTATAGAAAAGCTCATTTCAGGGTCAGGTGGTGGGGTGGCCAGGTGGTGCGCACCTGGTTTAGCACACAGAGTACTAAGCACAAGGACCTGAGCAAGGATCCGGGTTCAAGTCTGAGTTTCCTTGTCATTTCTCTATTCCCAGCTGTTAGCACAGAGCCTCTCCCCTGTTGTTCCAGTCCCTGAAGGCAGTAGCAATGGCGACTCACAGTTACATTTGGTGAGTCTTAGGGGATCCTCTCCTCCCTTCAGCCATCTTTTTGTTGGTGAAACAGACTGGAGGTGGTGTCTTAACTGGTAAACTGCAGGATTGTTACCAGCTGCTCAGTCTCTCCTTAGGCTCCTCTCTGTCCACAAGCCACATGTCTCTACACTCACCAGTGGTTTGGTGTATTCCTGAAGTCGTTCTAGCCTTGTCTTGTTGTGGCCCCAGGTGGCCTCCTTTGGAAAATTCTTTTTCATCGTTAAAAACAAATCTCATTAATTTGCCCTTGGTTGGCAACACTGTAACCTTTTCTTTCTTAAATAAACAGTGACTTCTGAGACTACCGTGTAGCCGGAATACAGATGAACACCGTCCCCACCACCACAGACCTAGCTGTGTCCTCCCACCCCACCTCCTTGACAAAGGAGCTAAAAACCAACCCTTAGCAGCATTTTATTGTCTGTAACCCATAACCTCTTTCTTTTTTTATTCTGATATGTATATTTTTTAATTTTTATTTATAAAAGGGAAACACTGAGAAAAAACATAGGATAAGAAGGGTATAACTCCACACAGTTCCCACCACCAGAACTCCGTATCCCATCCCCTCCCCTGATAGCTTTCCTATTCTCTATCCCTCTGGGAGTATGGACCCAGGGTCACTGTGGGATGCAGAAGGTGGAAGGTCTGGCTTCTATAATTGCTTCCCTGCTGAACATGGGTGTTGGCCGGTGGATCCATACTCCCAGCCTGTTTCTGGGTAACAGACTTTTAATAACTGATAGGGGTATAGGGAGGATGGGGTCTTCTTCTTCTAGCGTTTGCCCTTCTTCCGTAGCCAGTCAACAGCGTCAGGTTGAGCCTGATGTAAAGTTTCAAGAACGCATTTGGCAAAGGACAGCTCCTCAACATTAAGTTGGAGGACTCGAAGAGCAGGACCAACAGCTTGAAAGCTGTCAGGAGCTGCTTGTTGCTGGCTTTGGAAGTGACTGGGATCCATGTGGATTCAGTCGGCTAGGAAGGATCGTCAGTTTCCCCAATGAACGGGTACTCACGGGATGCACCACGGGAAGGTCGATCCAATGCATCCCGGAGGATGGGGTGATGTGACAGCAGACAGAACAGACAAGTGTGATGTGTTGATTCTGCACATATCCAGTGGGGTTCTGGGTAGTGGCTTTTCTCTCCCTCCCAAGCTCAGGTTGGAAGCCCTGAGAATCCTGGGCCAGTTTACCCCCCACTTCATAGGCAGTCATTGTCCCTGAGAGCAAACATCCTCTCAGACATTCACAAATACATTTATTCACAAATACATACATGTATATATATATATATATATTTAAAAATTTAAATTATATTTATCTTTTTATTGGATAGAGAAAGCCAGAGATCAAGAGGGAAGGGGGTGATAGAGAGGGAGACACCTGCAACACCACTTCACCAGTCACAAAGCTATCCCTCTGCAGGTGTGGACCGGGGACTCGAACCTGGGTCCTTGTACATTGTAACACATGCCCTCAAACAGGTGCACCACCACCTGGCCCCAGTACATACACACATACCAAAAGGAGCCTGCCAACAACCCCTTTTTGCTTCCGACACGATGGAGAGATTGAAATAAGCAGAAAGCAGATAATCCATCTCACCTCCCATTTGCCACCCACCTGCCTACCTCACAGCTGCCCGCCTGACGAGCCTTGGCTGTTTTCTGCCACAACTCTATTGTTTGGGGGGAAATATTCTCATCTGGTTCCACGACTGTTGAAACTTGCCTGGGAGATGATGAACCCTTTGCAGCAGCGCCACAGCTGAGGGAATTAGTCGCTATTAAAATCGTGTTCAAACCAGGGCGCTGCCAAGGCACAGACATCTGGGGAAGCTGCCTGCGGGGCTTTTGGCTTCCAAACAAAGGCTTGAAGATGGCAAGATCACAGTGGACAGAGAGACAATTTGAAGCCAGTTTCCTGGGGACCACTTTGGTACTCGCCTTAAGCGAGATCGCCTGGCTTTTAACTAGAAAGAGAGGAAGAAAGAAAGAAAGAAAGAAAGAAGAAAGAAAGAAAGAAAGAGAAAGAGACAGAGAGAGAGAGAGAAAGAAAGAAAGAGCGAGCTTTTAATTCTCAAGAACCAAAAGTGGCCTGAAGTGTGCAGGTAAAGAAAGAGAGAGACAGAGAGAGAGACAGAAAGAGAGAGAGACAGACAGAGAGAGAGAGAGAGAAGGGAAGGGAGGAAGGAAGAAAGAAAGGAATAAAGAGGTTTTACTTCTTAAGAACCAAAGGTGGCCTGAAGTGTGCAGGTAGAGAGAGAGAGAGAGAGAGAGATAGAACTAAGGAAAGAAAGAGAAAGAGAGAGAAAGAAAGAAAAAAAGAAAGAAAGAGCTTTTAATTCTCAAGAACCAAAGGTGGCCTGAAGTATGCAGGGAAAGAAAGAAAGGAAGAAAGAAAGAAAGAAAAGAAAGAGAGAAAGAGAGAGAGGAAGGAAGGAAGGAAGGAAGGAAGGAAGGAAGGAAGGAAGGAAGGAAGGGAGGGAGGAAGAGCTTTTAGTTCTCAAGAACCAAAGGTGACCTGAATTGTGCAGGTAAAAGCAAAAACCAGGTTTGAGTTGAGGGCCAGCTCGAGAATGAAGATGAGGAGAGGCTTGTCTGTGAGCTTCCTCCCATTCTCTGCGACTGTTCACACAAGCACTTCATGCTCAACCAGCGACTAATAAATACACGAACTGGCGTGTTCCTGCTTGTAACCGAATGCTGTAAATGGTTTTAAAGTCAGCCGTGTGTGAACGGCGGAGTGACGTGTTTGAAGAGTCCCAGCAAGACGTGTCCACACGGCTTCATTTTTTTGTTGTTGTTGTTTTCAAGTCTGGATTAGCCTGACTGAGGGGGACTGTAGGCATGAACCACACAGTCAGGGACCTCAACTCTCTCCTGTTTCAGTTTGGGGGGGGGTGTTGTCCTCAGAGTAGCGGCCCTTAGTAGCAGTAGCATTCTCCTCCGGGGAACATTGAAACCCAGGGGCATTCCCGGCTCCCAGCGGGTGAGAGGAGGAGGACCGTGACTCTGAGGTCATGCAGAAGCCGGGGAAGGCTGTCCCCACACGTGCTGTCTCTACTCTACTTGAAGTGGCCGTTTGAAACATTGCGTCATTGAGTTAAGTGTGTGTGGGGGCATGATGGGGCTGATGATACTCTGTAAATATTCATTTTAAAAATTAAGCCAGCCTGTAATTATTGTCAATATCTCCAGTGGGATGCAAATATCATAAACCTTAATCCCCATAGGCCTTCGCCCTGCCACCGTGCAACTCTTTTATTCAGTGCTGTGAGACTGAACATTGTGGTTTGGGGCTCTTAGATGTTACCTGTCAGTATTGTGCACGTACCCTGCTTCAGCCCCACTTGTCATCCTCACCTGCGGTTCTTTACGGATCACGGAATTCTTTTTCTTGTTTATTTTTTAATGTTTTTCTTTAAAATTTATTTATTATTGGCTAGAGACAGAGAGAAATTGGAAGGGGAGATGGAGAGGGAGAGAGATAGAGAGATACCTGCAACCCTGCTTCACTACTCGGGAAGCTTTCCCCCTGCAGGTGTCATGTGTTCTTTTAATTTTTTAATATTTATTTATTCCTTTCGTTGCCCTTATTGTTTTATTGTTGTAGTTATTATTGTTGTCATTGTTGGATAGGACAGAGAGAAATGGAGAGAGGAGGGGAAGGCAGAGAGGGGGAGAGAAAGACAGACACCTGCAGACCTGCCTGTGAAGTGACTCCCTGCAGGTGGAGAGCCAAGACTCTCACACTGGTCCTTGGGCTTTGTGCCATGTGCACTTAACCCGCTGTGCTACCGCCTGACTCCTCTACATTTTTACTTTTATTAAAAGGTGTGGTGGAGGTGGAAGTACATAACATAATGGTTATGCAAAGAGACTCTCATGTCTGAGGCTATGAAGTTCCAGGTTCAATCCCCTGCACCACCATAAGCCAGAGCTGAGAAGTGCTCTGGCAAAAAAAAAAAAAAAAAAAATTTTTTTGGTTTGGAGACAAACATGAAATTAATCACCTTTTTCTTGAAACACAAACTATGCAGATGAAAAGTGGGTCAAGATCAGATGAATGAGAAACCTCCCCAAAGTGCTTTCTACTGTCAAGACAGAAAATACGCAAGGAAGGTCTACCCCTGGGAGAGGGTTTTCCTAGCACGCTTTTAAAAAAATATTTATTTATTTACTCCCTTTTGTTGCCCTTGTTGTTTTATTATTGTAGTTATTATTGTTGTCATCGTTGTTGGATAGGACAGAGAGAAATGGAGAGAGGAGGGGAAGACAGAGAGGGGGAGAGAAAGACAGACACCTGCAGACCTGCTTCACCGCCTGTGAAGCGACTCCCCTGCAGGTGGGGAACCGAGGGCTCAAACCGGGATCTTTACGCCGGTTCTTGTACTTTGCGCCACCCAACTAAGTTACTACTACTACTGCTCGACTCCTACTGGCCGGCTACTGCGCTACTGCCCCACTCGCTCCTAGCATGCTTTTTATGAATGTTGAGTGTGCTGGTTTCTACACAAAAGGCTCATACAGAAAGAAAGAGGACTTTGCCCTAACCTTATTGGTAGGAGAGGATGAATGTGGAAAATCTATGCAGAAGTGGGGACCGGGTGGTGGCGCACCTGGTTGAGCACATGTATTACAGTACGCAAGGACTTGGGTCTGAGCTGCAGGGGGGGTGAAGCCAGACTGCAGGTGTCTCTCTGTTTCTCTCCCTCTCTGTCTCCCCCTTCCTCTCAATTTCTGGCTGTCTCTAACCCGTAAGTAAATAATTTAAAAACAAACAAGCAAAATGTTATGGCGTATACATTTAATGGACTACTCCACACACACACACAAAATGATATTGTATCGGTTGGAATGAGAATGGATGGAACTGGAGGTAATTATGCTAAGGAGGTGAAGGACAACTGCTGGTGGGTTTTACTCATATTTGGGATGAAGGTGAATCAAACAAAGGAACTTTAAAAAAAATAGCCAAACTGTACCTTAGACTTTGTGAGAACTGCGATGACTATGGGGAGGTCTGGGCACAGAGTGGGTGTGGATGCGAAATTATACCCCTGAAAGCTTATAATTTTGTAAAACACTTTTGCATCACTAATAAAAATAGTAGTAAATAAGGGTGGAGGAGATGGCATAATGGTAATTCAAAAGACTTTCATGACTGAGTCTCTAAAGTCTCAGGTTCAATCCCCCATATCATCATAAGCAAGAGCTGGGTAGTGCTCTGGTAAAAAAAAAAAAAAAAAAAAAAAAGAAAGAAAAGAAAATAACAACAATAAAATAGTAAAATTATTAAGGAAATAAGGACCTGTATCCTCACTATATCTCAGGAAGTACAACGTCACTTGTGAGAAGTTCAATGGTAACTCAACCCACTGGGAAACTTCTTTTTAACTTTTGTAATTAGCGATTTAATAATGATTGACAAGTATGTGGGAGAGGAGGGGCACAATTCTACGCAATTCCCACCACCAGAGTTCTTTATTCCCTCACCTCCCTCCATCGGAAGCTTCCCTATCCTTTATTTCTCTGGGAGTATGGACCAAAGATCTTTATGGGGTGCAGAAGGTGGAAGGTCTGGCTTCTGTAATTGCTTCTCCGATGGGCATGGGTGTTGGCAGGTGGATCCACACCCACAGCCTGTTTCTGTCTTTCCCTAGTGGGGCAGGGCTCTGGGGAGGTAGGGGTTCAAGGACGCATTGGTGAGGTTGTCTGCCCAGGGAAGTCAGGCTAGTTTTCTCTGGTTCTTTTCTTACTGTGAAAAGATATTTCAGCATTTTTTTTTAAAGTGGAAAACAAAACAAAAAAAAGTCTCTAGAGAGGAGGCTTTGCAGTGTTGCAGCAGGTAAAGCACACATAACACAAAGCATAAGAACCCTTGCAAGAACTCCAGTTCGAGCCCCCCAGCTCCCTATCTGTAGGGAGGGTCGCTTCACAAGTGGTGAAGCAGGTCTGCAGGTATCTTTCTCTCTCCCTCTCTACCCTTTTTATCTTCCCTTCCCCCTCTTAATTTCTCTCTATCCTATAAAAAAAAAAAAAAAAAGGCCACAGGAGCAGTGGATACGTAGCAGGCACCAAGCCCCAGGGATAACCCTGGAGGCAAAAAAAAAAAAAAGAAAAATGAAAAGTTTCTAGAAGAAAATAGAAATTGCATATAACCACATCATGATGGAAACCACTATGAAAAATTAAATTGGGTACATTTCTTCTATGATATTTTTCATTCATGTTTTTTTGGTTGCACATCATGATAGAAACCACTATGAAAAATTAAACTGGGTACATTTCTTCTATGATATTTTTCATGTTTTTTTGGTTGTTGTTCGATTGATTGATTGACAGAAACAGAGATTAAAGGTCTATGCAGCATTACGGAGACTGGCCCGGGGGCTTAGGAATCCACGGCCATGGTTGCTGTCACCCTACTTGGCCTTCTTCCTGGACTGGGCATTTTAATCTCTAAGCTTCAGTTCCCTTGCCTGTACAGTAAAGATAAAAACACACTAAAAAGTTACATCTTTTGGCATCACCTCTCATATTTTCTGAAAGTGGTTTTCCAAGAATGGCTCACATGCCCATCAGCTCTCTTTGGTTGTCTACCGCCTGGCTCTGAGGGTCCTGATGGTGGTCACTCTTTGGTCTAATCATGGTGTCTGGTGTGTTATGAGGTCCGTTTGTCAGTCCTTTCCAATCCACTAGCTCTTTAACAGGAAACAACTACACACATCAACTTCTGAGTGTAGATTACTGGAAGCTGTTCATCGATGATGAAATTCAAATAGAGGGAGTCGGGCGTGTTAAGCGCACGTGGTGCCAAGTGCAAGGACCGGTGTAAGGATCCCGGTTCGAGCCCCCGGCTCCCCACTGTAAAAGGCAGTAGCCTTGAAGTTCCCTTTTTATGCAGAAGTTTTTAAGTTCCTTTTAGTATAAGTTGCTTGTAGTGTGAGATGGAAAATTCCTTGTCCTTTCCCCTTGAAAAAACAGGACCTAATCAGTGAAGGCCATTGGTTGTTTTGCAAGTTGCTTGAAAGACCCTGCAAATAGGCAAGGCTTATCAGGGCCTTTGCACAAGGAAATTATTTTCTAGGAAGGGGCAGCTGATGGCAGGAGGATGTGGTGACCCTACCTGGCTAGATTCTATTGGTTGTATGACTTTGCAATGTTTGAAACTAGCCCGTGCTTTGCTTTGAGTGGATCATGCTTTTTGCTAGGGTTTGAAATGACTGGATTTTGCATTTTCTATAGCATGTTATTGGATATAGGTTGATAAGGTGATGTGTTCCCCCTCCCTGAGTGTAGTCTGAATTCCTATAAACTGTGTGGTTTGAGCCTTGTTCAGGGTCGAGCTGGTAGACTGCTGTCAGTCACCACTCGGCCCGGATTCGAATTCGTGAATAAACATCTTTTGCTTCCTTGCAGTGGATGGTGGTTTGATTTCTGCTTGCTAACACCCACCTGCAGGGGAGTGGATTCACAGGCGGTGAAGCAGGTCTGCAGGTGTCTGTCTTTCTCTTCCCCTCTCTCTGTCTACCCCTTCTCTCTCCATTTCTCTCTGTCCTATCCAACAACAATGACATCACTAACAACAACAATAATAGCTACAACAACAATAAAAAACAATTAGGGCAGCAAAAGCAAAAATAAATAAAATATTTTTTTAAAAAAGAAATTTAAATAGAGCCATGGTAGAATCATAGGTGCTGAGGGCCGGGTGGTGGTTGCAACTGGTTAAGGGCACATAGTACTAAGCACAAAGATCCATGCAAGTACCCCAGTTCAAGCCCTGCTCCCCACCTTCAATGGGGATGAGCTTTACAAGCAGTAATGTCTCTCTCCCTATCTTCCCCTTCCCTCTCAATTTCTCTCTGTCCTCTCAAATGAAAAGGCAAAAAAAAAAAAAGGTGTGTGTGTGTGTGTCTCTCTCTCTCTGTGTGTGTCTGTGTGTGCAGACAGTGGCACACCTGATTAAGCACACATATTACATTGCATAAGGACCCAGGTTCAAGTCATGGTCCCCACGTGCAGAGAGGGGAACTTCACAAATGCCAAATTAGGGCTGTCATTGGAGAGAAGCGGGAAAGACAGAGAGGGGAAGAGAAGGATAGACACCTGCAGACCTGCTTCACCGCTTGTGAAGCGACTCCCCTGCAGGTGGGGAGGCAGGGTCTCGAACTGGGATCCTTACTCCGGTCCTTGCACTTTATGCCACGTGCGCTTAACCCGCTGCACCACTGCCCGACTCCTGATTATATATTTTTTAACTTAAAGAAGTTTCCCAAATTATCAATATCAAGCTGTTACAAAACTTATATTCATTACTACCATTAAATACTTGAAAAAAAAAAAAAGAATACACACACCCTGATCTCTCTCCTCCTTCTTCTCTCCATCCCCTTCCCCCCCCACACACACATCCCATGACTTGGTTTCTAATGAAAGTTTTCTCTAACTCAAAAGGAGACCATCTCCTGTCCATCTGAATCTCACTCAGCATATGAATGTCCCCACACTGAGAAGCACCTTTCCCCAGAAAATCAGAACTGAAATGAGTCTCTTTGTTCTTGACTGTTCTACACATCCTTTACCCAAGCACTGCCATTTGGCTCAGCTACAAAGAGGAAAGGAAAAAAAAAGAAAAAGAAAAAAAGAAGGCTCCCAGGACAGAGCATTTATTCCCATGCTGGATGGAAGCCCGTGCTGACCGCTTGAAAAGTTTCCTTCCTTTCTGTCCAGCAGCGCTCTCTGGCTCTGTGGGCTGCAGCCTGAGGCTGTGGAGAGAGGCTGTGAGTTGAGCTGGAGCAATGCAGAAAGGTTGCAAAGCACCGTTCACGTTCACGTTCCCCGCCAAGCTGACGGCCTCCAAAGAGAAACAGCGCACCCTTTCCCAGAAGGGTTTTGGGTTTGTTGCAACTTCTCACAGCCATTCATTCCTCCCAGGGCGAAGGTGCAGCAGGTCTCTCCTCCCTCCTCCCACGGTCAGTGAACTTGCTTTCATAAACTCCAGGTGGCTAATATACAGACTTGACACACTTCTTCATGGGGGACTATCTCTCTCTTCTTTTTTAATGTATTTATGTATAAAATGGAAACACTGACAAGACCATAGGATAAGAGGGGTACAACTCCACACAGTTCCCACCACCAGAACTCCGTATCCCATCCCCTCCCCTGATAGCTTTCCTATTCTCTATCCCTCTGGGAGTATGGACCCAGGGTCATTGTCGGATGCAGAAGGTGGAAGGTCTGGCTTCTGTAATTGCTTCCCCACTGAACATGGGCATTGACAGGTCGCTCCATACTCCCAGCCTGCCTCTCTCTTTCCCTAGTGGGGTGGGATGCCGAGGGGGCTGTCTCTTTAGGTGACTTTGCCCAGGCTCCGTGAGGGACTGAGTTTTTATATCTGCTGGGACTGGATTGATGGATGGGGAAGAGCGTCAGTGGCCACTGCAAGAGGCAAGTCTGTTTTCCTGACAGTCTCTCCTAAATGTCGATCATTAGCAGGCAGGGTGCAGCCAGGTGCCAGGGCTCTGGACCTCTGTGCTACACACTTAAAGCACATTTGGGCATCTGCCATGACACCTCATGACCTAGCAGCACAAAACACCAGCTGTGGGTGTTCAAGAGTCTTGCCAGAGCAAGAGAATGACAAAGGAGTCTGATGACTTGTCGTGGGCTTGTGTCTTGAGAAACTTCTGTAAAGAATGAGTGATTTGTCTCTCTGTTATCTGGTAATTTTGTAAATAAGTATTAAATCACTCATACAATTAAAAAGAAAAAAAAGAGATGCTCAACCAGTAAGACACTGAGTGAATGAAGACTCCTTCAGAGTCTCTCTGCATGCCAGTATCCTGGCTAAGAATAGAACAACCCAAGTGTCGGGGAATATAACATCCTTGTGTCTATTTAAAAAAAATAGGGGGCCGGGCGGTAGCGCAGCAGGTTCAATACACGTGGTGCAAAGCGCAAGGGCCCACATAAGGATCCCGGTTTGAGCCCCCAGCTCCCCACCTGTAGGGGAGTCGCTTCACAGGCGGTGAAGCAGGTCTGCAAGTGTCTGTCTTTCTCTCCCCCTCTCTGTCTTCCCCTCCTCTCTCCATTTCTCTCTGTCCTATCCAACAATGACATCAATAACTACAACAATAAAATAGCAAGGGCAACAAAGGGAATAAGTAAATAAATAAATAAATATTTTTTAAAATTAAAAAAAAACTAAACTAAAAATGAAACTGTTACCGAATCCAAAATCCTGCTGACTCCGTAATTTTTTTTTTTTTTTTAAGGAAATGTCACAGTTTTCTTCTAAGGCTGTACCGATTTACATTCCCATCAACACTGTCTGAGAGTTTCTCTTCCTCCACACCCTTGTTAACACTTGTTTTTTTGGTTCTTGTCTTTTTTGTCATCCTCACTGGGGCCAGATGATATTTGATTACGGTTTTGATTTGGATTCCCTTAGTGATAAGTGCTGTGGGACAGTTTTTCATGTGCCTATGTGTCTTCTTTGAGAAAGTATCCAGTCTTTTGCCTGTTGTTATTGTTGTCAAGGTGTGTGTGTGTGTGTGCATGTTAAATACCAACCCTTTGCCAAATGTCTGATGTACAAACATCTTTTCCAGTTTGTAAGTTGCCTTTTTTTTTTGTTTGTGCTAGTTTCTTGTGCTGTGTAAAAATTCTTTTTTAAATTTTTTTACTATCTTTTTTATGTATTGGCTAGAGATAGTCAGAAATGGACAGGGTAGGGGAGATGGAGAAGGAGAGAGACAGAGAAACACCAGAAGCCCTGCTTCACCACTTGCAAAGCTTTCCCCCTGCAGGTGGGGGACCAGGGGCTTGACATGGGTCCTTGTGCGCTGTGATGTGTGCACTCAGCCAGGTGCACCACCACACCAGCCCCTGTAAAAATTCTTTAACTGTTTGTCACCCCACCTGTTTCCTTTTGCATTTTATTCCCTTGCCACTGGGGTTGAGCCTCCAGAGAATCTTCTGAGGTTGAAATCTCAGGTTGTATCTATCACCCTTGCTTCCTTCTCTTCATTTTATGGAAACACACTTCATTTTTTTCTGGTTTTTTTTTTTTTAAGAAAGGAGACATTAACAAAACCATAGGATAGGAGGGGTACAACTCCACACAGTTCCTGCCACCCAATCTCCATATCCCATCCCCTCCCCTGATAGCTTTCCCATTCTCTATTCCAGGGTCATTGTGGGATGCAGAAGGTGGAAGGTCTGGCCTCTGTAATTGCTTCCCCACTGAACATGGGCATTGACAGGTCGACCCATACTCCCAGCCTGCCTCTCTCTTTCCCTAGTAGGGTGGGTCTCTGGGGACGTAGGGCTCCAGGACACATTGGTGGGGTCGTCAGTCCAGGGAAGTCTGGTCAGCATCATGCTGGCATCTGGAACCTGGTGGCTGAAAAGAGAGTTAACATACAAAGCCAAACAAATTGTTGAACAATCATGGACCTAAAGGCTGGAATAGTGGAGATGAAGAGTTGGGGGTACTCACTGCAGACTCTTGTGTACTTTTGCTTTCAGGTATATATTTGCCCTAGCTTATGGATATGTGTGAACATATGCTCTATCTCACAGGACCTAGTCTATATCTAGGTTTTGGGACTTTGTTAGAAAGTGAACCACCTGGGATGGAATTAGAGAATGCTATGAAAGGAAAGGTCTCACCCGAGTAATGAAGCTGAAGGGTTGTCATTCCACACCTGAAGTCTCTGGACACAGTCTGAGGTGAAGCATGTTGAAGTGGCACTCGTTGCATTGCACACTTCATTTTTAAACATTAATATTTCAGGAAAACCTCTTTGTTAAAAAAACAACAACACCTATATGTCCATTAAGTCTCAGTTCTTTGAAGGGGGAAGGTCCTCTGAAGCAGACCTCGCACAGTCTAAACCCATCATGCAGAGAGCTCTTCATCGTCAGTAAATAGGCACAACAGAGGACTTCCCTGATGGCCTACAGACTTTCCAAACATCTAAAGCCTCCCGAAGACGGGAATCAGATGCCGACACTAAGGAAGTCAGGAGAGCTGAAGACTTTTGGAATGAAACCCA
This sequence comes from Erinaceus europaeus, assembly GCF_950295315.1. Taxonomy (NCBI): domain Eukaryota; kingdom Metazoa; phylum Chordata; class Mammalia; order Eulipotyphla; family Erinaceidae; genus Erinaceus; species Erinaceus europaeus. The sequence continues at coordinate 78,025,389 of NC_080178.1, read as the reverse complement.
CGCCAGTAGGTGAGAGCCTCTGAGCTGCTTCAGCCTTACATAACCGCAGGTGTAACTGGACCTGCACTGCCCACTGCAAGGCCCGAGAGACTCCCAAGGAGCTCGCCCAAGAAACTGACCTCTCCAGGGCCTCAGGAGAAAGAAAACGCAGCTGTGTAGTTCCACTGCTAGTCAGCAAGATCATATAAAACAGATCTCCCTAGATAAAGTCTGTAAAGAATCTAATATTTAACAAGGACAACAGTGACGTTAAACAAACAAACATGAGCTGGGCGGTGGCGCAGCAGGTTAAGCTCACGTGGCACAAAGTGCAAGGACCAGCGTAAGGATCCCGGTTCGAGACCCCGCCTCCCCACCTGCAGGGGAGTCGCTTCACAGGTGGTGAAGTGGGTCTGCAGGTGTCTATCTTTCTCTCCCCCTCTCCTCTCCATTTCTCTCTGTCCTATCCAACAACAATGACAGCAACAACAACAACAATAATAACAACAATGATAAGCAACAAGGGCAACAAAAGGGCAAAAATAAAATAAATAAATTTTTAAAAAGAAAAAAATATATAATATATGAAAAAACAAACAAGAAACAACAAAAAACACTGATGTGTCATAGACTTCATGGCTTTTAGCTAATCTCTTAAATTGTAATTGTAATTTCTCACCTCAGCTATATATATAATTTCTCACCTCTTAGCTATATCATCCTAGTTTGTCCTTGGAGTTCTATTTTTCCAAACAAGAAAGGGAATATAGGAGCTAAGGGAATAACACAGTGGAAACACATCACTTGTATATCTGAGGGCCCAGTTTCTCTCCTTCTCTCTCTCTCTCTCTCTCTCTCTCTCTCACACACACACACAAATATTTTTATGGACCATGGAAATATGAAGGGTAGTGCACCAGACTTGCATACCCGAGACCACCACCCAAACCCTCCAGATCACCCCACCACCACCACCGCCGCAGGCCAGTAAACACTTTGGTTTCTGTCTCTTATGAAAAGAAAGAAAGAAAGTAGGTGAACAAATGGGAGAGCATTAGAATGAAGAAATACACTCACAAGCATTAAGGAACCTTGCCCAAGTTCATGTATGTAACTATAGTGTTTTCTTTGAGACTTTTTTTTGTTTTGAGTGTGTGGTGAGCGTAGAAACAGAGACAAAGAGAAGTCATGTCACCTGCCTCTGCTTTCTGCAGCCTCCACCATGTGCCAGAAGCAGAAAATGCCGTCAGTCCTTCCTTTCATGGTCGTAGTAGACCCTATAAAGTCGGACACACACAAGTAAGTTCTAGGTGGGCAAGTGAATTAAAAAAAATTTTTTTTTCAATCTTTATTTATTAGACAGAGACAGCCAGAAATGGAGAAGGGAGAGGGAGACAGAGAGAGAGAGAGAGAGAGAGAGAGAGAGAGATACCTGCAGCCCTGCTTGACCTTTTCGTGAGGCTTTCCCCCTGCAGGTGGGGACCAGGGGGCTCGAACCTGGGTCCTTGCGCACTGTAACATGTGCGCTCAACCAGGTGCGCCACCACCCGGCCCCTGGGAAGTGGATTTTTAAGATCCATAAAATTAAGTAATTCTCTCTCCCACCCCCCCCTTTTTAAAAATATTTTCACCAGGGTTATGTCTGGGACTCAGTGTCTGCATGATGAGTCCACCATTCCCAGTGGCCTCTTTTTTTTTTCTTTCCTTTTCTTTTCACTTGATAGGACAGAGACACATTCTTCTAGCTGCTGTGCTCCTGAAGTGAGCTCAGATCTTGTGAAGAGGTGTGGTGTTTTCCATCTCCCAAGATTTACTCTAGCTGACCTTCTTCCTTCAGTAGTTGTGAATGCCAGGAGATCAAAGACTGTCTTTTTTTTTTTTTTTTTGCCTCCAGGATTATTGCTGGGGCTCGGTGCCTGCACCATGAATCCACTGCTCCTGGAGGCTATTTTTTCCCCTTTTTGTTGCCCTTGTTGTTTTAGCCTTGTTGTGGTTATTATTATTGTTGATGGTGTCGTTGTTGGATAGGACAGAGAGAAACGGAGAGAGGAGGGGAAGACAGAGAGGAGGAGGGGAAGACAGAGAGGAGGAGGAGGAGACAGGGGAGAGAAAGACAGACACCTGCAGTCCTGCTTCACCACCTGTGAAGCGACTCCCCTGCAGGTGGGGAGCCGGGGACTCGAACTGGTCCTTGTGCTTTGCGCCATGTGCGCTTAACCCACTGCACTACCGCCCAACCCCCCAAAGACTGTCTTATTCACTTCTGCATCCCTTGCACCTGGCACAATGTCCAGCCAATAGCAAATTCTCAATTTGTTGCGTCCAGTTGAGTTGAGCTGAACTGAACTGAATGCCTGCTAGGTCTGAGATGGGTACTGCAGCCTTCAGCCTCTTTGCTAACTCAGCTTTCCTTCAGGTGCTAACCCTCACTTAGCAGGCAGCTGTTAAACACACCTCCACAAGACAAAGGTCAATTGTTTCCCTCTCGACGGAAGTTTGGAAAGTCACAGAGGTACCATTAGTGCCACAAATGTCTGCACAATTCACCTTTCCAAGTACTAATTACATATTAGTGCTAAATAGCGATTGCTTTTTCCCTTGGATATAACTCAGTGTTGGGGCCTTAGTGCCTCTGTAAGTGCTACCTTCCTCACAGCAGAGGCCAAAACCTTGGTGAGAAAAGCTCCCACAAATGGATGAGTTAGACTTCTTACAGCCTAATAAGCTTAATCATCACCAACAGTTGTGAAGCATTTTATGGCTTGAAATGTACCTTTTTTTTTTTCTAATTTCTTTATTGGGAGATTAATGGTTTACAGTGACAATAAAATACAGTAGTTTGTACGTGTGTAACATTTCTCATACATAACAATTCAACCCCCACTAGGTCCTCTTCTGCCATCATGTTCCAGGACCTGAACCCTCCCCCTCACCCCTACCCCAGAGTCTTTTATTTGGTGCAATACAGCAACTCCAGTCCAAGTTCTGCTTAGTGTTTTCCCTTCTGGTCTTACTTTTCAACTTTTGTCTATGAGTGAGATCATCCCACATTCATCCTTCTCTCTTTTTTAAATTTATTTCCTTTTGTTGCCCTTGTTGTTTTATTGTTGTAGTTACTATTACTGTCATTGTTGTTGGATAGGATAGAGAGGAATGGAGAGAGGAGGGGAAGACAGAAAGGGGGAGAGAAAGACAGACACCTGCAGACCTGCTTCACCGCTTGTGAAGCAACTCCTCTGCAGGTGGGGAGCCGGGGGCTTGAACCTGGATCCTTATGCCGGTCCTTGCGCTTTGCACCAACTGCGCTTAACCCGCTGCACTATCGCCCGACTCCCCATGCCTCTGTTTCTGACTTATCTCGCTTAACATGATATCTTCAAGCTCCATTAAGGATGGGGTGAAGAAGGTGAAGTCACCATCTTTTATAGCTGAGTAGTATTCCATTGTGTATACAGACCACAACTTGCTCAGCTATTCATCTGTTGTTGGACACCTGGATTGATTCCAGGTTTTGGCTATTACAAATTGTGCAAAAAATATTCTTTATCTCCACTGCCTACTTAATTGTGACAAGTGTCCCATGAAAGGTGGATCACCACCCCCATTTTTTTCCCCACTAGAGTACTTCTTAGCTTTGGCTTATGGTGGTGCTGAGGCTTCAACCTGGAACACCAACACCTCAGGCTCTAAAATCATTTTGCATAACCATGTTCAAGTCCTCACCTGCACGGAGAAAGATTCGCAAGAGGTTGCTCCCAGTGGTAACATCTTGCCAACTACAGTATATCATGCCTAAGGCTCCAAAGTTCCAGGTTCAATCCCCTGCACCACTCTAAGTCAGAACTGAGCAGTGCTCTGGTAAAAAGGCAAAACAAAACAAATAAACAAAAACCACACAGAACATCAGAAAAAGGGCTAGATTGCTGTGGCTCTGCCCCAGAAGTCCAACCTCATTGACCTTATAATCATACAGTAACGATGGTTCATATAAATACATGCACTTTCTTTTCTAAATCTCCCAACCATGATCAGACATTGCTTAATATATACACATTGTAAAAAGTCAGATGTGTAGGAACACTTGAAATTTCTCCTTGAGAGAACGGAGAGATGGCAGGCTGGCAGGCTTGAGCAAAAGAACCTCACTATGCCACAAGGACATAATTGTAACTAAAGGCCCTTTCCTTCATGAATATTTTTTATTTGTGATTTAATAATGATGGACAATATTGTGGGATAAGAGGGGTACAATTCCATACAATTCTCCTCACCAGAGTTCCGGATCCAGTTCCCTGCACTGGAAGGTTACCCTATTCTTTTATTATTATTATTTTAAAGATTTTATTTATTAATGAGAAAGATAGGAGGAGAGAGAAAGAACTAGACGTCACTCTGGTACACGTGCTGCCAGGGATTGAACTCAGGACCTCATGCTTGAGAATCCGATGCTTTATCTATTCTTTATCCTCTGGGAGTATGAACCAAATGTCCTTATTGGGTGCAGAAGGTGGAAGGTCTGGCTTCTGTAATTGCTTCTCTGCTGAACATGGGTGTTGGCAGAGCATTTAAAGGAAGACCTTTTGGGGACCAGGTGGGGTGCGCTCAATTGAATGCACACACTGTCATGTACAAGGACTTGAGTTAGAGCTCTCCTTTGCAACCTGTAGAAGGAAAGCTTCACGAGTGGGGAGACAGGCCTGCGGGTGTCTCTCTCTCTTTCTCCCTTTCTATTTCTCCTACACCTCTCAATTTCTGTCTGTCCTATCAAAATAGAAAAGTAAGGGGGAAAAAAAGAACTAACACTTACCAGAAGTGGTGGATTTGAAGTGCCAGTACTGAGCCCCCACCCACCCCCCGATAACGACTCTGGTGAAATAAATAAATAAATATAAATAGAAGATCTTTCTTCTATTAGGCACAAAGGGAAGCTGGGGTGTCGACTTATCATTTCTATCTTGTAATTCTCTCCCTTTGTTCAGCTACTGACCATATGCCAGGGTGTGCTCATGTTTAAGTTCAACCAGATGGACAAGCATAAAGACCGTCATCAGTTCCCTCCCTTGACAGTACCCTGTTTTCCCCTATCCAACAAGCATCGATTAATTATGAGTCTTATCTCCCCAACAGGTGGTACCTGTGATCATATAAACATATCGGATCCACCTCTAAATCCAGCCAGCTAAACAACCTGTCCAACATTTCTGATATAAATGTTCTGTTGGTTGGTGAGGCATTTCCATGTCTGGCATCTCCCGGCATAGCCAATGAAGCAGTTCTAAGAACGCCGTCACTCACCACCAGTGGCAATTAGACCCTTGCTACTTCTGACACTTAAGGATTTTGCTTTGTTCCAAGTGGGACATCCACTTGGCCCCAAAGCATCTCATCATTCTGAAGGTGTTTGGCACTCCCCAGTTTCACTGGTGGCTTATGTCTAGAACTTTTTTTTTATTTAAGAAAGGAGACATTAACAGAACTGTAGGATAAAGGGGGTACAGCTCCACACAATTCCCACCACCAGAGCTCTGTATTCCATCCCTTCCCCTGATAGCTTTCCTATTTTTTATCCCTCTGGGAGCATGGACCCAGGGTCACTGTGGGATGCAGAAGGTGGAAGGTCTGGCTTCTGTAATTGCTTCCCGGCTGAACATGGGTGTTGGCAGGTTGATCCATACTCCCAGCCTGTCTCTCTCTCTTTCCCTAGTAGGTTGGGGCTCTGGGGAAGCAGAGCTCCAGGACACGTTTGGTGGGGTCGTCTGTCCAGGGAAGTCTGGTTGGCATCATGTTAGCATTTGGAACCTGGTGGCTGAAAAGAGAGTTAACATACAAAGCCAAACAAGTTGTTGAGCAATCATGGACCTAAAGGCTGGAGTAGTGCAGATGAAGTGTTGGGGTACTCACTGCAGACTATTGTGTACTTTTGCTGTCAGGTATATATTTTGCCCTAGTTGATGGATACGTGTGATTATATGCTCTATCTCACAGGACCTGGTGTATATCTAGGTTTTGGGACTTCGTTAGGAAGTGAACTGCCTGGGATGGAATTAGAGAATCCTGTGAAAGGAAAGGTCTCACCGAGTGATGAGGCTGAAGGTTTGTCCTTCCACACCTGAAGTGTCTGTGTCTAGAACTTTTAAGATAGTTTGAATTTCAAGCATTCTTGTGGTTGGTTGTTTCAGCCCAGTTTCCCCAACACTGTTTGGTGAAAAGACTCTCCTTTCTCCACTCAATATTTTGAGCCCCCTTGTCAAAAAATTAGATACCCAGAGCTGTGGGGGTTGTATTTGAAATCTTTAATGTACAAGTAGGCTGTCTTCTTCACTAGCAAGCTAATCTAGGCTAGATTGGTGACAGTACCCAAGGGAATAATGCATACCTAACTTTCCCCCTATATTTTGTTTTAATCACACTCAAAAAAGAAGTCAGTCTCCCAGATCTCTGTTGACTGTATAGGAGAAGAAAAGGAAATTATTAGTGATTTAATAATGATTAACAAGATTGTAAGATAAGAGGGGTACAATTCCCTATAATTCCCACCACCAGCATTCTATATCCCATCTATATCCCAATCCTTCGTTTCCAGTTCAAATACAATATCCCCTAGAATTTAGGTTAAGATTAAATTATCATTTAAAAAATTTTTTTATTCTTTTTAAAATATTTACTTATTCCCTTTTGTTGCCTTTGTAGTTATTATTGTTGTTGTTATTGATATCATTGTTGGACAGGACAGAGAGAAATGGAGAGAGGAGGGGAAGACAGAGAGGGGGAGAGAAAGACAGACACCTGCAGACCTGCTTCATCGTTTGTGAAGCGACTCCCCTGCAGGTGGGGAGCCGGGGGCTGAACCGGAATCCTTACGCGGGTCCTTGCGCTTTGCACCACATGCACTTAACCCACTGTGCTACCGCCCGACACCCTAAATTATCTTTTGATGAATCAAATGGATAATAAATCTATGAGTGGCTTTAGCAAGGACTTTCACATGGTGGAAAATAAAATTTTCAGTTAACTGCCAAAATTCACAACTATTCAGTGATAACTTCATCGATGTGTAGTATCAAGTCATCAATACATTGACGACTGTGGTTGCCATATGGAACATGCTCTCACAATATGGAGAAATCAGTCCTTACAGGCTTTTGACACTTTTTTTGGCCCTTCTGCCCTACCTGCCATTGGCTGAAAATTACTGTATTACCTCCTTGCATGGAAGTATTAGGATATTTATAAAGATCAAACTGTCAGACGACTAAGCACATCTGGCTATCTAATTTGCATCTGTAAAATTTTAGCCAAATGGGTTCCAAAATGTGCAGAAACATTGAATCCATTGTTACAATCATGCGTTTTCTAAACATTTTACAAACATTTAAGTTATTATTGATAAAATCATATTTGAATATAGACTACTGTAACCTAGTTCTACTGCACAAGGCCAGTGAGCACAAGGCCAATGAGCCACCTTGTCTATTCAAAGGACTAGTTCTCGCGAGCATCCCAGCAATGTCACGAGTCACTGGAAGTTCCGAAATTCTTGTTCTTAAAGTTCGTGATTAGCCTACCACACACTGAAAGCAGATAGCTCGCTCACCAGTATGGGTAGCACGGTTTAGGTTCTTCCTTCCTTCCTTCCTTCCTTCCTTCCTTCCTTCCTTCCTTCCTTCCTTCCTTCCTCTGCTTAAAAAAATTTTTTTTATCTATTTATTTCCCTTTTGTTGCCCTTGTTTTTTTATTGTTGTTGTAATTATTGCTGTTGTTATTGATGTCATCGTTGTTGGATAGGACAGAGAGAAATGGAGAGAGGAGGGGAAGACAGAGAGGGAGATAGGAAGACAAATACCTGCAGCCTGCTTCACCGCCTGTGAAGCGACTCCCCTGCAGGTGGGGAGCCAGGGGCTCGAACCAGGATCCTTACGCGGGTCCTTGCTCTTGGCGCCACGTGCGCTTAACCCGCTGTGCTACTGCGGGACCCCCATTTTTTTTTATAAACCTTCACCAAGTTAATTGCTGGGGCTCAAGGTCTGTGTTATGAATCCCCTGTTCCCAGTGGCCATTTTTCTCCCCTCTCTTTCTATTTTATTGGATAGAACAGAGAGACAAATTGAGAGGAGAGGGATAGATAAAGAGGGAGAAAGAGAAATAGATGCCTGCAGACTTGCTTCACCGTTTGTAAAGCGTCCTCCCTCCAGGTAGTGACTGGGGGCTCCAACTGGGTCCTTGGCACATGGTACTGTGTGCACTTGACCTGAGATGCCGTCCATCACCAGGCCCCTGATTCTTACTGCTTCATATCCATTCTAATAATCTTTGTCTCTCTTCTAAAGGCCCAGATATGGAGGGGGGCGGGTAGTGAGTGTGGATCATGTGGCTTGGGAGAAGAATATAAATACAAATAAAATTTGTTATTTCTGTTCTTATACCAACTGTATTTATCACAGAGCAAAAATGAAAGCAAAGTGCGAGTTAGAAAGCACACATGGAGCAAAGCTCAAGGACCAGTTAGGATCCCCGTTCGAGCCCCCGGCTCCCCACCTGCAGGGGAGTGGCTTCACAGGCGGTGAAGCAGGTCTGCAGGTGTCTGTCTAACTCTCTTCCTCTCTATCTCCCCCTTCTGTCTCAATTTCTCTCTGTCTCTATCTAATAACAAATAAAAAAAAAGAAAAAGAAAAAGAGCATAGGAGAATATAGCTTGGAACAGTGTCTAGTCATTTAAAGGGCATAACTTGGGGGTCAGAGTGTTTTGCAGAGACTTCTCACGGCAATAAGAGAAGTTGTACCCATGTGCCAACAACAGTATTGTAAACCATTAACCTCCCAGGAGCTGGGCATGGCACATCTGGTTAAGTGCTCACATTACACTGAGCAAGGACCTGGGTTCAAGACCCTGGTCCCCACCTGTAGGGGGAAATCTTCACAAGTGGTGAAGCAGGACTGCAGGTGTCTCTCTGTCTCTTTCCCTGTCTATCTCCTCCTCTCCTCTCAATTTCTTTCTGTCTCTATGCAATAACGAATAAATAAAGTATAATAAAAATGTTTAAATTAATAAACCATTAACCTCCCAATAAAAACAAAAATATTTAAAGTGCTTAGTAAGACTAACTTTTTTGCCTTTGTGTAGTAATATTTCTATCTTGCTTATGTATTCAATACCTTTGAAAAATAATGAGCTTATACTCTAAAATTGCAAAAATTTTTTTGCCTTTATTCCCTCTCATTGTGAGCTGGCAAACTTTGTCAGCTTAAAATATGGCTAAAGATAAGACTAAATTGTCTTGCTCAATTTACGTCGTCTAATTCTTTCCTATCGCCTTCCCTAGATGTAATTTTAAAGCGAGATTTCTTAGAAGTGAAACTTCACCATATTTAAAGTATATTGCCACAGGGAAAGCTTTACCAGGATGTCCAACTGACTATGGATGCTGATAGAGTGAGAAGACTGGTCAAGTTTCTTCCTATATATCTGAACTATTTGCCTTCTTTTGTAACATCTCTGAGAATTGACATCACAGTTCTCGTTTCTTTACCTTTGAAACAGAGATGGTAATACTTAGCTTGTAGAATTCTGGGGATTAAATCAAAGCATGTGATGTAAAGCCTAAGGCGGCATGTACTCAGTAACACGTAGTTGTGATTCTTTGTACTTCCTTAGCATCCTATATTAATACTTGAGTAACATAAAAATCACATGGGTCTTCCTGCCTGTCGGTGACATCATAATCAGATCACATTCTAGCATATATGGGGGAAAGCAGCCTAATCAACTATGTGTCAGTAAATCTCCTAATTACCCACTTCTCCTGTTTTGTAGTTTCAATATTAATTTACATTATTTCCCTCCCCTTTCCTCTTTTATTTTTCTTTCCTCTCGATGTTGTGTTCTTAGTCCTGTTCCGCTGCTGCTGGCCCCTCGTTCACCATGTGTAATCTTTCGCTTCTTTTCTTGTGGGGGCTCCTTTCAGAAATTCTTGCACTGTAGGGCTGGTGGGGGCAAATTCCTTTAGCTACTGTATGTTTGAGAAGACCTTTACTTCTCTGTCATAGCTGAAGGATGATTTTGCACAGCAAAGTGTCCATGGATGCCAGTTTGTTCAGCACTTTGGATATGTCATTCCACTCTCTCCTTGCCTCTAGGCTTTGTGATGAGAAAGCTGATGAAAGACTGATAGCTCGACCTTTGCATATCACTTCTTTCCTTTACCTAGAACTCTGCAATACTTTTTCTTTGTCACTGAGTGTTGACAGCTTTGCAATGATGTGTTGTTTGTCATTTTGCAATCAGGGACTAGGCGTTCGCTCTGCTTCCTGGATGCCTGTGTCCTGAGGGTTGCCCGGGTGGGGAAACTTTTCTGCTCTGATTTCTCTGAATGTGATCTCTATTCCCTTCACCATGTCCTCTTCCTCAGGAATTCCTATCACTCTTACATTAGACCTTGCTAGTGACTGGAGTCTGACTCCTCTGTCTCCTTCATATAAAATTCTTCCTCTATATCTCATATGAAAGAAACAAGATATATTTTTTTAAAATACCAGACTTTAGCAACTTTGAATACCAGTTTTTCACCCCTAAATTGTTGGGACAGGGGGCCTGGTAGTGGCACACCTGGCTAAGCACACATAGTACGAGGTGCGAGGACATGTGAAAGGATATGAGTTTGAACCCCCAGCTCGCCACCTGCAGTGTGGACACTTAACATGGTGAAGCAGGTCTGCAGGCAGCTCTCTCTCTCTCTCTCTCTCTCTCTCTCTCTCTCTCTCCCTCCCTCCCTCCCTCCATCCCTCCATCCCTCCCCCACTTTTTTTGTACTAGAGCTCTGGCTTATGGTGGTTTAGGGGATTGAACCTGGGACTTTGGAGCCGCAGGCATGCGAGTCTCTTTACATAAGCATTATGCGGTCTACCCCTGGCCTCTGTATCTCCCTTTTCCCTCTGAGTTTCTCTCTGTCCTATCCAATAAAATGGGAACAGTGGCCACCAGGAGCTGTGGATTCCAATAAAATGGGAAAAGTGGCCACCAGAAGCAGTAAATTCATTGGGCAAAAACAACAACAATAAACTATCGGGACCATCCAGCAGTGGTGTTATTTAGTGTTCCAGAGCTTGACTGAGGCTGGTTCCCCCAGAGAGAGTGAAGGTGGTTAGCATAAGCTGGAACAAACTTACATTCTAGAACCTCTTTCAGATTTCCACAAATATATTCATCAAAAGCCCATTTCTTCTTTCACTGTGGAGAGAAATCACAACCCCAGACACCAGCTGCAAGCAGACTTACTTTATTCCAAACTCCGGTCCAAAAATGTCAGTGTTTTGAAATGTTGGAATTTAAAGTGATATCAGGAGAGTTGGGGCATTTTTCATTTCCTCTATTTAATCACCAAATCTCTGACAGGCATAAAGGGTCAGGAAGATCTGTCAAAAACACTCCACCCTGAGTTAGAGACCGGGCACACACGTCAGCGTGTGATGACAGTTGTCAGCTAAACATTACTCAGTATCCTCCCTTTGGAAGCCTTGCCAAACAGGAAAGCCTTGGGTTTTGCAAAGAAATTAAAAGTAGTGATAGAGACATCTTTCAGCTAAAGCGTGTAAGAAAGCCATGTCTGGAATTTTCTGGGAAGATGATTGAAAAGATAGTATCTCATAAATAACTTTGGAAAGTCTGCCCCCTACTGTCCTTCCTAATAAACGCAGGCAATCTGCATAAGTAGACTTTGTGTTTGGGATGAGATCCGGAATATTTTATCTATTTACTGAGTAGCTTTGAATAGACCAGGCAGCAATTACAGTTTTACATGTTTAAGCTGTTTCATACTTGCTACCACTATGTGAGGTATGTAAAATGTTTTTTCCTATTTCATAGTCAACGAATCAGACTACAAGGGGTTATCAGAGGAACGAACAAATCAGAGTCCTTGGGCTATAACTTTGGTTTCTTTCAAGCTCAAATTTCTTTCTTATATGTTACACAGCCTCCAATTTGCATACCATGGGACAGTTTTATTATTATTATTTTCATATTTATTTATTAGATAGAGACAGCCAGAAACTGAGAGGGCAAGGGAAAATAGAGAGAGAGAGAGAAAGACAGAGAGGCACCTGCAGCCCTACTTCACCACTCATGAAGCTTTCCCCCGGCAGGTGAGGACCGGGGACTTGAACCTGGTTCCTTGCGCACTGTAACATGTGCGCTCAACCAAGTGCGCCACCACCCGGCCCTCATGTGCTAGTTTATCAAGCAGATATTTACCAGTGCCCACTATTTTCAGATATGCACTGCACTCAAGCACAAAAATAGATCACAACATATACAGAAGACAACTATTCAGAAATGGTCTTCTCAAGAAGAGCGGCTTTGGTGTGATTTGAAGGCCTAGAGGACACGGCTCTGCCTCTGGCTATGTGAGGTGGTCGCCTGGCTTCTCTGTGGTCTCTTTTCACCTGTAAGCGAGGAGGGCATTTCGTTGTGTTGGTGCTTGCTTGCTAGCTATACACACACACACATGCATTTTATCACACAGCAGTGGTAGGTCCTAGAATCACAAGGTTCATTATGGAAGTCTTTATCCTTCACGTAATGTATCTGAAATATCTCACCATTGTGCTGAAAGTTTGTGCAGAAGATTCTGGAGAAAGCCCACTCAGGACCGAGCCCCTGGCCCTCAGAGCACATACTCGCCCATGTGGTGGAGCCAGGAGACCCTCCTGCGTTGTCTGTCCCTCCTCTCCCATCTATGGCACAGGGACAGTAGGGGCTCTCCCAGCCCTGAGCCATCCCTCGAGGGGACAGGAGGCTGAGGAGCAGGGGGCAGATGAACGGGGAGCAGGAGAGCACGCCCTGAGCAGCTATGATCTGTGTCTCTTAGACACGTCCTTCGGCAGGACAAATTCTGTCCTCTCTGCCCCCCCTTCCACATTGATTTTCAATCTGGCCCAACCGCAGGCTCCAGCGAGATTGAGTCAACACAGAGGCTGTAGTCTGGATCACTGACGGTCCCGGCTGAGAGTGGACGTTCCACTCCATCAGCCGTTTAAGAAAAGAGAGTTTAGGGAAGGGATGAAAAGGAAGGGAAAGCACATGTATGATGAAGCACCCTGGGGTGAAAAGAGAAGCAACCATGGCCACCCCCAGACAGGAAGAACAAAGGGAAAAGGAGCCAGAGCCTTTTCGGCGAGAACAGGTGCAGAAAAGGAGCCTTGCAGGCAGTCCACGGCTGACAGACAGATGCTCCGAGGAATGAATAATCGGGCCTCGCTTTCTTCCTGACCTCTGACCTCATGCTTGTGCCTTCCAGTGAACCAGCCCGGCTGGACACCAGGAGGCAGAGAGGAGCCTTTTGATGCATTGCCGGCAGAGGTCAGCCCGGAAGGTCACAGAGCAGAATGAGGATGCGTCTAAAGCAGGCCATCAGGGCTGTGTGAAGAATTTGAGGACCAGAGAGGCCGCCGTCCTCCACGGTCCTGTCACTAGGAATGTCACAGCGTCACTTTCTGACCTGCTGTGGGGGGCTGGTTCAAGATGTGACTTTTGCATATGAAGTGATGGGCCCAAATGCTGGCTCCACTATTTTCTACTTTTGTGTCCTAGACTAAACCCTTCAAGCCATCTGTGTCTTGGTTTCTTCATTCATGTGTTTAGGACCATGATTCCCTACTGCCCAACCCCACCTAGTTGTAGTGCTGGTTGGTGCTTTTTCAAAGTACAAACACATTTCAACCACATTTCAACTTGTTAAGAAGCCCATACTGGGCAGACGATCTCGCCAATGTGTCCTGGAACCTCACCTCTCCAGAGCCCTATACACCCCACTAGGGAAAGATAGAAACAGGCTGGGGGTGCTGGATCCACCTGCCATCGGAGAAGCAATGACAGAAGCCAGACCTCCCACCTTCTGCATCCCACAGTGACCCTGGGTCCAGACTCCCAGAGGGATAGAGAATGGGAAAGCTCTCAGGGGAGGGGTGGGATATGGAGATCGGGTGGTGGGAATTGTGTGGAGTTGTACCCCTCTTATCCTTTTAGTTTTGTTAGTGTCTCCTTTCTTAAATAATAATAAAAGAAAGAAATGGGGGGCAGGTGGTGGTGTACGGGGTTCAGCGCACACAATAAAAAGAAATGGGCAAAGCTATACAAATATAGACAGAGAGCTGCAGAAATGATAGTCAACCCCTATCTGCAACCTTGGGAGAATTGCTGGAGCTTCCCATGGAGGGATCGGGGACCCAGAACTCTGACGGAGTTGTAGCCCTGTTATCTTGTAATTTTGTAATAGTCAGTAAATAGACACCATTTGTGTTCCCAAAAATAAATAAATGAAAAATGTCTAAGAAAGAAGCTCATCCTGGGCATGCGGGACAGGGAGAAGAGTGCTGGCCAGTGGTCAGTACTGGCCACATGCCAGCCACCTGGTCCTTGTGTGGAAGCCACCCCAGCACCGTCCAATAGACCTCGCTGAGATGGTACAGAAATGCCCTGTACCTGTGCTGGTCTACACAGCAGCCAGTAACCCCACTGGAGCTGTTGGCGAATTCAGATGCAGCTCATGTGATTAAGGAGACAGTGGTCATTTTAATCTCTTTTTATTTCTTAGTGATTTAATAATGATTGACAAGACTGTGGGATCAGAGGGGTACAATTCCACACAATGCCCACCACTAGAGTTCCACATCCCGTCCCCTAACTTCCTCCATTGGAAGTTTCCCTATTCTTTTTTTTTTTTTTTTTAATATTTGTTTCCTTTTGTTGCCCTTGGTGTTTTGTTGTTGTAGCTATTATTGTTGTCGTCGTTGCTGGATAGGACAGAGAGGCGAAGGACAGGTGGTGAGGCAGGTCTGCAGGTGTCTGTCTTTCTCTCCCCTCTCTGTCTTCCCCTCCTCTCTCCATTTCTCTCTGTCCTATCCAACAACGACGACAACAACAACAATAATAATAACTACAACAATAAAACAACAAGGGCAACAAAAGGGAAGAAATAAATAAATGTTTTTTAAAAAGAAAGAGCAAATCCATTCTCAATATTGTATCCTCTCAATCTGTGAGATAGGGACATGTGGTTGCAGGCAGGATTAAGTAGCTTGCTGTCAAGTGCCGCCTTAAGGATGGTAGCACTAGCATGAGGGGCCAGGTGGTGGCAGGTCAGCCTACAGGTAGGCAGGCAGATTGCAGACATGACCAAGTGCAAGAACCTGGTTCAAAGCCCTGGCCCTTGCCTGCAGAGGGGAAGGAAGCTTCATGGGTGGTGAAGCAGGGCTGCAGGTAGATTCAGACATCAGGTGTTACTGACAGCTCTCTTCCTGTCTCTCTCACACCTCAGCGTCCTGCACCTCTCGATCCGTCAACTTGCAACTACTCAGCTGAACACCCCACCAGCACCACGCTTCAGCCTCCCAGAATGCTTGTCACGCTCCCAACTCTGGTAAGTGAAGCAGGACTGCACAGGCCTGAACGTCAGTGTTGTTTTAGGGTTTTGGTACTATTCGGTATGGTTTGGTCCATTATTTGGGAGGCCGAGGACTGATCAAAACAATGTGTTTCATATAAAGTAATAACAACTGCTTCTTTACTCAGCATGATTCCAGCTCACCGCAGTTGTCTTAGAAAGGTCTACTTTTTTTCTTTTCATTTGATAAGAGAAAGGAAAGTTGAGAGGAGAGGAGGAGATATAGAGGGAGAGAGACACCTGCAGACCTGCGTCACCACTTGGGAAGCACCCCTCCCCCCGCATAAGTGGAGACTGGGGTTTTGAACCCTGGTGCTTGCATGTAGTAAGTACTGTGTGTGCTTAACCCAGTCCACCAAGGTTCTACTTTTGTAAAGTGGAGGGAATCTCTCCCTCAGCCCACTGGTGTTAGGTTTGTAGTTGTGTTGGTTGTGCTGAACTTACTCCTGTTGGATTCTGCTCCAGGAAACCTCTGCTTTTGTAAACAGACAAATCCATTAAGGTGTGTCCCTAGCAATAAGGCGCTGTTTGCATTTCGTGGGTTTCTGTTGTGTTTCTAGATTAACAAGCTCAAATTCCTGCTTC
Organism: Erinaceus europaeus; assembly: GCF_950295315.1. Lineage (NCBI taxonomy): Eukaryota > Metazoa > Chordata > Mammalia > Eulipotyphla > Erinaceidae > Erinaceus > Erinaceus europaeus. The sequence continues at coordinate 78,009,388 of NC_080178.1, read as the reverse complement.
CCTCCCCCTCGATTACATATATAATTTTAACACAATAACTAGTACATTAGAAAAATAAGGAAAGAGGGAGTCAGGTGGTAATGCAGTGGCTTAGGTGCACGTGGTGCAAAAACGCAAGGACCGGAGGAAGGATCCCGGTTCGAGCCCCCGGCTCCCCACCTGCAGGGGAGTCGCTTCACAGGCGGTGAAGCAGGTCTGCAGGTGTCTGTCTTTCTCTCCCCCTCTCTGTCTTCCCCTCCTCTCTCCATTTCTCTCCATCCTGTCCCACAACGATGACATCAGTAACAACAACAACAATAATAATAACCACAATGATGATAAACAACAAGGGCAACAAAAGGGAAAAAAATAAAGAATTCTAAAAAAAAAAAAAAAAACCACTCCAGTGTGACACTTGCTTTCCCATGTCCCAACATCCCTTGCAGAGTGAGAGGAATGAAATTGCCTAACTGAGTCTGGAGGGTCCTCATGCTACCAGTTCACTAAGGGAATGATACTTCCTCCATAAAAGGTAGGGCTGTTTCAACAACCACGGCTTCTCCTGACTCATTTCGGAGGCTGGATTCCTCTGTTTCTAGTCCTGGGAGTCCACACAGTCACTCATGGACTGTTTGTGGTGGCCCAAGTTGTCACATCCAAGGTAGTCTGACCCACCGGAGAACTCCAGCGTCCCTGACAACTTCTCCCACTTCCTTCTCTCCCACTCAAATTCAGCAGCCAGGTATCCAAGCCCAAGGTGTCAGTTGCACTTCCTGGACTACACGGTCCACTCAAGGGAGCCATGCCTGGCTCCCAGATGCAACAGGAAATCACACCAAGCAGTGTTGATTGCAAAGCAGATCTCTGAACCTCTGAAATCACCTCACATGTGGGCATTGTGGCCAGCGGAGCAATATGGCGGCTTTTACCATTTCCCCCCACACCGATACTTGGCCAGAAATCTCTGATGAGTGGAGGACAGCACAAGATCCTGTCAATAATAATAATAATAATAGCAGGTTGCTGCTGGCCATGAGATGCACTTGTGTGTGATGTGAGGAAAGCCTGATTCTTGTCATCATGTCATATTAAGAGATGAGGAGGTCCAGAAAATAGACAAGAGCCTGGCCTCTACCCAGCCCTGTCAACGCTAAGGACAACTGTGATATAATTCAGACCTCTGCGTCCATCCAGACTCAGGGGGATTTGAGTACAGCTCCTAGTGTGTTGGGCTTACCAAAGGTGTTGGGAGTGTGACCAATGCAGCTCTTGTCCCAAAGCGTCCCACTGGCCACTCACCACCTCCTTCCTCCCACCGCTCCACACGTTTGTCCCTTTCTCAGCCTCAAAGGGGACCTTGAGCTGAGGATAAAGGATTCTGCAATGGCCGACTCTGGGGGGTGACCGTCTCAGCCTCCTCCCTGTGCATGGCACCCCCCCTGGGTCATGCAGTCCCCAGCCTGACCCCAGTGAAGTTCCACGCACAGCATCTGTCTTGCTAGTTTCCTTGGACAGTTCTTGAGTCTCCCTGGACAGCACCCACAGAGCAGGTGGTTCCATCCCAAGAAGCCGTGCTTGCCCAGGAAGGAGGGAGGTGAGACAGACTGCCTTCATGTCGCAGGAGGAAAGGTGAAAGGCAAGTTAGTGTTCTCCCATCAGCGGGTGTAGGGACAAAAGCCAGCTCCCAATCCTCAGGCACGGCTGGGAAGCCATGTGTGTGGATGACCTTTGTCTGTGTTACTTCCCAGGTTGATGGCAGGGCAGAAATGGCATTTCCTCTCTCACCTGATATCCCACAGGCCTTTTCTTTCTTTCTTCCTTTCTTCCTTTCTTTCTCTCTTCCTTCCCTTTCTTTCTTTCTTTCTTTCTCTCTCTCTCTTTTTTTTTTTTTGCCTCCAGGGTTATTGCTGAGGCTTGGTGCCTGCACTACAAATCCACTGCTCCTGGAGGCTATTTCCCCCCTTTTTTGCCTTTGTTGTTTTATTGTTGTAGTTATTATTGTTGTTGTTATTGATGTCATCGTCATTGGATAGGACAGAGAGAAATGGAGAGAGGAGGGGAAGACAGAGATGGGGAGAGAAAAACAGACACCTGCAGACCTGCTTCAATGCCTGTGAAATGACACCCCCTGCATGTGGGGAGCCGGGGGCTCGAAGTGGGATCTTTGTGCTGGTCCTTGTATTTTGTGCCATGTGCACTTAACCCATTATGCTACCACCTGGACCCCCTTGTTCTTTTTAAAATTTATTTATAAAATGAAAATATCGATGAAAACTTAGGATAAGAAAGTTACAATTCCACACAATTCCCACCACCAGAACAACATATCCTATCCCCTCCCCTGATAGCTTCCCTATTCTTTATCCCTCTGGAAGCATGGACCCAGGGTCATTAATGGGGTGCAGAAGGTGGAAGGTCTGGCTTCTGTAACAGCTTCACTGCTGAACATGGGCATTGACAGGCCGATCCATACTTCCAGCCTGTTTCTTTTTTTTAATTATTTTTATTTTTTATTTATAAAAAGGAAATATTGACAAAACCATAGGATAAGAGGGGTACAGCTTTGCACAATTCCCACCACCAGAACTCCATATCACATCCCCTCCCTTGAAAGCTTTCCTATTCTTTACCCCTCTGGGGTACATTATAGGGGGTGCAGAAGGTGGGGGGTCTGGCTTCTGTCATTGCTTCTCCACTGGATGTGGGCATTGGCAGGTCGATCCATGCTCCCAGCTCCAGACAGGGCTTTTCTACATCAAAGGTCTAGGATAAGTTCAGACCCCAGAACACAGTCAGTCTTGGAAAGGGGATGATCTGTGCTATTTTCAAATGGAGACAACACATCCTAGCTGTCCTGTGGTGAACTTCATATTCTGATCAAGGCACTGCCGGGCTTGCGTCGCAGGAGAGAGACCAGGAACTCGTGGCAGTGTGGTAATACAATTCTTTATTCATGCAGGAGCCCCAGAGTCGGGTGTGAGCACAGCGGGTTAGGCCACATGGCGCCAAACCGCAATGGCCGCCTCCCACTCTGCACCCTAGCCCTTCTCCAGGTCGGGACACGGGAGAGAAAAGAGAGTGAAACCAGGAACAGAAGTGGACTTTATAGGGTAAAACCGGAAGTGGCAAGTCCTGAACGGAGATGGCTGGGAAAGGGGGTGGAGAAAAGAAAGAGCTGGAAGGTAGAAAGCCTCTGTAGCAATGGTTGCTAGGGTTTTAACTGGTGGGATTAATGTACCCTGCAGGCAGGGCGGGTCTCGAGGTAGAAAGAAGATAGATCGAAGGAATGGGTGGGAATCTTTCAGGTAAAACAATGATTATGTAAATGGGCCATAGCGTCAGCCATGGAGCAGGGGGGGAGTAGGGGGCTGGCTTAAATGTCCAACAAGGCACTACCAGATTCTGTCCCGTGCCTGTTGTGGGGTGGCATCAAAGACGAGGCAAATAGAATCATGGATGCTGAGAGTCTGAGGTAACGGGGCATCTCTGCAAGGGAAGCACGAGCCCAGGCTCAAGTGTTGTGTGTGAGAGAGAATCAAGGCACCTCAAGACGGAGGAAGTTAGGAGCAGGGCGTGAGCTGGTGACAACCACCACGAGAACAGAAACAGGCAAGGTGTGTGTCTGCACATCCGAGATTTTCAGGTGGAGATATTACGTCTTCAGTCTCTCATTTCCTAAACCACGTGTCATGTGGCCTACAATCTGCACCCACCATGTTCCTCTCTCCTGTTCCCCATCATCTCTCTGCCCAAGAGCCTTGGCAAAGCAGCCTGCTCAAAACAGACAGCAGCTCTGTGAAGGTGTTTTCTGATGCTGTCCACACCCGTCCTCCACCCACTTCTACTCCGTATCTCCCTCCACAGGACCATGCACAGACCTTATTACAGCAACGATCACGTTGCTCTAAGTATTTAAAACACTTGCCTTCCACGCTGACCCATGAGTTCTCTGGGACAAGGGTCATCCTCTGTTCATCTGTTCACCCCTTGCATGGGGTCTGACCTATAACAGGTGTTCAAAGAGTCAAGTGAATGAATTGGAGAAAAAAAAAATTAATTTCCCTGGATTCAGCTGAAAAGACAGCTGCAGGAATTTGAATTGTGCAATTTCCATTGTGTTATCCTTGAAAAACAGTTTCACTTTGCCTCCTACTACACATGACTCATTTCAGGGTGGGGAGCAGGGGGGGGGGCAAATAATTTGTTTCTTAGGAACAGAACTCCACTACATCAAATCTCTTGAAAAAAAGAAAACAATCTGTTCAAGAGTGTTCTTGTCTAAAGATAAAAACGTGATGAACATTTGTCAGCCCACAACTCAGTGTGGAGTGATGAAGGTGGAGGGAGGTTTAGAAACCCCTTTTGGAACTGCAAAGCATCCAAGAGAAATTGGGTGGATGAAGGATAAAATTGGTGGAACTAACATTGGCCACATGTGCTGAGTTTCAAATAAAGGGTAGCGGGCGTTGGACTTTTGGCTCAGCCCCCGTTTGTGAAGTTATGGGCATTACTGCATTGAAATACAAAGATAAAGAGAATGTGTGGAGGCTCACTTCCAGGCTCTGAATTCTATTCCACTGGTCAGTGTGTCTAATCATGTTCCAGTACCAAGCAGTTTTGATCACAGTGACCCTATAATACAATTTTAAGATCTGGGAGTATGATGCCTCTGGTTCTGTTCTTTCTTCTCAAGACTATTTTGGCAATTCTGGGTATTTTCTGGTTCCAGATAAACTTTTGTAGCTTTTGTTCTATTCTCCTAAAAAAAAAAAATTGGTTGGGATCTTGATTGGGATTGCATTAAATTTGTATATGGCTCTGGGTAATATAATCATTTTGATAATGTTAATTTTTCCAACCCATGAACGTGGAATATCTTTCCACTTCTTTGTGTCTTTTTTTGTTGTTGTTTCCTTGAATAGTGACTCATAATTTTTAGTGTACAAGTCTTTCCCTTTTTTGGATTGGTTTATTCCTAGATATGTTATTATTTATGTTGCTATAATAACGGGGGTTGATTTCTGGATTTCACCTTCTTCTAACTTAGTGTTTGCATAAAGGAATATCAGAAGAGGTGTGTAGCTGGCAGGAAGTGGTTCAGACAGCATTTCAACTCAGGTCTATTTGACCTTAAACTAGTGGTCCTGTTTACAAAGTCGCCCCTATTTCCTCTAGACTGAGTGAGGAAGACAAACAGTGAAGTTGGATGCTGAATTTGAACAAGAGAGCACAAGACGGGGACCTCACCTGGCTCTCCTGCCCAAGAATTTCTGCACTCATTGATTTCACATGGACCAAATGAAGGCGGTCACCTGCCGCGCATGAACTCACATGACAGGCAGCCAGTCCCTTTCAGCAGCCAGCCCCTATCTGTCCACCCACACAGAAAGGGTATAAAGACCCTTTTCTGCTGGGAGCAAAAATTCGAGCTCACTGCTTAATTACAAGTTACAGTTCCTTGTCCCAGCAGCACCATGGCAACAAGTAGCATTGGCACAAGAATGGAAAGGGAGAAAGGTTGCCTAGCAACAGAGTGGGAGAAAAAGAGCTTGGGATTGGGAGGCCTGAGTTCTAGTTCTGGCTCTGACTCCCGAGGGCACTGTGGGTAAGACCCAACTCCTCTGAGCCTTGGCTCGTCATCATCCGTCCAACGGAAATAATGCCAACAGTCTTAGAGGATGTTTGCAGTGACTAGCTGGAAAGCAGATGAGTCAGTACATACAGGATAACTGTCAGGATCGTCACTGCAGAGAGAGAGAGAAGCACTGTGCATACGAATTAAACCAGGCAGGGAAGAACCTGAAGGCATTACCAGCACATGACTTACTGTAAATATTCTCCAAGGAGTGGAAATTGGTAGGGCCTTTTGGAAAGAATGTGAAGAAATATCAGTCGATTAAGTTCAATCCCTGGCAGCACATGTACCAAAGTGATGTCTCATTCTTTCTCTCTATTATTCTTCCTGAACAAACAAATAAATCTTTTAAAATATATAGAAAGAGACAGGGAGAAAGGGAGGGACACCATAGCACTGAAGTTTTTTCCATAGTGCCATGGGGCCTATGCTTGAACTCAGGTTGTGCACATGGAAAAGCAGACACCCTCCCATGTAAGCTGTTTTGACAGCCCCTTACAATTAGAGAGACAGAGAGAGAGAACTGCAAAAAAAAAAAAATCAATCAAGATTTAACAGGACTCTTTGCCCCGAGTAACTCCCCTCGTAGAAATGATCTGCAAAGATAGGCATAGGCACGTGAGATGAAAAGCTGGAAGATATATATTTATTTATGAGCAGAAGAGAGGAGAGAGAGGACCAGAGCATCACTGTGGCAATGTGCTGCCAGGAGTCAATGTAGGGGCCTCATGCTTGAGAGTTTAATGCGCTATCCACTAAGCCACCTTCCAAGCTACTGGAGGTCACTCTGAGTATCCACTGAAGAGGGGTTATCGGCGATGAGACGGCAGCACACGGAAACACAGCAGAAGTCAGAAGAGGAGGCAGGTCTTGGCTCACCACCTGCAGAGATTTCTAAAACAAAACGTTTAGTGAAATGAAGGGATCTCTCTCTCTCTCCCTCTCTCTCTCTCCCTCCCTCTCCCCCTCCCCCTCCCCCTCCATCTCCATCTCTCTCTCTCTCTCTCTCTCTCTCTCTCTCTCACACACACACACACACACACACACATGCAAGTATATAGGTAAAAATGCTTCTCAAAAAGTTTGTAAGGGGGCGGGGGAGACAGCATAATGGTTATGCAAACAGGCTCTCATGCTTGAGGCTCCTAAATCCCAGGTTCAATCCCCCACACCACCGTAAGCCTGAGCTGAGCAGTGCTCTGGTGTTTCTCTCTCCCTCTCTCTCTCTCTACATCTCTCTCAAAAATTAATAAAAAAAATTTTTTTTTAAGTTTGTAAGGGAAGGGCCACCTTGGATGTGGCCCAGTGTAAGACTGCTGGCCTCAAATGTAAGAAACCCTGGGTTCACTCCCCAGCACCCCCCCAGCAGTCTGAAGGGATCTGTAATAAATAGTTCCTCTTAATTACTGAATTCCTCTTACTGTCAGAACACGTTGTAGATGCTTTTGTCTCTACCTCTGCTTGCACCATTTCAGCTGTCTCCCCTCCTTCCCACCGTGCTGATCCCCAGAGCCAGGGAAATGCCATCTCCTCTGTACAGCCCACCAACCTCCCCACTAGTGGATGTCACATTTCCCTCCAGGTCTGAACTGTTCCTATCACATCAGCGTTTCAGTATTTGCTTAAGTGCCTCACCCCTCCGCCTCCCCATCTTTGCAGGGCCTGCTTGGTCCTGATAACACAATGAATTGAAATAAGAGGCTAAAACACTGCCAGAAATCAATACGTGGAAGCCCTGAGCCCCGGTTTCTCTCAGAAACTACCTCCCTACTTCTTCTTCTAGCGTTTGCCCTTCTTCCGTAGCCAGTCAACAGCGTCAGGTTGAAAGCTGTCAGGAGCTGCTTGTTGCTGGCTTTGAAAGTGACTGGGATCCATGTGGATTCAGTCGGCTAGGAAGGATCATCAGTTTCCCCAATAAATGGGTACTCACGGGATGCACCACGAGAAGGTCGATCCAATGCATCCAACTCATAGGATCGAATGCGATGAAAACTTGGTACAAAGTGACAGGAATAGAAGAATGCTTTGGCGAAGGCGTTGGGATGCCACTTCCCAGTGTGGACAGCAGGTGGCGCAAGTAACCTATAGATTACTTAGTGATGGCTCTAAAGAAAGAAGTTTCACAAAATGTCTAGGAAAACCCAAGGTTAGAGCTTCATCCTTCTTTTTAGAGCGCCAAACTTTTTTTTTTTTTTTTTTTTACCTACTCAGTGGTGCAGGACAGAAATACAGAAAGCCAAACTTCTCTCCCCTAAGACTGCAGGTGCTGGAGAGCAGGCTTAGCAGCGGTTCATCAATCCATCGTGGATGTGATCTGTCTTTTGCTTTGAGAGCCAGACCACTTTCCTTCTTGGGGGAGAGAGCTTTTGCATTTCCACTAAGGGCAATGAATCCTTTGAAAATCCCTGGGAAGATCGATTTGTCAATGTCCATCCAAAGCAGACGTGAGCCTGGAGGAATCAAGCAATAAATAATTCAAGAGCTACTCACGGGAGTCAGGCGGTAGCGCAGTGGTGGGAAGCACAAGGACCGGCATAAGGATCCCGGTTCGAGCCCCCCCCCCCTCCCCCGCTCCCCACCTGGCAGGGAGTCGCTTCACAGGCGGTGAAGCAGGTCTGCAGCTGTCTGTCTTTCTCTCCCCCTCCTCTCTCCATTTCTCTCTTTGTCCTATCTAACAATTACAGCATCAATAACAACAACAATAAAAAAAAAGGGCAACAAAAAGGGAAAATAAATAAATATACAAAAAAATTTAAGATAAAATAAAACAAGAGCTACACACAAGATTGAACTGCAACGGTGGGTGGGAGTTTATCCCATCTTTTTAATTTCTTCACAATTTAATCAGATCATTGGATCATTTTCATTATAGATATGTAGACGAATAAATTCTTGCTGACTACAATGCATGTTTGATTTTTAGATCTTCTTTAGGGTAAGACAGCTATTTGGGTCTACTTGGTACTTACTGTCATGGTGTCATGAATAGCTTCTTCTTCTTCTAGCGTTTGCCCTTCTTCCGTAGCCAGTCAACAGCGTCAGGTTGAGCCTGATGTAAAGTTTCGAGACCTCCTTTGAATCTGGAGAGGTGGCAGTCATTGACTATGTGGGTCATAGTCTGTCTGTAGCCACAGGGGCAGTTCGTCATGAATAGCTGATGTATGGAAGGTAGAAGTGTGGAAATACGTACATGCTAGCTACGTGGATGTTTAAATACCGCCGCCTAAGAAGGACTGTTTTTGTTTGGTTTTTCTTTCTAAGCACGACTCTGCTCTGTCTTACAGCAGTGTCGAGGCTAGAGCCTGGGCCCTCTGTGCCTCTGAGCTGTGAGCGGTCCATTATACATCTCCCTGGCCTAGGAATGTTGGTTACTTAACCAGATAGAATACATCTATTCTGGGAGTCGGGCGGTAGCGAAGCGGGTTAAGCGCATGTGGCACAAAGTGCAAGGACTGGCATAAGGATCCCGGTTTGAGCCCCCGGCTCCCCATTTGCAGAGGGGTCGCTTCACAGGCGGTGAAGCAGGTCTGCAGGTGTCTGTCTTTCTCTCCTCCTCTCTGTCTTCCCCTCCTCTCTCCATTTCTTTCTGTCCTATCTCTGTCCTATCCAACGACATCAATAACAACAACTATAATAACTACAACAATACAAAAATAAAAGAATACATCTATTCTTTCAACAAGTGTTTATTCGACGTGTTTCACTCATGCAAGAACTCTTCAGGAGTGACATGGTGGGCATTATTTTGGAAGGGAGGGATGGGATGAAAAATTCTCTGCTTCTGTCATGATGCTTTTTGCTCTCAAGCCTGCATCCCCTATATAAGCTTCTGCCGTACCTTTGTTTAGGGTCTGAGTTATAAGAAAGATCTGGACTCCTGGCCCCGTGCATAAATAAAAGGCTCCAAATAAAATGCTCCTTTCTTCCCTCACCCACCTTGGCTTCAGTCTTTTTTATTATTAACAGTGTACCTTAGCACGAGGCAGGAACACTTTGCAGAGAAGGTGAAGGCTCTGGTGGTATCGTGGGTGTTGAACAAGTGATTTCAGGAGGCTCAGACATCAAAGCCTGGGAGGTTGGGGGCTAATTCAAAGTCAAGGAGGTGCAGGGCCGGATGGGAGAGCTGGAACATTAGCCTAGTGATGACTATGGTGACCGCCACTTGATTGTTGACTAATTAAAGCAGGAATAGCCAGGGCCAAGCAGTGGCACATGCCTGGTAGAATACACACGTTATATTGAGAAGGGCCTGGGTTCAAGCCCCCAACCGTCACCTGCGGAGTGGGAGAGCCTCACAAGCAGGGAAGCAGGGCTTCAAGTGTCTCTCTTTCTTCCTGTCTCTCCTACTCTTCCTCCTCCCTCTGTCTTCTTCCCTCCCAATTTATCTGTCTCCACCCAAAATAAATATCTAAATAAAATTAAGAAACCAGCAGTGTTAGTTTTTATTACATCACTGATAAAAATAAAAAATACATAGAATAAAAAAAAAAACAGCAGTGACCATTATGGAAGGTGATGAAACCAGCCTTTTTAAGGAGAGCTGGCGACTCTGCCTGCAGGTGGGGTGGTCTGGTGTCTTGGAAACCTTGTGAACATTGACTAGGCCATCAGGCTGACAGCAGCTTCATAACTGCTGGGCACACACGGTCCAGTGTAGGCGATGATATTCCCAAACAGTGGGACTACAAGATAGATACATTGCTCCAATCATTATAAAAATGAAAAGCAAGGGGCCGGGTGGTGGCGCACCTGGTTGAGCACACATGTTACAGTGCACAAGGACCCAGGCTCGAGCCCCTGCCCCCCCGCTGCAGGGGGAAAGCTTTGCGAGTGGTGAAGGAGGGCTGCAGGTGTCTCTCTGTCTCTCTCCTTCTCTGTCACCCCTTTCCCTCTCGATATCTGGCTGTCTCTAATAAAGATAATAAAACATTTTTTAATTAAAAAAAAAAAAAGAAAACTAGGTCTCACCTACATCCTCATCATCCTGTGAGAGCAGAGCTGTTTATGTTTCTTAGGGTACCGTCCTAACAGGGTTATGCTGACCTTTTCTTTTTGCCTCCAGCATTATCATTGGGGCTCGGTGCCAGCACTACGAATTCACTGCTCCTGGTGGCATCTTTTTTCCACTGTTGTAGCTGTTACTGTTGTTGTTGTTGCCACAGTTGTTGTTGGATAGGACAGAGAGAAATGGAGAGAGGAGGGGAAGACAGAGGGGGAGAGAAAGACAGACACCTGCAGACCTGCTTTACCACTTGGGCTAGGGAGACAGCATAATGGTTATATAAAGAGACTGTCATGCCTGAGGCTTCAATTCTCACCACCTCCATAAGCCAGAGCTGAGCAGTGCTCTGGTAGTTCTCACTGTGTTTCTTTCTCTGTGTCATTAAACAAACAAACAAAAAATTCCCCACCTGCAGGGGAGTCACTTCACAAGCGGTGAAGCAGGTCTGCAGGTGTCTGTCTTTCTCTCCCCCTCTCTGTCTTCCCCTCCTCTCTACATTTCTCTCTGTCCTATTCAACAACGATGACATCAGTAACAACAGCAATAACAACTACAACAATAAAACAAGGGCAACAAAAGGGAATAAATAAATAAATATAAAAATAGGATTTAAAAAATTTTTAGGGAGTCAGGCGGTAGCACAGAGGGTTAAGCACACGTGGTGCAAAGCACAAGGACCAGTGTAAGGATCTCGGTTTGAGCCCCTGGCTCCCCACCTGCAGGGGAGTCACTTCCCAGGCGGTGAAGCAGGTCTGCAGGTGTCTGTCTTTCTCTCCCCCTCTCTGTCTTCCCCTTCTCTCTCCATTTCTCCCTGTCCTATCCAACAACGACGACACCAATAACAACACCAATAATAATGACAACAATAAAACAACCAGGGCAACAAAAGGGAATAAACAAATTAATATTTTAAAAAATCAACTAAAACAATAGTAATAATAAATTTTTGAAGTTAAAAAAAAAGATAAAACATTTTTTAAAAAAGAAAAGAAAATCGTAAGTTTTCCCAGCAGACAGAAGCCGTGCCTGCATCATGCGGCACTCAGAGCTCACTAGTGGGTCTTAAGATGTCTTGATCATTCCTGGAGTTTTTATTCTTTAGCATTCGGAACAATGAGAAGCCAACTAGCGGCAAACACGCCCCTTCCCCCCCACCCCTGCCTACTCGGGAAAATACACAAGTTGAGTGAAAAATGACATTATTGTCAGAATAATCTTGAATCCACTCCAATTTATAACAAAGGCAGCTCATTCGAAAGCCTTTGCTGCTTTTGCTATTAATAGTGCACGTGTCTCACTCCACGGTTCAAGTTCAAGTGCGTCACACCCCGGATTCCCGCCGCGGCTGCTGAGGACGGCTGGCCTGCGGGGGGACAGATGGGAGCAGGTCGGCGCCCCACGGTTATGGGCAGTGCATGTCTGCTCAAAAGAACCGGCAGATCAGTGGGTTAAGCGCACGTGCGCAGAGCGCAAGGACGGGAGGAAGGATCCCGGTTCGAGCCCCCGGCTCCCCCACCTGCAGGGGATTCACTTCACAGACGATGAAGCAGGTCTGCAGGTGTCTGTCTTTCTCTCCCCTCTCTGTCTTCCCCTCCTCTCTCTATTTCTCTCTGTCCTATTTAACAACAATGGCAGCAATAACAACAACAACAATAAACAACAAGGGCAACAAAAAGGGGAAAAATGGCCTCCAGGAACAGTGGATCCATAGTGCAGGCACCGAGCCTCAGATAGAACCCTCGAGGCGAAAAAAGAAAAGAAAAGAAAAAAAGAAAGAACTGGAGCATGTCAGCTGGGTCTGGAAGGAGGCCAGGGCAGGAAGCTGGGTGGTGAGGTTCAGGGGGTTGGGGGTGGGAGACAAGTAGCCAGACAGGCAGGGGTGACTGTTTTCTGAGGCTTGAAGGGAAGGCCAGTGCCTGACCTGTAGCCTTCTGTGGGATCTCTGTGTCATCCAGCTTGGTAGCCAGGCCGAGTGGGGAACATCTGCAGGGAACATCTGCAGGGAACCACCCCATAACCCAGAGACGGGCCTCAGAGTCAGTGAATAGGGATCCTAAGATGAGGGGCTTTGAGAGGGTTGTATTCTTTTTTTATTATTATTCAAAGTGAAAACGATATAAAGAACAGAGGGTTTACCTGCCACGGGGCTAGCTAATAGAACCAGCAGCAGCGGTTAAGTCATTTTGTTGTGGAGACAACGTTCCTTCCGCCCCTCCCCAGTTCTGGGGCCTGGAAGGAGCTACAGGGGATATGGGCTGAGCCTCATTTCTTCATCTAGAAATTGAGTCCGAGGGGGTCTGGGTGGTGGTGCACCCCATTAGGCGCACATAGTATAAAGTGCAAGGATCCAAGTTTGAGCCCCCGCTCCCCATTTTTTGGGGGACAAGGGGGGCGGTCGCTTCACAAGTGGTGAGGCAGGTCTGCAGGTGTCTATCTTTCTCTCTTCCTCTCTCTCTCCCCGTCCTCTCTCAGTTTCTCTCTGTCCTAGCCAATAAAATGGACAAAATGGACACCAGGAGCAGTGGATTTGTAGTGCAGGCACCAAACCCCAGCAATAACCCTGGAGGTAAAAGAAGGGAAGGAAGGAAGGAAGGAAGGAAGGAAGGAAGGAAGGAAGGAAGGAAGGAAGGAGGGGGGAGAGGAGAGAAAGAGGGAGGAAAGAAAGAAAGGAGAAGAAAAGGAAAGGAAAGGAAAAGAATCCCATCTCTCTGGAGCCCTGCCCCACTAGGGAATGATAGAAACAGGCATGAACTGACCTGCAAACACCTATGTTCAGCGGAAGCAATTATAGAAGCCAGACCTTCCACCTTCTGCACCCCATAATGATCCTGGGCCCATAGTCCCAGAGGGATAAACAATAGGGAAGTGGGAGTCGGGCTGTAGCGCAGCGGGTTAAGCGCAGGTGGCGCAAAGCACAAGGACCGGCATAAGGATCCTGGTTCGAGCCCCCGGCTCCCCACCTGCAGGGGAGTCGCTTCACAGGCGGTGAAGCAGGTCTGCAGGTGTCTGTCTTTCTCTCGCCCTCTCTGTCTTCCCCTCCTCTCTCCATTTCTCTCTGTCCTATCCAACAATGACAACAACAATAATAACTACAATAATAAAACAACAAGGGCAACAAAAGGGAATAAATAAAATAAAATAAAATAAAATAAAATAAAATAAAATAAAATAAAATAAAAACAATAGGGAAGCTTCCAGTGGAAGGGATGGGGATATGTTACTCCGATGGTGGGAATTATGTGGAATTGTACCCCTCTGATACTATGATTTTGTCACTATTTTCTATTTTTATTTTATATATAAATAGTAATAATAAAAACAAAAAAAAGAAAAGGGGTCAGATTTCCCTACCCAGTTGGACTATGGTAAACAGGGAAAGAAATAAAACAAGTGAACGTCCCTGCCACCATTTCTGAGGGGCTTTAGAAAATCTTCAAACCCTGACCTCATTTTTTGTGGCCCCAGATGTGTTAATAGTGCAGCCCAGACAGCCACTGACCAGGAGGAGCTGGAAAGCTACGGGGCTTGGAGCAAGAAGCGAGAGCTTTCTACTTCCAGCAGAAAGGGAAGTAGGATGAGGTACCACCCATCACAGCTGACTAATTTCACTGGAATTGTATGAAGGACAAAGGACTTTGATTCAGTGAAATCTCTACAGAGTGCTTCAAAGGAACCCTGAGTAGCCTGCCTGCTCCTTTCCAAAACTGGGTTGGCCTCCTGGAGGGGAGGGGAGGCAGGGGATGGAATGGCAGTGGGCGTGACCAGGGGCCACTCTGCAATGTCCTGAATGCCAATCAGTTCAGCTGCTTGCCTGTCCCTGCATGCTAGGTGGGGAGCTGGGGCCTAGACAGTCTATTCCCTGCCACGCTCCAGCTTCAGGCTATGGCCCAGGGCTTGGGGAGGCTGCACGGCCTGGCTAGATCGAGTGCCACAACTGACTCATAGCCCAAAAGCCTGGCAACCAGCTCACAGAAGCAGCAGCAGCAGCAGCAGCAGACCAGACCGGCCAGCTGCCCAGGGATGAGCTGCTTAACCACAGGGGTCTGGGCAAGGCCAGCTCCATCTATCTGGGTCTGAAAGATCCCTGCCCTGGTGTGGGTGTCCGAGGGATCACTTGTCCTTGGATCTTGGGCTGGTCCTGACATCCTGCCGCTTTCCATTGTGAAGGTAATTCATAAAATGGCTAATGACAGATGATGTTGTGGTGTCTTGGAAAGAATTCACACAGCTGCATTCAGAAAGCGGAACTCGGCGTTCAGTTCACACTCTGTGCTCCTGCTTGGCTTTGGAAAATCCTGCTACTGACAATATGCTAAGCTCAGTCCTTCCTGTCTGTGGCAGAGAAATTCATCAGGCAGGCTTGACTAACCTCAGGAAAGGCTCTCCAGCGGGCCTGTCTACTTGTAGAAATTCTGTCTTTACCCAAGCCAGACAGCAATAGGGAAACAGAACACGATACTTCTCTTTCTCCTCCCCCATCTCTCTTTCTACTTCCCTCCCTCCTTCTCTCCCTCCCTTTCTTTTTTTCTCTCTCTCTTTCTTTCTCTCTGTATAGAAAGTAAAAAAAAAAATGCTCTTGAAAAAAAGAAATCATTTGAGTTTTCATGCATCCTGACAGTCAATCTGGAGTAATGGAGATTAATGATATCGCCTAAGAACAAGCAAACACTGAGAAATGCTACTTAAAAATGTCCTCTTGGCTGTGGGTGATTTTTAAACAGACAACACTCACTGCATCTTGCTAGTCCATGGAGGTAAGTCAGATCTTGAGTGAGCCCAGGATTTCCTGGGCTTGGGATAGTCCTTCCAGTTCTCAAAGGTTCCAGTTCTCTCGGTCAGCCTGTGGTATCCTCAGACTTGGCTTTGGTGGGACCTCCTTTGGTTTAAAGTTTGTACATCTCCAGTCTTCTACGAAAATGTTCACATTCCTAACACTGAGTCGGAGACAGCTAAGTCCTGTCAATCACTGTTTTTCAATCACTGTCTTTCAATCACTGTTCTCTTTCCTTTTCTCCTCCCTCATTTTATTCTCATCCTTCCTGTCGTTTTACACAGATCCCATCTAACTGATCCATTTCCTTCTCCTGTGGATATCCTAATGAGCACACACTGTGTGCGAGAAGCAGTGTCTAAGTGTGGGGTCACGCAGCCAGGCCCCATTCTTCCTCAATGACTGAGACATGACTCATGGCTCAGTTTATCAGTCAAAAGGCAACAATAATGGGGCCTAGCTCTTAAAGTTGTTGGGGAGTTAGAGCTATTCCGGACATAACATTTGCTTCATCCTCTAATTCTTCACACATGTTCCCCAGATATTACCACAGTTGCTCAAATGAGAGTGTAGGGGGATCAGGCGGTAGCGCAGCGGGTTAAGCACACGTGGCACAAAGCACAAGGACCAGCCTAAGGATCCCAGCTCCCCACCTGCAGGGGGGTTGCTTCACAAGCAGTAAAGCAGGTCTGCAGGTGTCTGTCTTTTCTCTCTTCCTCTCTGTCTTCCCCTCTTTTCTCCATCTCTCTCTGTCCTATCCAACAGTAGCAACAATAACAGTGGAAAAAAGATGACCTCCAAGAACAGTGGATTTGTAGTGCAGGCACTGAGCCCCGGCAATAACCCTGAAGACAAAAAAGGGGGGGCCGGGTGGTGGCGCACCTGGCTGAGGGCACATGTCACAGTGTGCAAGGACTTGCATTCGAGCCCCCGGTCCCCATCTGCAGGAGGAAAGGTTCACAAGTGGTGAAGCAGAGCTGCAGGTGTCTCTCCCTCTCTCTATCTCCCCCTTCCCTCTCGATGTCTGGCTGCCTCTATCCAATAATTAAATAAAGATGATAGAAAAAAATTAAAAATCATAGTGTAGACTCCACAGTTAAGCTGCTACTCAGATTCTGATCTTGACCCCTAAGTCAATGAGACTCTGGGAAAGTGATTTTTCTGAGTTTCTGTGTCCTCGTTCGAAAAAAAAAAAAGAGGGGTAACAATAGATGTATATACTTCATGGAGTTAGGAGAAGGATTTATGAAGATGGCACAAAGCGCAAGGACCAGCACGGGGATCTTGGTTCGAGCCCCCGGCTCCCCACCTGCAGGGGAGTCGCTTCACAAGCAGTGAAGCAGGTCTGCAGGTGTCTGTCTTTCTCTCCCCTCTCTGTCTTCCCCTCCTCTCTCCATTTCTCTCTGTCCTATCCAACAACAACAATGACATCAATAACAACAACAATAATAACTACAGCAATAAATCAACAATGATGACATCAATAACAACAACAGTAATAACTACAACAATAAAACAAGAAGGACAACAAAAGGGAATATATATATAATATATATATATACTATATATATATATACAGCGCAAGGAAGGATAGATCAGGACCATTAGAAGGACAAAGAAAGCTTCACAGAGAGTCTGGAAGCCAGAGAGGATGCTGAAAGGGTGAATGTGAAGCCTCGTTCTGGACCACCGCCTTTACTTTCTTCCCACATTCATTCATTCATTTATTCACGAGTCTCAAGTCCAGATGTTCCTGTTCAGTTTTCAGAGCGGGTCAGTCAAGAGTGGTCCAGCTCTTTTCTCCTCCAGGCTCTGATACAGCAGCCCGCAGTTCTACTAAGTGACCCCATCACTTCCCTCGGCCTGAGGTGCTAAGCTTTGACCTTACAGTCTTCATGTTCTTCTAGAGTGCTCTGGCTCTTCTTCTAATCTTTAAAACCCAGAAAAGCTTAAAACCCCCTCTCTCTTATTTATTTATGTGTAATTTAATCTTCATTTACAAAATTACATGTCACCAGGGTTGCAATTCCACACCATTCCCACCACCAGATCTGAATCCCTGGTCCCTTCATTGCAAACCACCGTGGTTCTCCCAAGACTGCAGACATGGGTTAACTGTCATCTCTACAGCTGTCTATCTACATTTGTACATAATTGCCCCCTTTTCCTTCCAAGTCCAGTCCCCTCTCCCCCTCCAAGCCACACATGAATGTATTACTACTTCCTTTTTTCCCTCTTCTCTCTCTAGGTGCTGATGGAGCTGAAGTTCAGAGCCCTCTTTTCCTCTTCCTTCTATCTTTCTCCCCCACTGGGAGTATCGGTCTAAATTATTTTTGGAGTGCAGAAGATGGAAGGTCTGGCTTCTGTCATTGCTTCTCTGCTGGACCTAGGCACTGGCGGGTCGTCCCATACTCCCAGACTGTTTCTGTCTTTCCCTAGTGGGGCAGGGCTCTGGAGAGGTGGGGTTCCAGGACACATTGGTGATGTCGTCTGCCCAGGGAAGTCAGAATGGAATCATGATAGTGTCGGAAACTTGGTGTCTGGAGGGTGGCAGGAACAGAGCAGATGACATTAGGGATCTTAGGGTAGCAGAAAGCTAACGAGTTTATCCTAGGGCCCACAACTATGGCAGCTTCTGTCTATCCAGCAAAGCAGACATCCATTTCCAGAGCGTTTAGTCTTCAGCACACCGTGAATCCCCCTCCTTCCTCCAAGCAGCCCCAGAGCCCTGGGGCTCTCCTCAGCCTAGACCATATTCACCAGTTCACCTCGTATCTGTGTGTTCTCGAGCCCACATGCATGTGTAATTCAATGTCCTTTTTTTTTAAATCTCCGACTAATCTCTCTGCTGTGAATTGGGTTGCATGACCAGCCTGAGAGGGGTAGGGTGTCATTCTGACCATCAGCTTGCCCGTCCCACTCCACAGTGAGGCCGCACCTCCTCCCCAGACCCTGCCTGGCTCTCACACCAGCCCTTAGAGCACCTCGTTCTTTGATCTACTCCCGACCTCTCCTCTACACTGTTGCCCCCCTCCCCGCTCACCTGGGAGACTATTTGGGTCCAGAAGAGGGTTTAAAAGAGAGAGAGTAAGGGCAGAGGTAGATAGCATAATGGTTCTGCAAAGTGACACTTAGGCCTGAGGCTCCAAAATCCCAAGTTCAATTCCCTATACCACCATAAGCCAGAGCTGAGTAGTGCTCTGGTTTAAAAGGGAAAAAGGAGGAGGGGAGAAGGTGGGTGGGTAGTGGTGCACCTGGTTGAATGCATATGTTGCAATGCTCAAGGATCTGGGTTTGAGTCCCCAGCTCCCACCTGCAGGGGGAAAGCTTTGTGAGTGGTGAAGCAGGGATGCAGGTCTCTCTCTCTCTCTCTCTCTCTCTCTCTCTCTCTCTCTCTCTTTCTCTCTCTCTCCTCTCTCTCTCTCTCTCCTCCTTCACTCTCAATTTCTGGCTGTCTCTGTCCAGTAAATAAAGATAATATAAAAATCAATAAATAAAGAGAGAGAGATTGATTTACTTTTCACTGTCTACTCTTTGGGAATCTTTCAGATTTTACATCCAGAGCAAAAAATGATCCACTCATAGCAACATGAGAGAATTTAAAACAAACAAACAAACGAACATTTAATTGGGGCTGGGTGGTGGCGCGCCTGGTTGGGAACACATGTTACAATGCACAAGGACCTGGTTCGTCGAGCCCCCAGTCCCCACCTGCAGGGGGAAAGCTTTGTGAGTGGTGAAGCAGGGCTGCAGGTGTCTCTCTGTCTCTCTCCCTGTCTATCTCCCTTTTTCTTCTCCATTTCTGGCTGTTTCTATCCAGCAGATAAAGATAAGTGGAAATTACATGAATGTTCCTTATCTGTCTGGTCCGATCTGAGTGGGCAGCTTGTGGGAATCTCTCTCCAGCCGAGGGTGCAGAATTTCAGGCTCTGCTGTAATGTGCTGCTCTGCTCACAGCAACAGGTAGGCGGCTTCTTCACGCCGGCTAGCCAGCTCTCCTCAGAGGAAGCTGTAGGTACATGTCCACAGAACAGAAGGGGCATGGCAGTAAACCCTGTGTGAAGTTCCTCTTTGTTTAGAAAGCCTGTTTATTTGCCTTTCCGATTTCTGAGAAATAGGAGGAGTGTTTTTCTTTTCTTTCTTTCTTTTTTTCTGTATATGTTTTTATTTGTTATTGGAGAGAGATTGAGAGGGTAGGAGAAGATAAGGAGAGAGACAGAGAGACGTCTGCAGCCCTGCTTCACCATTTGTGAAGCTTTTCACCTGCAGGTGGGGACCAGGGGCTTGAACCTGCATCCTCATGCACTGTAATGTGTGCGTTTAACCAGGTGCACCACCATCTGGCCTTGTGAGGTTTTTTTTCATCCTAATCCAGATAAGAGGAGAAAGTGATGTGCCCCTGAACTCATGGTTTCCACTCTTTTTAAATTAATTTTTTTATTATTGGATAGAGACAGGGA
This sequence comes from Erinaceus europaeus, assembly GCF_950295315.1. Lineage (NCBI taxonomy): Eukaryota > Metazoa > Chordata > Mammalia > Eulipotyphla > Erinaceidae > Erinaceus > Erinaceus europaeus. The sequence goes on along the minus strand of NC_080178.1, from coordinate 77,989,541 downwards.
GAAATTGAGAGTGGAGGGGGAGATAGAGAGGGAGAGAGAGAGAGAGAGAGAGAGAGAGAGACAGAGAGACACCTGCATCCCTGCTTCACCACTCATGAAGCTTTCCCCCTGTAGGCGGGGACCAGGGGCTTGAACTTGGATCCTTGCGCACTGTGATGTGTGCGCTCAACCAGGTGCGCCACCACCTGGCCCCATCATTTCCAGTCTTTACCAAGGAAGTTCTACCAGCGAGAGGCCCAGACAGAGAACAGGAAGAAGTCTGGGTAAAGCTGGGTAGCAGCTGGCATCATTTTCCTAGGAAGTAAAGGGAGAGTGAGGCCCTGTGACCCACCTATTCCCCGTTATTCACCATTCCTGTGTCTTCTTGATGACAGGACTACCAGCAGTATAGAATCAAAGAATCAGAGCTTTTCTCCAGATTTTTTTTTTTTTTTGCCTCCAGGGTTATCGCTGGGGCTCAGTTCCTACACTACAAATCCACTGCTCCTGGAGGCCACTTTTTCTTATTGGATAGGACAGAGAGAAATGGAGAGAGGAGGGGAAGACAGAGAAGGGGAGAAAAAGAAAGACACCTGCAGACCTGCTTCACTGCCTGTGAAGCGACTCCCCTGCAGGTGGGGAGCCCGGAGCTCAAACTGGGATCCTTGTGCTTTGTACTGTGTGTGCTTAACCAGTGCGCCACCACCTGACCCCCTTCTCTAGGTCCTAATACAGTCAACTAAAGACCTCACAAAACTCCCAAGACCCTCACAACATTAAAGACAAACTGAACAGCGGTGGTCTGGTTATCACAGCAGAGCCCAAGATGTCTAATGGCGTCCCACGGGGTGTCCTGCTACTGACATGGGGTGTAGGGGCCCCATTCTGTTTTTCACCAAGCCCAGCAACCCTCAGGCCCAACTTCCCCACGTCTCATTACAGCTGGCCACCTAGGGTGTTGTTGGAGAAAACCGAGATATTTTATCACCAAACTCCAAGTCAAGAGGCAAAACAGTGTCAAGTCATCAGAGAAAACAGAAACACATTAGAGGCGGGAGGTAGTTATAGGAAAAACAAAACACAGAAACCCATGAGTGAGTAATGGGAGCTGTAACTAGTGAGAAAATGCTCTAGGCATTTCTCTCCTCCCCTGCCCCCACACACCCACCCTGTGCAGCCACCTGTGAGCTCTAAGCTTCTTCCTGAGGCGCCCACCATCTGATGTCAGTGCAGGCCGTACGCAGCCGTACACTTTAGCCAGTTGCAAGCAATTATCCCTGCGCTGAAAGCTGTGACTCCATGAATAGGTTATTTCAAAGGCCTCGGCCTCTGAACAAGGTTTTCTTCCCCCGTTGTTGATTCCTACGTTATCTTTTTAATGTCAAAATAGCAGCCTCATCACACATTGAGTTCTTGGAGGGGTCAGGTGGTGGTGCACCTGGTTGATCGCACACATTATAGTGCACAAGGACCCGAGTTCAAGCCTCTGGTCCTCAACTGGAGGGGGAAAGCTTCATGAATGGTGAGGCAGGGCTCCAGGTGTCTCTCTGTCTCTTTCCCTCTCTATCTCCCACTCCCCCACCCCTTTCTCCATTTACTTATTATTAATTTATTTACTTATTTACTTATTTATTTATTTATTTATTCTTTTTACCAGAACACTATTCAGCTCTGGCTTATGTTGGTGTGGCTGATTGAATGTGGGACGCTGGAGCCTCAGGCATGAGAGTCTGTCTGCATAACCTTTATGCTACCACTTCCCTGTCAGTTTCTCTCTGTCTCTGTTCAGTAATCAGTAAATAAATAAAAGATCTTAAAAAAAGTTTTAAAGGTGTCAAAAGGCAGGAACAGGCAGGACTCCTTCGAGGCTTCTACAGACATCCTTTTTCTTTCTCCCCAAATCTTTTTTTTGTTATTGATTTAATAATAATTTACAAAATTAGTAGCTAAAAGGGGCGTAATTCTGCACCGTTCCCACCACCAAATTTCTGTGTCCCCAGTGCCTCCATTGTAAGCTACAGTGGATCTCTTACAGTTGCAGATATGGGTTAACTATTATTTCTACAACTTTCTACCTATATTTGTATATATTTCCCCTTTTCCCCCCTCATAGTCCCATCTTCTCTTCCTTTCTAATTCACACCTACACCTGTTATTACTTCCGAATGCCCCTCCCTTTTCCCTCTTTTGTTCTCCCTCCAGGTCCTGATGGAGTTGGAGTTCAGAACCCTCTGGTCATCTTCCCCTAACATTTACCTTTTGGGAGTATGGACCCAAATTCTTTATGGGGTGCACAAGGTGGGACTTCTGGCTTCTGGAATTGCTTCTCTGCTGGACATGAGTGTTGGCATGTAGATCTACACCCCCAGCCTGTTTCTGTCTTCCCACATCCTTTTTCCTAAGGCAAAAACATTTCAAATCAGTGTTTGTTTTCTTCCTTCAATCAAGGGCTTTGCATTTTCAAACCAAGTGCCTTCCAAGAGGAATTTTATAATCCAATTCAAGGGGATTTCAGCTCATGAAGGAGGATTAGGAGCCATTGGGTAGATGACAAGTGCTAGCATATTTCCTGTCAAGAGCCTCTTAAGATTTGGTTTCCCCGTACCTGGGAGCTGTGCTCTTCACTGAAGAAGCTCAGGGAAGACACATTAGAGATGCAGGTATCTTTCTCTCCCAAGGGCTCCCATTTTTCTTCCCATGCTCTTTGTTATGTATATGTATCATTGTAAAAATATATATAATGTTTCTCCCCCAAACAGCTGTGCTCCAAGTCTGTGTCTCAAGCACCTGCAAAGATAGGAAGCTAGAAGAACCCAGGCAGTTGGAGCCCAGTCCCGCTGCAGCCCGGCTCTTCTCCCAGGGCTGGTGATCGCAAAACCTTCTTCTGGCTTGATGGAGAAGCTAGGAGTGAGGGTGGGCAGACAGTCCTTTGTAACTGCCTCTGACTCACAGGACAAAAGGAGGCAGATTGTTTTTCTGTCGGACAAGGGTGCAGCCATTTAAAATGACATCCTAGTCAGTGAAAGAAGGGAGAAGGCCAAGGAGAAGGTCCCTGGTCCACCTTTTTCTTTTTAATTGCTGCCAGCATTGTTAGATGTAGCTCCAAACTGCAGGATGACTCCATTACTGCTTCTGTCTCCCCCCTCCCCCCCTCTTTGCCTCCAGGGTTATTGCTGGGGCTCGGTGCCTGCACCATGAATTCACTGCTCCTGGAGGCTATTTTTTCTCCCTTTTGTTGCCTTTGTTGTTGTAGCCTTGTTGTGGTTATTATTGTTGTTGTTGATGTTGTCATTGTTGGATAGGACAGAGAGAAATGGAGAGGGGGGGAAAGACAGAGAGGGGGAGAGGAAGACAGACACCTGCAGACCTGCTTCACCGCCTGTGAAGTGACTCGCTGCAGGTGGGGAGCCGGGGGCTCAAACTGGGATCCTTACAATGGTCCTTGCGCTTTGCGCCACATGCACTTAACACGGTGCACTACCACCCGACCCCCCCCTCTTTCTTTTTTTTAAAATATTTATTTTATGTATTTATTCCCTTTTGTTGCCTTTGTTGTTTTATTGTTGTAGTTATTATTGTTGTTGTCATTGTTGGAGAGGACAGAGAGAAATGGAGAGAGGAGGGGAAGACAGAGAGGAGGAGAGAAAGACAGACACCTGCAGACCTGCTTCACCGCCTGTGAAGCGACTCCCCTGCAGGTGGGGAGCCGGGGTTCGAACCGGGATCCTTATGCCGGTCCTTGTGCTTTGTGCCACCTGCACTTAACCCGCTGCGCTACAGCCCGACTCCCTCTCTCTCTCTCTTTTTAAGAGACAAGGGAGGGGAGTCGGGCGGTAGCACAGTGGTGGGCCCTGGGCTCAAGACATTCTGAATAAATGATTTCCAACTCCCTGGCGTCTTAGATACATGCAGAAATCCAGAATCTCCCTCTTTGGGGGCAGAAACTGAAGCAAGCCACTCCCTCTGCCTGCAGCGAGGTAGAAAATGTCCCGAGGTTATTACCAGTCTGCAATTTTTATTCGCACGTTTTCTCCTCCCTTGTGTCTCTCCACCGACGCTTTTTTGCAAAGAACATTAAAACGTGTTCTGCGAGAATTCCCTTGCTTTTCCTTCTCCCCTCTCCCCAGCATTTTGTGAGTTGGTTTATTTGCTTTTTATTATCATGCAGTAGGGCCCCAGTAACCAGTAGGGATGTAAATGAGACATGCTTCCCTGTTAGAAGACAAAGATGTAAACGAGAGAGAGGAAGAGGGGGAGAGAGGGAGAAAAAGCAGCAGTAGTTTCCACTGAGGAAAAACCATGCTCAAGTTACTTGGTTCAGAAGATAAAATTGAGATCCTAAGTTCGGATTCCTGGCACTACATAGGCTGGAGTGACTCTCTAGTCCTCCCTCCCTCCCTCCCTCCCTCCCTCCTTCTCTCCCTCTCTCTTATAAATAAATCTTTAAACAGCGAAAGTTGGACCAGAGAGCTATCTCATGGGATAGGCTGCCTGAGTTTCCATGTTGATGACCCAGGTTTGAGCAAGGGAAGTGTTAGGGCAACAGAAGAAGCTTTTGTGTTAAGACCTGGTGGTGAAGTGGGTTGAATGCACATGTTGCCATGTGCAAGGACCGAGATTCGAGCCTCTGGTCCCCCACATTGCAGGGGGAAAGCTTTTTGAGTAGTGAAGCAGTGTTGTAAGTATCTCTTAGCCTCACTATAACCCCCTTCCCTCTCAATTTCTGGCTGTCTGTGTCCAATAAATAAATAAAATAACACAAAAAAAATGTTAAAGATGCATTTAAAATTATAAACAACAAGAAGAAGCTTTTTGGTGTTACAGTGTTTCTCTCTCTCTATGCCTCTGTCTACATGAATGGAAGAAAAAAAAAAGGCCCCTAACAGTGAAATTGTGCATGTGCATGGCTCCGGTCCCATCGAAAATAAATAAATAAATAAATATGAATATGATATGGCCAACTTTTTTTTTTAACCTCCAAGGTTATCGCTGGGGCTCAGCGCCTGCACTACAAATCCACTGCTCCTGGAGGCCATTTTTTGTTGTTGTTGGATAGGACAGAGAGAAATGGAGAGAGATGGGGAAGACAGAAAAGGGAGAAGACAGATAGACAGACACCTGCAGACCTGCTTCACCAGTTGTGAAGTGACCCCCCTGCAGGTGGGGAGCCGGGGACTGGAACTGGGATCCTTACTCGCTTAGCCTGGTGCACCACCGCCCGCCCCACCCCCCACCCCCACGGCCAACTCTTAAAGCATGCCAGGCCTAACTCAGGGACTTTGACTCGGGATCCAGAGGTTACATGACTCTCTGAAATCATAAATGAGAGAGGGAGAGAGAGAGAGATAGAGATAGAGAGAGAGAGAGAGAGAGAGAGAATGAACTCAGCGAGGTTGTCACAGAGAAAAAAGAGGACCTCTTGGAAGACAGCTATGCTCACCACTATACCGCCAACTCCATGCTAAGATATGTACCTCTGATTAGATTCTGAAGAGCATCCAGAACTTGGGGAAAGTGAGGGGAAGTTGGGAGTGGGGGTAGCGGCTAATGGAGAGCCACCGGTCTAGAGGGAGATACCGACATGCGAGTAAATTATTAAAATGCATTTTTCTGGGGGCCGGGCGGTAGCCCAGCAGGTTAAACGCAGGTGGTGCAAAGCGCAAGGACGGGCATAAGGATCCCGGTTTGAGCCCCCGGCTCCCCACCTACAGGGGAGTCGCTTCACAGGCGGTGAAGCAGGTCTGCGGGTGTCTGTCTTTCTCTCCCTCTCTGTCTTCCCCTCCTCTCTCCATTTCTCTCTGTCCTATCCAACAGCAGCAGCAATGGCAACAATAATAATAACAAGGGCAACAACAGGAGCAGCAAATGAGAAAAAACAAAAGGCCTCCAGGAGCAGTGGATTCGTAGTGCAGGCACCGAGCCCCAGAGATAACCTAGAGGCAAGAAAAAAAAAAGCATTTTCTAGCAGTTGGCTTCAACTGACTGATTGTCTTCCTCCATACAACCTGGCAGAAATCCTACTGGTTCTGCCTTGAATATAGGTCACAAATTCATGCTTCCCTGAGCTCACTGCTACCAGCCTGGTCCACGTCTTCCTATCACCTACCCTCACCCCCAGTCTGTTCCCAACACAGCGGCCAACCTGATTCTGATGAGAAGCTAGGCAGAAACGCCATGTCCAGCGGAGAAGCAATTCCAGAAGCCAGAACTCTCACCTTCTGCACCCCGTAGAGAATTTTGGCCCATAATCACCCAGGGATAAAGAATGGGGAAGCTTCCAAAGAAGGGGATGGGATACAGAACTCTCGTGGTGGGAACCGTGTGGAATTGTCCCTCTGTTATCTTACAGACTTGTTAATTATTATTAAACCACCGATCAAAAATCAAATAATAATTTTAAAAAAGAGCAAGGCAGACCAGACCGCTCCTCTGTTCAAGTCCATTAGTCACGTGCAAGTCCATGTAGGTGAACTCCAAAGGCCTTGTCCTCTTCCATTAGAACTAATCTGCTCACCCACCCCCCACCCCACCCACACCCCACTTTTCTGACTTCATCCATGACGAGCTTCTTCTCCTTCGATTCTCTGAAGCTTCCTTCACTTACTGCTGTTTCATACATACCCCGTTAGTGCTGGGGGGACGGGGGTTATGTGCCATTTCTCTGCCTGCAACACTCTACCTCAGAACTTAGCTGGTCTCAGCCTCTCACTGCATTCAAATCTCCACTCAAAGGCCACTGGACCAAAACTATCTTTCATGGCCAGCCTAGCTAACATAGCATCCACAGTCTCTCTCCACTTTTCTTTTTCTTTTTCATCGGACATTACATCGTTTATTTGCATACTTGATGCACATGTATGTGTGTGTGTGTGAACACACATGTACACATGTATTTCTCTAGGGCTGGGATGATGCTGTCTGCAGCCTGTAGCGCGGCGTCTGGTGTCATGAGCTGCATGTGAGCGCAGAGACTGAGAGGGAAGTGTCCGTAGCGGTAGCCACACAGCGCTGTTGCAGCTGTGGAAAAAGAAGCCTCCAGCTTGATTTGGGATGATGAAGGAAAGAAGCTTGCCAGGCCCAGAAAGCTCCCAGAGGAGCAGAATACCAGCAGGTTACAAAGGTAAGACTAAGACTCCTGATCTGTGGAAACAGAGAGAATCAAGGCTGGGAGCAACAGAAAGGAGCAAGGGGATCAATGTCCCTGGAAGAGCATGTGCACAAGAAGTCAGGCAGCCACAGGTGATGAACCAGGACCGAGGGCGGGAACCAGATCATCTGGGGTCTAGTAGGCCATGCTGAAGGTGCTAGGCTTTATTCTGGAGGTGACACGGGGCTGAACGAGGACTCTCAGTAGTGTGGGAAGGTGCTTGGGAAGATTTTGGTGAGGCAGCGGGCAGGATGAGTTACATCTCAGAGGGTCTGAAGGCGAGGAACCCAGGAGTGCAGGTAAGAGACCAGGAGGCCACAACTAACCAGGGATCACAGAGGTGTGAAGAGAGAAACGGTACAGAGATATAGAGAGAGGCGACAGTGCACCTTGTAGAATACACACAGAATTATGCTTGAGGATCCAAGCTCAAGCCCCCCACTCCCCACCTGCAAGCTTCAGAAGCGATGGAGCAGTGGAAGGAAGGGAGGGAGGGAGGGAGGGAGGGAGGAAGGAAGGAAGGAAGGGAGAGAGGGAGGGAGGGAGGGAGGGAGAGAGGGAGGGAGGGAGGGAGGGAGGAAGGAAGGGAGAGAGGGAAGGAGGGAGGGAGAGAGGGAGGGAGGGAGGGAGGGAGGAAGGAAGGAAGGGAGACAGGGAGGGAGGGAGGGAGGAAGGAAGGAAGGGAGAGAGGGAGGGAGGGAGGGAGGAAGGAAGGAAGGGAGAGAGGGAGGGAGGGAGGGAGGGAGGGAGGAAGGAAGGAAGGGAGAGAGGGAGGGAGGGAGGAAGGAAGGAAGGGAGAGAGGGAGGGAGAGAGGGAGGGAGAGAGGGAGGGAGGGAGGGAGGAAGGAAGGAAGGGAGAGAGGGAGAGAGGGAGGGAGGGAGGAAGGAAGGAAGGGAGACAGGGAGGGAGGGAGAGAGGGAGGGAGGGAGGGAGGAAGGAAGGAAGGGAGAGAGGGAGGGAGAGAGGGAGGGAGAGAGGGAGGGAGGGAGGGAGGAAGGAAGGAAGGGAGAGAGGGAGAGAGGGAGGGAGGGAGGAAGGAAGGAAGGGAGAGAGGGAGGGAGGGAGGAAGGAAGGAAGGAAGGAAGGGAGAGAGGGAGGGAGGGAGGGAGGGAGAGAGGGAGGGAGGGAGGGAGGGAGGAAGGAAGGAAGGAAGGGAGAGAGGGAGGGAGGGAGGGAGGGAGAGAGGGAGGGAGGGAGGGAGGGAGGAAGGAAGGGAGAGAGGGAGGGAGGGAGGGAGAGAGGGAGGGAGGGAGGGAGGGAGGAAGGAAGGAAGGGAGACAGGGAGGGAGGGAGGGAGGAAGGAAGGAAGGGAGAGAGGGAGGGAGGGAGGGAGGAAGGAAGGAAGGGAGAGAGGGAGGGAGGGAGGGAGGGAGGGAGAGAGGGAGGGAGGGAGGGAGGAAGGAAGGAAGGGAGAGAGGGAGGGAGGGAGGAAGGAAGGAAGGGAGAGAGGGAGGGAGAGAGGGAGGGAGAGAGGGAGGGAGGGAGGGAGGAAGGAAGGAAGGGAGAGAGGGAGAGAGGGAGGGAGGGAGGAAGGAAGGAAGGGAGACAGGGAGGGAGGGAGAGAGGGAGGGAGGGAGGGAGGAAGGAAGGAAGGGAGAGAGGGAGGGAGAGAGGGAGGGAGAGAGGGAGGGAGGGAGGGAGGAAGGAAGGAAGGGAGAGAGGGAGAGAGGGAGGGAGGGAGGAAGGAAGGAAGGGAGAGAGGGAGGGAGGGAGGAAGGAAGGAAGGAAGGAAGGGAGAGAGGGAGGGAGGGAGGGAGAGAGGGAGGGAGGGAGGAAGGAAGGAAGGGAGAGAGGGAGGGAGGGAGGAAGGAAGGAAGGGAGAGAGGGAGGGAGGGAGGAAGGAAGGAAGGAAGGAAGGGAGAGAGGGAGGGAGGGAGGGAGAGAGGGAGGGAGGGAGGAAGGAAGGGAGAGAGGGAGAGAGGGAGGGAGGGAGGAAGGAAGGAAGGGAGAGAGGGAGGGAGGGAGGGAGGGAGGAAGGAAGGAAGGAAGGGAGAGAGGGAGGGAGGGAGAGAGGGAGGGAGGGAGGAAGGAAGGAAGGGAGAGAGGGAGAGAGGGAGGGAGGGAGGAAGGAAGGAAGGGAGAGAGGGAGGGAGGGAGGGAGGAAGGAAGGAAGGAAGGAAGGGAGAGAGGGAGGGAGGGAGGGAGGAAGGAAGGAAGGAAGGGAGAGAGGGAGGGAGGGAGGAAGGAAGGAAGGGAGAGAGGGAGGGAGGGAGGGAGGAAGGAAGGAAGGGAGAGAGGGAGGGAGGGAGGGAGAGAGGGAGGGAGGGAGGGAGGAAGGAAGGAAGGGAGAGAGGGAGAGAGGGAGGGAGGGAGGAAGGAAGGGAGAGAGGGAGGGAGGGAGGAAGGAAGGAAGGAAGGGAGAGAGGGAGGGAGGGAGGAAGGAAGGAAGGAAGGAAGGGAGAGAGGGAGGGAGGGAGGGAGGGAGGAAGGAAGGAAGGAAGGAAGGGAGAGAGGGAGGGAGGGAGGGAGGAAGGAAGGAAGGGAGAGAGGGAGGGAGGGAGGAAGGAAGGAAGGAAGGAAGGGAGGGAGGGAGGGAGGAAGGAAGGAAGGAAGGAAGGGAGAGAGGGAGGGAGGGAGGGAGGAAGGAAGGAAGGAAGGGAGAGAGGGAGGGAGGGAGGAAGGAAGGAAGGAAGGAAGGGAGAGAGGGAGGGAGGGAGGAAGGAAGGAAGGAAGGAAGGAAGGGAGAGAGGGAGGGAGGGAGGGAGGAAGGAAGGAAGGGAGAGAGGGAGGGAGGAAGGAAGGAAGGAAGGAAGGGAGAGAGGGAGGGAGGGAGGAAGGAAGGAAGGAAGGAAGGAAGGGAGAGAGGGAGGGAGGGAGGGAGGAAGGAAGGAAGGAAGGAAGGAAGGGAGAGAGGGAGGGAGGGAGGAAGGAAGGACACCTTCCAAGGATCTCCACCAGCCTGCCTCTCTACCAGGTACCCTATGGTCTCTCACATTCCAGTCTAGTTGTGATGGAAGCAGATGAAAATGGGACGTAGGGATCCCAGCACCCACTGCCTCTAGGTTCGAGTTACACTGAGTAGAAAATGGTGACATCTAAGGATGCCACATGGGGAGGAGAGGATATTGGGGGAGGAGATGGGGGGAAGTTGGGAGAGAGGCAGGGATGAGACCCAAGGCCAGTCCAAGACTAGTAGTGACTGATGTCTCTAACATAAATGGGGGTCCTAAGAATCTAGTTTGTGGACCTTGCTTGAGTTACACATTCAAGGAGTAGACCAACAAGGTGCTGGGTGCCCTGTTCCAGGTGCTGGCAAGAAGTAGCGGCAGGACTTAACCCTCAGGGTGCTGATCCAAGAACATGGACGTTACAGTCTGACGGAGGTTCAGGTCATGTTTCTGTTAACTTACTGACGTCGTGCTTAGGGACCAGTCAACAATTCCAGGTTTCTTTTTTTAAATTTTTTTTTAATTTTTTAAATATTTATTTTATTTATTTATTCCCTTTTGTTGCTCTTATTGTTTTATTGTTGTAGTTATTATTGTTGTTGTCGTTGTTGGATAGGACAGAGAGAAATGGAGAGAGATGGGGAAGACAGAGAGGAGGAGAGAAAGATAGACACCTGCAGACCTGCTTCACCACCTGTGAAGCGACTCCCCTGCAGGTGGGGAGCCGGGGTTCGAACCGGGATCCTTAGGCCGGTCCTTGTGCTTTGCGCCACCTGCGCTTAACCCGCTGCGCTACAGCCCAACTCCCCAATCCCAGGTTTCTAATCTGTGAACTGTCTTCTGTGAGAGTAAAGCACAGGATAGAACAAGCGTTTGCTTTGACGTTTATTCCGGTATTCACTCAACAACTGTGTACTGAGAGCTCTATCTTTATGACTGTTGTTTTGCACCTAATTTCCACTTGCTATCTAGACTCCATCATCCTTTGTCTCCATTATTTCAACACCACTGTGAAACCAGGAGAGCCTTGGCAATTTGAAGTAAAAGCATATTCTGACTTGTCTAAATAGATATTCTACCTGCCAAATTGTTTGATTCCCCCCCCCTCAAAAGATAAAATAAATCTCTCATTAAATCTGTGGGCAAGATGCCTTTTTCTCTCTCAACCCACAGCCGATGTTGCTCACAGCACTTCTGGCAGGTGACCACTCAAATCAGTCATGGGGGACTTAGTTTGGCCTTGGCATTATTGCCGGGCACCCCCTGCTTGAAGCCCTCTGCTTGGCAGATCTTACTAGACCAGGCAAAATCACATGTCCAGACAGGGCTCAGGTCTGTCCCACTGTTACCCTAGATCCACAGAGTTCTGACGCTCATCTGACATCCTTAGATGGGTTCCCCACCAAACACAAGCACACGCAGGATCAGAGCCAGGATGGTGGTTTCGACACAGAGGGGTCTCTACAGTGAACCTAGTGTGAATTAGGCAAAAACCTCAATAAGCTATAAAATTCATTCTGGGTGTAAATGGAACATTTTAATGTTGGTAACGTGTCAGGCGACTTTGCAGAATGAAGGCTGAACTGCTTTGGTGTGGCAAGGGTTTTGCACCTACAGGAGATGGGTCTAGCTGGGAGATGCACCCTGAAGGACTTAGAGGTCAAGAATCATGGGGTCTAGAGGCTAGTTTTTTATTTTATTTTATTTTATTTTAACTTTTATTTATAAAATGGAAACACTGACAAAAACCATAGAATAAGAGGGGTACAACTCCACACAATTCCCACCACCAGAGCTCCGTATCCTATCCCTTCCCCTGATAGCTTTCCTATTCTTTATCCCTCTGGGAGCATGGACCCAGGGTCACTGTGGGATGCAGAAGGTGGAAGGTCTGGCTTCTGTAATTGCTTCCCCGCTGAATATGGGCATTGGCAGGTGGATCCATGCTCCAGTCTATCTCTCTCTTTCCCTAGTGGGGCGGGGCTCTGGGGAAGCAGGGCTCCAGGACACATTGGTGGTGTCATCTGCCCAAGGAAGTCGGGTTGGCATCATTGTAACATCTGGAACCTGGTGGCCTGAATTCCTACCCTTACCCTCACTTCCCAGTTTTGAAGCAGCCTCCTTGCAGAGCTCAGGCCAGGTGTTGTCTGCGAGTCGCCATCTTGGCTCCGCCCCCGAGGCTGGTTTTAAATAGTGAAGGTAGATGGTAGGCAGCGAGGGGTCTTTGAACGCAAATATGGAAAGAAGTTTGCAGTTGTTCACTAAGCCAGTGGGTTACTGGTCTACTCCTTCAACTCTTCTTTGTGTTTTGAAAATTTTGCATAAGAATAAAAGGGAAGGGGCCAGGTAGTGGCGCACCTGGTTGAATGCATATGTTACAACGCACAAGGACCCAGGTTCAAGCCCCTGGTCCCCACCTGCAGGAGGAAAGCTTCACAAGTGGTGAAGTAGGGCTGCAGGTGTCTCTCTGTCTCTCACCCTCTCTATCTCCCCATCCCCTCTTGATTTCTGACTGTCTCTATCCAATAAATAAATAAAGATAATAATAGTTTAAAAAAAAAAGAATAAAAGGGAAGTGAATCATAAGAGAAAGAATTAGTCACACAAAAATATCAAAGGCCTGGAGTTTTTATAGCAATGTTGATTCATCTGTGTTGTACACAGGCTCTTCATATGAGTACAGACAAGAAGAGTGTTGTAAGAGATAAGGGGGCATTCTGCACACAGTAGGAATGTGACAACATAAAGAACAGTGTGCTCAGTTGTCATGGTAAATTGTACTCCTTGTATATCAGAAGTGTTGTGTGTTAGGAGTATTTCCCACTACTTTTCTTCTCTTGTAATGACTTTGTCTGGGTGGGAACTACAGAAATACTTACTTAATTTGAAAGAATTAAGAAGAAGAGCAGTTCCAAAGAGCTTTATCTTATTCTGTGTTTGTTTGCCTCCAGGATTATCACTAGAGCTCAGTGCCAGCACTACAAATCCCCTGCTTTTGTGGCCTTTTTTTTTTTTTGGACAGGACAGAGAGAAATTGAGAGGAATTGGGCAAACAGAGGGGGAGAGAGAAGGATGGACACCTGCAGACCTGCTTCGCCACTTGTGAGGTGTCGTCCCCTGCAGGTAGAGAGCCTGGGGCTCGAACCTGGATCCTCCAGCGGATCCTTGCACTTTGTTCACTTGAGCTGGTACGCCACCGCCCTGGCCCCCTCTTACGCATTCTCTCTCGGGCTTTACAAACAGTCCAGTGACTGAGAGTGGTGTCGCCTAAGGTAAGTGACGTGCAGAACGAAGACCCAGGATGAAATCCAGTCGCTCTGCTTTGAGATACCGTGTCCTTTCCCCAACATAATCTCATGGAACTTTGACTTCCCCCGGAAACAGGCCATGAAACAGAGATCCAAGTGCAGTGGGCTTGTTTGGGAGGTCCTGGGACCACTAGTGAGGGGAGTGGTAAATCAGCACAGCCTCCTGCCAGAGTGTTTTGAGCCAGCAATTGCACTGGCCAACTGGAGCTTAATCCCACAGGGAAAGAATCAAGAAAGCATTACAAAACATGCCTTGTCGTTATCCCAAGACGCGAAGGAACTGGGATAATTATGCCCCAATTACCAAGAATCCTTGCACTCAAGCTGTTCCCAGGAGTTCTAATTCTCCAATATCTCCAGCCTCCTGCAGTTCTGGGGAAAAATAATTTTTAAAAGTCCTTACACACAGAGACACAGGTAGATTGTCTGTGGGTAAGTAGCAGGGAGAGAGTGTCTGCTAAGGGGATCGGGCGGTGGCACACCCAATGAAGTGCACATAGTACCAGGTACAAGGACCCAGGTTCAAGCCACTGCTCCCCACCTGCAGGGGGACGCTTCACAAACAGTGAAGTAGGCCTGCAGGTCTCTCTCTGTCTCTCTATCTTCCCCTCCTCTCTCAACTTCTCTCTGTCCTATCGAGTAGAAATGGAAAAAAAAAATGGCTGCCAGGAGCAGTGGATTTATAGTGCTGGCACTGAGCCCAGTGATAACCCTGGAGGCAAAAAAAAAAAAAAGGAAAAAGGAAAAAGGAAAAAGAGAGAGTGTCTGTTACGTCAAACCACACTGCCCCCTTCCTCCCCTTACTAGCCAGACAAGAAGAGGGGACCCCCTCAGACTCCCAACACAGTTCAGGGAGATCCAGCCCTTATTTAGGGGTGAGAGAAATCTCAAAAGATCCCCCATTCACTCAGATGGAGCCACAGCTGGGAATCACACTAAAAAAATGTAGTAGCAGTGGCTTCTGGCCTGAGGGAGCGGACAGGCACTGTACACACATGTGCATGCAAGCACTCAGTGCCATAGAAGGCTCACGGTGGACCGCTCAGAGAGACAAGTTCACCAGCTGTTGGCCAGTGTCAGAGCAAATGAATGGGGCTCATCAGACACCACGTCAGACCCCTGATTATGCTCACATAGGGCTTGAAGACAACCCCGAGGAGAGGGGCAGGCGGGAGGGAATGCAGAACCTAGCAGCCCGAATAACTGCACGCAGTGCTCTGAGCAGTCAGACACATCCAACCAGACATCCCTTACTACAACTCAGAAAATACTGGGGAACAACAATTGATTTAAAATCTGTTTTTAAATTGTACAGTTATTACAGCACCAGCAACAGAGCTCAAAAAATGTGTCCTGTCATTCTGCAACTTCCAGTAAACCAAAGTGTGGTTGGTCCTATCTTCACACGTCTTTCCAGAGAGACAGAAACCTCTGAGGAAGCTAAGGTGTAAAGAGAATGTGTATTAGAACGGGACATTAGTGTCCCGTTATGTGTATTAGAGGCGGGTCACTCAGAGACCCAAAGGATGCTTGAATGCTTGGAGAGGATTGGTCAGCCTTCAGAGTACTCACAACAGACAGCGGCAAAAGCACGAGCAGATAACTCTACCCGGCACCCTCTCAGGAACCACAGAGCTCATGTCAATGTTGTGTCTGTGTTTGCAATTCTATTGGTGAGTCCTTTGCTATGATAATGTCGGATTGTCTTAGCTGGATTTAATTAGATAAACTTTTCCTTCCTTTCCTCAAATTATGTATTTATTTATTGGATAGAGACAAAAAGAAATTGAGAGGGAAGGAGGAAGATAGAGAGGGAGAGAGACAGAGAGACATCTGCAGCCCTGCTTCACCACTTTGAATCTTTCCCCTGAAGGTGGGGACCAGGGGGCTTATTGCTGTTTTTAGTTCATTAGGAAATTTTCCTAGAAGTACCACCACAGGATCAAATTGTATGAATATTTTTGTAGTTCTTGAATGTTACAGTATCTTCAAAAAGGTCAACAAAGATGGTTAATTCTAATACTTCATAATAAGAATCCAGTGTAGGCAAATTTACAACACTGAAGGATTCTCATTCCTGTTCTCTGTTTTGTTTTGCATAAATGGTTTTCTTTGTTTGTTTTTATGTTTGTTTGTTTAGAATTCAACATCTAAAAGTCTTTCATTCTTTCTCCTCTTATAATATCTCATGCCCAATATCTCATTCCTCCTGGCTCCCACCCCTTTTCTCAAACACCATTCCAAGTTCACTCCCAGTAGATCTTTTTGGTCTGGACTCATGGCTCTTAAACAGAAAGGCACCTTTGAGGGAACTTACACTGAACTGTTAAGGAATAACTTAGAGTGCCAGGTGGTAATTTGTAAATGTTTTTTATTGCCACCAAGGTTATCACTAGGGCTCAGTGCAGGCACTACAAATCCACTGCTAACAGTGGCCATTTCCACCCCCCCTTTTTTCTCTTCTTTTTTTCCTTTCTATTTTTTTTTTATTTCTTTTTTGTTTAATTTTTATTTATGAAAAGGAAACACTGACAAAAAACATAGGCTAAGAGGGGTACAACTCCACACAATTCCCACCACCAGAACTCCGTATCCCATCCCCTCCCCTGATAGCTTCCCTATTCTTTATCCCTCTGGGAGCATGGAGCCAGGGTCATTGTGGGAGGCAGAAGGTGGAAGGTCTGGCTTCTGTCATTGCTTCCCCGCTGAACATGGGTGTTGGCAGGTGAATCCACACTCCCAGCCTGTCTCTGTCTTTCCCTAGTGGGGCAGGGCTCTGGGGAGGTGGGGCTCTAAGACACATGGTGGGATCCTCTGCCCAAAGAAGTTGGGTTGGCATCATGGTATGAAGTTGAAAAAGAGTTAAGATATAATGCAGAACAAATTGTTGGCTAATCATGAACCTAAAGGCAGGAATATTACAGATGAAGATTTGGGGTCTCCATTTTGGGGAAAAAAAAAAAACTAGTAGATCCCAGCCTAATCAATGCAACCAGTACGACCTCAGCATGCTTCACTTTGGACTGTGTCCAGAGACGTCAGGCATGGAATGTCAACCCTCCAGCTTCATTACTCTGGTGAGACTTTTCCTAGTTCATAGGACTCCTTAACTCCATTTCGAGTGGCGAACTTCTTAACAAAACCTCAAAATGTGGGTTTATACCAGGGCCCGTGAGATAGGGCATATGTACATGTGTCCATAAGCTAGGGGAAAACATAGACCTTAAAGCAAGAGTGCACAGTGATTTACAGTGTGTCAATAAAGGAAGCAAGAAAGTATAACGAACTAAAAGGACACCTTAAAGTACCTAATGAAACAGTTTCTACTTAGACCTAGGAACCCTCCTCACCTACCTCCTATTACATGTCCCCCAACCACTCCAAAGCTATGTCAGCTTTTTTATTTTTTAAAAAGGGGGGATTATTGCTTAGAGTCGGTGCTGCTTTGGAAAGAATGAGTATTCAAAGGAATCATGCGAGGGTTTGGCAGGGAAGTGAGAGGGCAGGAGCTGCATGTGTGGGCCCTCTGGTCCATAACCTTGGTGCTGGCTGCCCCAACAGCTCCTCAGTCCAGTCTCTCCTCAGTGTGCACCAAGGGGAAAAGAAGAAGAACTCGCGCTTTTTTGTCCGTCTCCAGAGGGCTATAAAAAGCACACTGATGTAGGCTTTTATGAATCCCTACCACTCTGACATATGCTGAACATTTCTGTTGTGTGCTTTTGTTAAAAATGCTTTTGAAATGAGTCGTTGCACATATGCCCCAGGAACCTAAAATGTGGCTAGGTAGGCTGGCACAAGCCACGCTTCTTTAATCACTTCTGTGGATTTTTATGAGCTCACTTAACTGTAGCTGCATCTCCCCCACCCTAACCATGCTACCAGACAGAGAGGGATCATTTCCCCTTAGCCTCTCCAGTGAAGGAAAGGGGAAAGCACAGTCCCAGTGGTGACCTGGGTAGCAGAGTAAGTAATACTCTAAAGCAAGACAGGCATTGACTCAGTGGGACTCAGTGGGTACTTAGCACAGAAAGGGCTGAATTGGGGGCCAGGCGGTAGCACAGTGGGTTAAGCGCACCTGGCACGAAGCACGTGGACCGGGCCCAAGGCTCCCAGTTTGAATGCAAGGACTGGCAGAAGGATCCTGGTTCGAGCCCCCAGCTCCCCACCTCCAGGGGAGTCGCTTCACAAGCAGTGAAGCAGGTCTGCAGGTGTCTGTCTTTCTCTTCCCCTCTCTGTCTTCCCCTCCTCTCTCCATTTCTCTCTGTCCTATCCAATAATAACAACAGTGATAAACAACAAGGGCATCAAGAGGGGGAAAAAATAGCCTCCAGGAGCAGTGGAATCGTAGTGCAGGCACGGAGCCCAGTGATAACCCTGGAGGAAGAAAAAGAAAGAAAGAAAGAAAGAAAGAAAGAAAGAAAGAAAGAAAGAAAGAAAGGAAGGAAGCTGAATTTCTATCCCTTCCCTCTCAATTTCTCGTTGTCACTATCCAATAAAGAAAATTAAAAAGTAAAAATAAATTTTAAAAAAGAGGGATTGAGCTTATAAACAGACTATGGAGGCCAGGTAGAAGAAACAATCACTGAGGTCCAGTGCTTTGAAGTTGGGGACTGGACATAGAAACATCAGAGGAGCATCTAAGCTGACTTGACACGCTCCTTACTTTACCTTTGCCACAGGGAACCTGAATAACATTTGTGTTTCGGGGTTGCTCAACAAATCTTTGGCAATTCTGCTCTGGATGCCAGGCAGGAAGGGATAAGCCAAGAGAGGAGTGGGGAAAGCATCTCAGAGCCTCACTGCCACCCACCTAATCTCCTGTGTTCCAGTGCTGTTATCTTGACTGCCTGCAGCTACTCATGCTTCAGTCCTGTGGAGTACAGGGCGGGCAGAAAGGGACCCATGACTACTACGTTCTGACCCAGAAGCGTGGCTCCATTTATACTCCGAGACATGGGGCAACTTTCCAATTCTTACTTTTGATGGTTTGAGTTACTATTTTATGAAAAGAGCTAGCATGCAACTTATGAGTGTGAATGCGTATGAATTTTGAACTATATTATCACTGGGGCTCATTGCCCTCCCCACCTCCCTCTCTCTCATGCACAGGAAGGACAGAAAGAAAGAGAAAAACTTGCAGCACTTCCCCACAGCTCACGAAGTGGACTGTTAGCCTGCTCAGTATCTTTGCCATTAAAATATCTTCATTTATTATCATTAAAGTGGTCTTTCAAACCCTCACATGTTATGCTGAATATTTGTAAATCAAGATCACCAAATAAACAGAGAGGTTTTGATGACTTGCCCAAGACCAGAAAAAGAATCAGCAGACAAGTCTGAAGAGATAGTTCACTGCGAGGGGTGTATATATTTCCATGTGAGCAGCCCAGGATTGAACCCTGGCGCTACACTGGACGTGCCTTGGCCCAGGGTGAAGCTCTCGTACTGTGGTAGGTTGGTCTGTCTGTCTCTCTGGATGAATGAATGAAGAATGAATGAATGAATGAATGAATGAATGAATGAATGAATGAATGAAAACTCAGACTGGAGTGGTGAAATAATATGAGTAACTTTGAAAATCAACAGGCAAATATAGTCATTCAAATTTGTCTCTGCCTATCCTGTCCTGTATCCAGATTAGTAGACCATAACTACTAATCCATAACCCACACGCTACTCATCCTCCTAGCTGCTGCCTGTGAGCTCTGAGATTCCTGCTAGCAACGATTCATTCATTCAGTGACTGCCTTGGGCTAGGGAGCTATCTTGGCCTTTTAGGGCACCAACTTGCATGCCTGAAGCCTTAGCCATCCTGGGTTCAATCCCAGACACTCTTATGCCAGATCTGAGCAGTGCTCTAAGCTTGCTCATAATTAATGAATTGTTACTTAATTAAAAGCAATGTGCACCCCGTTCCTATAAAGTATATGGAAGCAGAGCTCCACCTTGTACACCAGCTAATTTCTTTTTTATTATTTATTTATAAAATAAAAATATCGGCAAGACCATAGGATAAGAGAGGCGTAATTCCACACAGTTGCCACCACCAGAGTTCTGCATCCCATTCCCTCCCCTGACAGCTTTCCTATTCTTTATCCCTCTGGGAGTATGGACCCAAGATCATTGTGGGATGCAGAAGGTGGAAGGTCTGGCTTCTGTAATTGCTCCCCCAATGAACATGGGTGTTGACAGGTCAATCCATACTCCAGTGAGGTCCTTCTTAAACTTTTGTTTGCCTGGGTAGCTTGACAACTAGCAGATTCTGATTCAGTAAGTCTGAGTAAGACCTGAGACCGTGCATTCACAAGTACCCAATGATACTGGTGCATGGAAGACACAGAGAAAAAAAATCACAAATTAATTCTGCACCCTCCTTAAAGTCTCATGAGAAAACCTGAGCAGCTTGGTGTATGGGGAAAAGCAAGAACTTTATTTATTTAGTTAGTTATTCAGTTATTTATTTAGTTATTTATTTGCTTTCCTATTGGATAGAGACAGAGATAAATCAAAAGAGGAATGGGGTGGTAGAAAAGGAAAGAGACAGGAAGATAGCTACAGCCCTGCTTCACCATTCTGCAGGTGGGGACTTGAGGCTTGAACCTGAGTTTTTGTGCACTATAATATGTGCATTCAACTGGGTGTGCCACTACCCATCCCCCAAGGCAAGAACTTTGTAGTTGGTTAGATTCAAATTGGAATCTTAGTTTCTTCATTTACTACCTTCTCTGAACCTCGGTTTTTTGTTTGACTGTTTGGTTTTTTTGTTTTAATTAGGGACCGGGCAATGGCTTACCCAGTTAAGTGCACATATCACCATGCGCAAGGACCCAGGTTCAAGCCCCCATTCCCCACCTGCAGCGGGGGTGGGTGGGTGGGTGGAGGGAAGCTTCACGAGCAGTGAACCAGTAAGAAAAAGAAAAAAGACAGGGCATACCAAGAATACAGTACAGTGCTCAACGTAGAGAAGTTGTTGACTGAATGGTGGCTAGCAATATTGGTTCAGAAAAAAGCCAGCCAGAGGAGGGTAATTGTTATTTCTTCCATTTATTCCACAAGGGTATCAGAGGGAAAGAATAGTTGTGTTCTGATGGCAGAGGAAGGACCGTGGGGTGGGGGGTTGAATTGTTATGTGAAAAACTGAGAAATATACTGTTCACTGTAAGCCATTAATCCCCCCAATAAAGAAAAAGAAAAAATAAGAATAGTTGTGTTCGTAGTGTGCCCACTGATTCTGTAATAAGCATCTGTAGTAAATACATCTGCAGACAATACCCCTCTATTCCCACAGCCCCCAATAACCTGACCTCCCACTTCCCCTCCACTTGCTTCATTACCACAACATATGCTGTGAGAATACTACGCCCCAAAGAGAGACCCTTACGTAGTGTAGGGAAAGAAGAGAGGCCCCCTAAGAACTGCCACGGCCTCAGGAGCCAGCCACGGCTGTTCTCAGCCCTTGGCCCAGTGCCCGTCCTAGGTGTGCTCTTGGGGAGGGTGGCACCTCTCTTGACACTCTGCCTTGTTCCTCCACGTCTGTCCCATCCAGCCTAGAAGAACTTTGCACCAATCACAGAACGGACCTGAGTTATTTGCCTTCTAAAATGTAAGCTCCCTGAAGGCAGGAAAATTGACTCTTGTTCCCACTGCTGTTGCCAGAGCCTCACATAGTGTCTAACAAACAGAGATAGTCAGTAGTTTTTGTATGAATAAATAATGCTCTTCTGCAGAAGTTAACTGGTATACAGAAATGGCAGGATTATTTCATATGGAATCAGAATGGTTTTCTTTCCCCCGCCCATATCACTCTCAGTGGCTTTATCTGGGAGCGGGGGGCTCATCTGGTTGAGTCTGTTTCCCCTTCTCTAGACTAAGAGTCGTGCAGACACACCAGGAGTTAAAGCGGTATATGCACAAGTGCCCACCTCACGGCATGTGATCAGCTGCTAGAAGCTGAACATTCCCTTCTTCCCCGTCCTGCTTTTACATTGCACAAACATTTA
This sequence comes from Erinaceus europaeus, assembly GCF_950295315.1. Taxonomy (NCBI): domain Eukaryota; kingdom Metazoa; phylum Chordata; class Mammalia; order Eulipotyphla; family Erinaceidae; genus Erinaceus; species Erinaceus europaeus. Next base: position 77,968,218 of record NC_080178.1, on the reverse strand, counting down.
AAAATAGATGCAATGCAAAGATCTCTTGGAGTAGCTCCAAGTTAGGGGGGAAAAAAGGCCTTTGTTTTCAGGAGATTTAAATGATGCCACTGTACATCTAGAGACCCAGGAATGCATAGGAATCTGACGCTGACAGAAATGCCACCCGTTCTGTGTTACATGTGCTCTGGGGGAGGAGAGCAGCGTTGCCTGGAGATCTCCATCCATCTGAAAATGTTACTATTCATCCAGAGAAAGCCACAGAACGGCAGTGGGACAGTTGGATCCGAGTGCTCTTGACATTTTATTGCCGACTCACACCGTCAATGAGTTTATCAGCCGGAAAAGATGGCTGCGTTGCTTCATATAGTGCTGTCTTAGGAAAACAGCGTATTACAGAGAGGGAGAGGATTGTCTGAACCTAGGGTCCTTTCAGCAGAGGCAAGTCTAGAATAAGGAAGAAGTATGGAAACAGAAGAAGCTGGAGGCTTCAGTCAAGAAGAAGCCCCACTGTGTCATTTTATGTGCCAACGCTGGACTAAGCATTCGAATTGGAAACCTCAATGAATCTCCACAAAACCCCTGTGCTACACAAGCCTCCACTCTGCAGATGAGCAAACTAAGCTGTCGAGGGGGTGAAGTGACTCGGTCAGGTCACACAGTCAGGGCATGGTGCAGCCAAAGCTTTAGGTGACAGCATGCAAGGAAGGATGGACAGGTGAGATTCGAAGATGCAGGGTGGGAGATTCCACTTGACTTGGAGGCGAGACCTCTACAGAGACAAGAACTTCCGTCAGACAATGGGCTATTCCCCCCCACTTAGTAGTAACTCCATGTTTTTGAAAAATGTTGGGAAAATGTGAGGAGCCTCACAAAACACCCTGCATTCCTGATACGATGCCTGGTACGATGGCCTATCTACCTAATCTTTGTTTTGCCTGAGAGAGCCCCACCCATTCCATTCCTTTGATCTATCTTCTTTCTACCCTCAAGACCCTCCCTGCCGGCAGGGTATTATTAATCCCACCAGTTAAAACCCTTGCAACAGTTGCTAAGGAAGTTCCTACCTTTCCCAGTCCCCTTTTGATTTTCTCCGCCCCTTTCCTAGCCATTTCCATTTCCAACTTGCCACTTCCGGTTTGGACCTTTAACAGCTTTGGCTTTCTGATCAAAAAAGATATCGTATTGCCTTGTGCCATGTGTTTGGTTCCTGAGTCATCTCCCTCGCGTAGCTGAGTGAGAAGCAGCCCAGGCTGGTTCCGGTCGTGTTCTCTCCAATGCAGAGAGTATGCACCCAGGAAGAGGCACCCCCATGCTAGCCAAGCAGAAAAAGTCACTGATAATAGCAACAGCTTTTTTTTTCTTTTTAAAATCAGGACACCTGTTAAATTTAGCTCTGGTTTACACTGGTGCTGGGAGTTGAACCTGGGAACTCAGGGTCTTGGGCATGCAATTTGTGTTGCATAATCATTATGCTGACTCCTCATCCCTGTAACAACTTCTTTTATATTATGTGTCAAGCATTCAAGTGTTTTATAGTTAATACACAGTATCTCTTAAAGTGCTCACAACAACTCTTACACAGGAGGCACAATGAATTCTATTTTCTATTTACCAATAATGAGGCCTAGGACCTGGCATAGATTAGGTGCTCAATAAATGGTGACTGCTATTAAGGAAGAGCCCTTCAAGCTCTTGTCTATCAGGATCACTGCCGCAAATCCAGCTTTTCCCTAAACACCAGCCTCTTCTTTGCCCTCTTCATCCATCAGCTCTGCTCTGTCACTGCAGAAAATGCCTGTCCTAAAATGTCTGCGATAAGAATCCATAAGTTCAAATACCCTCAAGTATTTGTGTTATTTAGAAGAAATATTCCTACCTTGTCTTTTTTTCCTTGAGGGAAGACCTTATTTTTTTTTTATGAGAACATATCAATACATCAAATGCCTATTTAAATGGGAAGAAAAATCTGACAAAGAAAGCAACCTTAAATCCCAACATGCTAACACAACTATATTATGTTTGCATATTCTCTTTCATCCGCGGTCTACATAGAGACACTTTTCGTTTTATGTTAAGGTGTATTTACTTATCTTTGGAAACACATACACACACACACACAGAGAGAGAGAGAGAGAGAGAGAGAAAGAGAGAGAGAGAGAGGGAGGGAGATTAGAGGACTCCTCAGCTCTAGTGGATTGTGGATTGAATCTAGACTCTCTTAAGGCCTCAGGCAAGAAAGTCTGCTATGCCACCACTGTGCAATCTCCCTGATCCTAAGCATATTTAAAATATCTGATAACCTAATATTTTATATTCTTAGACATTTTTTTTCACTTAGAAAAACACAAACATTTTAGAGATTTCTTTCTTTTTTTTTTTTGGTTTTGCCTCCAGGCTTATTGCTGGGGCTCGGTGCCTGCACTACAAATCCACTGCTCCTGGAGGTATTTTTTCGCCTTTGTTGCCCTTGATGTTTTATTGTTGTTGTGGTTATTATATCGTTGTCACTGCTGTCATTGTTGTTGGATAGGACAAAGATGCTATGCAGATGTCCCCTCAGGCTAGTGCCAGTTCCCGCAAGAGTTAATATGATATTCTCGAAGTGCCCTTCCCAACCAATGATGTCCCGGCTCCGGCTCGTCACTCCCAGTTTTTGCCCTATAAAGCGCTTCTTCTTCCGCCCCTCTCTCTCTTGCCCAGTTTTCACCTCAGTGGTTAGACGCAGAAAAGGGTGCTGCGCGAGGCGGACATTTTGGCTAGCTCCACGTGGCCTGAACCACTGCGCTCTCACCCAACTCTGAGGTGCCCACGTGAATAAAGAATTGTGTTCCCTCTCTGCTCTGGATCTCCTCTCTCTCTCTCTCTCTCCTCCACATCACAGCACGACACAAAGAGAAATCAAGAGGGGGAAGACAGAGAGGGGGAGAGAAAGGCAGACACCTGCAGACCTGCTTCACCGCTTGTGAAGCAACCCCCCTGCAGGTGGGGAGCCAGGGGCTCGAACCGGGATCCTTGCACCGGTCCTTGCACTTTGTGCCATGTGCACTTAACCCACTGCACTACCAGCTGACCCCCATTTTAGAGATTTCTATGTGACTTTTAAAATACTACCAGTGGGCTGGGGAAACAGCATAGTGGTTGTACAAAAGACTTTCCTGCCTGAGGCTCTTGCGATTCCAGCTTCTAATCTCCAGCATCACTATAAGCCAGAGCTGACTAGTGCTCTGGGTACTGTCTCTTACTCTCTGTAGCTCTCATTCGTAAAAGTAATTCATGAATTTTTAAAAATCTCACTGGGAATAACTGATACAGTCTCACACTGATGAACTAGCACATTCCGAAATCATTTCCCTCTCCATTGTCTCCTGTGGCCCCCTTTTCTGTTCTCTGTCACATGAGATCTAAGCTAGCCGAGATGGTAACCACATATGGCGACTGAGCGCTTGAAATGTGTCTAGTCTGGATTGAGATGCGACTCAACATAAAATATGCACTAGATTTCCAAGACAGTATAAGAAAAAAAATGTAAATACTTATATTGAATATTGATGGGTAAATTATACTACTTGGACATATTGGGTTAAATAAAAGAAAGCATTAGAAGTTTCACATTTGGCTTTTATCTTTTTCAATACGGTTCCTAGAAAAGGTTTAATCAGATTTATGTTTGCAGTATATGTATGTTGGACGGGACTGGTCTAGATAGTAATTCAGTGAGCAGTGATTTTTATATACGTATAATGCAAATATACTATTCAAGTTCTCCCTCGGCCAAATTACACACATGATACTCCGTTGGCTCTTCCACAATTAGAGATTAGCCGAAGGTTTTTAGCTGAGGTAAGATTTGGTGACGTTGTAGAGGTAGACACAGCAGAGGAAAAAAAAAAAAAAAGACCTCTTCCGTCAGGTGCTTAGGGATTTTAGGAGCAGTCCCAGGCATGTATGGTGATGTCATTTGAAACAATGAGGTTCTGTCAAGATGGAATCGGCAGCTTCTGTAATTGACCGGGTCTGGCCAAAGTCCTTGCCTACTGGGAGAAGCAGGTTGTGCTGGGTTGAACTCCTTTCTGTGCTACCTATGTGAAATTGGAGGCAATTTGCTTTAACCATCTGGGAGCCTCATCTTACTTCACTGGGGATGAGATGCATCTGAAAATACTTAGCATCAGAGCAGCCAAGATCCAAGCTCAACTGTTTCAGTCCTTTATCTGAATGCAGTATTCATGATGACCTCATCTTCTTAGTGAGTCAGAAAAGGGAGTGGCTTTAGATTAAACTTCTTGTTAACGACATTGGGCTCAACGTACCAGAAATTAGCTTCCCCACGGATAACGACTAGAATATGCCTGCTGTCTTGTGTAGGAGATTTTCACCCTGTTCCACTCCTTGTGGGAGACTTTCACATGCACTTACTCTGTACAACATAAAATTCTACTAGAGAGAACAGTCTACTCTTCTCTTAGAGAAGAAATGGGTACCCAGGAAGCTTCTGTGACTTATCTAATGTCTCTGTCTCTCTCTCTCTCTCTTTCCTTCTTTCTTTCTTCTTTTGCTTCCTTCTTTCTTTTTCTTTTCTTTTTTTCTTTGCCCCCAGGGTTATTGCTGGGGCTCAGTGCCTGCACGACAAATCCACTGCTCCTAGAGGTTATTTTTTCCAATTTTGTATGGTAGGAAAGAGAGAAATTGAAAGGAGAGGGGAGATTGAAAGGGAGAGAGAAAGATAGACACCTGCAGACATGCTTCACCACTTGTGAAGTGACTCCCCTGCAGGTGGGGAGCCTGGGCTCGATCCGGGGTCTTTAGGCTGGTCCTTGTGCTTTGCGCCACCTGCGCTTAACCCGCTGTGTTACAGCCCGACTCCCTTTTTTTTTTCTTTTTCTTAAGGGATCAGTTAACTCTCGAGTTGTGATGGGATATTCTAGATAGGAGCTAGAGTCAAAGTTCTGGGAACATCACAAAGTAGGTTGTGGGAAGGAAACAGATGAATCTGATCTGTCAGAAGTCTGAGGAAAGAGCTTTGGCAAAGATAAAGTTTTTAAAAATGAGTTTTTATTTTCTTTGCTGTGTGGTGTGTGGTGATGCAGCCTTCATCACCCACCCCCAAACTTCTTCTGCTGGACTCAGTGAATTTCTCTTCATTCTCTCCGTGCTCAAGCTGATGTCCACTTTGGGGGAATAGGAAGTGTATACTCAAGGTGCTTGGTGAGAACAGCGGTGCTTCTAGAATGCCAAGTCATCTGGGTTGTGGATCATTACAACCTACTGGGATAGGCTGTTTGTTGAGAAGGGATTTGAGAGTAGGGAGACAGGGCTAGTATACTGTGATGCTTGGATGCATTGTTGTTTATGAGACCTAACAAGGCACCTAGGTGCATTGTTGTTCAATAGATTAACCACAGAATCAAGTTCCAGGGTCTTACAGCTGCCCCTCAGGGATGCCAATGTGAGAGGGACTTAACATCAAATCTTACATGTTTTTACGAGGTTGCCATCATTTCTTGTTATATCCAATTATGCTATTTCCATGTTTCTTCCAGGAGAAAGTCAGTCACAGGTTGCCTGCCTAGAGAATTGGCATGGGCAGCTTTCTGTGTCTCCAGCATCAGAGATTCAGGACAATATACACCATTGATGGGGCCGGCATTTCGATGCTGTAACTGAAATGTGGGTTAAGACTCCCTAGACCCAACCATTTCTATACAGAATTCAATTCTTGGGGGGCAGGGTGGGCAAAGGTACGCCCAGTTAAGCGCACATAGTATGAAGTTCAAAGATCTGCACAAGGGTCCAGGTTCAAGCCCCCGGCTCCTCACCTGCAGGGGGACACTTCACAATGGTGAAGCAGGTCTGCAGGTGTCTGTCTTTCTCTCCCCCTCTCTGCCTTCCCCTCCTCTCTCCATTTCTCTCTGTCCTATCCAACAATGACGACATCAATAATAACTACAACAATAAAACAAGGGCAACTAAAGGGAATAAAAAAAAAAAAGCATTTCCCTCACCATATCTAATCACCCCAAATGATGTCTAAGGAGGAGGAATGGAAAAGCTCATTCTTCATTCCTGAACAGCTCATCAAAGAATCTATCCAGAAGATTTAGAACTTTCTGCAAGGATGTTTACAGATTTTATTCAGGTAGGGAAAAAGTCTTACCTAAGTAATGACTCTTGCTGTTTGTGGCCCTTTAGGTTTTCTTGAGTGTAAGCTCTTTAGTAATGACAGGCATTGATTCCAATCCATCCACCAGAGTTAGTGCCAGAAGACAACTGCGTTGAATTTAGAGAGGCAGCTCTGTCAGGCAGACCTTTATAATGAAGGATCATCCGATTCTCAGTCCTGACCCCATTTCCCAGACAATACTCATAGTCCACCTGCATGTCAGCTATCAGGATCAGGCAAAAATTACTAAAATCATGGGCACCTTGGAATATACCTAAAATAGACTCCCTAGCTTCTTCCCACATGAAAACTCCTGATTTCATCTGCTCGAGCCCTACCTTTGGGTTCCTGTTTATTAAACAATTTGTCCTGCTTTATATCTTACTGCCTTCCAGCCAACAAGTTGCAGATGCTACTATGATGCCATCTTGACCTCCCCAGGCAGACAGCTTCACCAATGTGTCCTGGAACCTCACCTCTCCAGAGCCCTAGGGAAAGATAGAAACAGGCTGGGAGTGTGGATCAGCCTGCCAATGCCCATGTCCATTAGAGAAGCAATTACAGAAGCCAGACCTTCCACTCTCTGCACCCCACATGATCCTGGGTCCATCCTCCCAGAGAAGGATAAGAATAGGGAACCTTCTGATAGAAGGGATGGAATGCAGAACTCTGGTGATGGGAACTATGTATAATGATAGCCCTGCTATCTTAAAATTTTGTTAATCATTTTTTAAAATTTTTTATTTATAAAAAGGAAACCCTGACAAAACCATAGGATAAGAGGGATACAGCTTCACACAATTCCCGCCACCAGACCCCTGTATACCATCCCCTCCCCTGGTAGCTTTCCTGTTCTCTATCCCTCTGAGAGTATGGACCCAGGGTCATTGTGGGATACAGAAGGTGGAAGGTCTGGCTTCTGTCATTGCTTCCCCGCTGAACATGGGTGTTGACAGGTCGATCCATACTCCCAACCTGTCTCTCTCTTTCCCTAGTGGGGCAGGGCTCTGGGGAAGCAGGGCTCCAGGACACATTGGTGGGGTTGTCTGTCCTGGGAAGTCTGGTCACATCTGCTAGCATCTGGAACCTGGTGGTTGTAAAGAGAGTTAACATACAAAGCCAATTATTGAACAATCATGGATGTAAAGGCTGGAATAGTGCAGATGAAGTGTTGGGGGGGTCCTCCATTTTGTAGATTGTTAGTAGGCATATGTTAGTTATAGTTCAAAGGGCGTGTAGCTATACTAGTGTTTTGGGTTTTTTTACCTGAGCCTGAAATCTGATATGCAGGTGCATCCTAATTATTGTCTGGGGAGATGATGTCATGGCTGAGAATAGGACCAGAAAGCTGGATCAGGGAAGAGAGTAGCTCCCTAATATGTGAAAGGGGTATAAAGATTACTGTAAACCCCATTAATTTGATGTCATCTGAGGCCCATATTCAGCTTAGGAGCCTATGTAACCTCTGCATCCCTGTAGATCTGAGCTCACATTCTGTGGTCATGAGCAGGAACATTCCAAGCCGCCCCAATATCGACCCATCTTCCTCAGGTGTAGCATATAGTATGTTGTCCATCCTCCCTTCGGAGGATGGAACATTCTCTACCACTGTTGACCCAAGTTGAGGGCAAGATCCTATGGAGGCCCACAAAGGGGTCTATTTTGTTGTTCCTGATAGAAATGACCAGTAACAATGGAGAGAGGGATTTATTTGAGTTGTAGGCCCATCAAGTCTGTTTGGGAGACTCAGGACTCCCTGATTAGGGCCCCAGCTGGTGGAATGGCCTGATAGTGACTAAAGAGTCATCATTAAAGTATGCCAGTCTCTTGTCCTTATTCAGCTTTTGCAGTCCTTGCTTTTCTAAGGTTAGCTTTGGAGTGAGTGAGGGAAGTGTAATAGGAAGTAGGTGAGGAGGGTGTCTAAGTCTAAGTGGACACTATTTCATTATGAACTTGATACTGACTCACTGCAGACTATTGTGTATTTTTACTTTCAGGTATGTATTTTGCCCTAATTTATGGATACATGTGAACATATGCTCTATCTTATGGGACCTGGCCTATATCTAAGTTTTGGGACTTTGTTAGGAAGTGAACTTCCTGGAATGGAATTAGAGAATCCTATGAAAGGAAAGGTCTCACCCGAGTAATGAGGGTGAAGGGTTGGCATTCCATGCCTGACGTCTCTGTACACAGTCTGAGATGAAGCATGCTGAGATGGTACTCGTTGCATTGATTAGGTTGGAAAATTTTTGTTAATCATTATTAAATTGCCGGTCCCAGTTCGGGGCACCAGTTGCCGGTCTAGCTTCACGGCTTCACGGTGGGAAACAGATGACCAGGGACTCATGGTTGAGCTGGGAACGCAGTTCAATCTTTATTGAAGAGCAGGGATGCAGTTCAACAATCTAATCTTTTCTAATCTAATCTCCCTTCATTAGAAAGCCCTGTCTTTTATGTCTCCTGAGGCGGAAGTGTCAGGAAGAGGAAGTACATAGTAGGATAGGGGGTGGGGAGAAGGAACCAGTGGGGATTAAACCAATGAAAACAATGATTATGTAAATAGACCACAGCCTCAAGCAATGTAACAAAGGGGGTCTTAGAAGCAGAATTTAGAAGCATACCAACATTAAACCACTAATAATAATTAAAAAAAAAAAAAGAATCATGACCCTGACTTTACAGATGAGAGCTCAAGGCAGTAAAGTTAAGTAGACTGTCCACAGTCACAGAGTAAGTGGCAGATGTGACACCCCAACCCAGGCAGGTCAGCTTGAAAGCTTTTCTGCAACAAGCTGGCAGAAACCAGTATATTCCTCAGGGCCCAGCAGCCAGTCCTGTGCACACGGACACCTTCACAAAGAAAGGTAGGTTTCTATTTGTGGAAGAGCCAGATTTTGTTGTTCTTATTTCTGTTCTTCTATTTTGGGATACTTATCTCTCAGTTCTATTTTATGATTACATTTTACTTTAAAAAAAAACACATGGGGAGCTGGATGGTGTTGCACCTGGTTAAGCTCACACAGTACTGGGTATGTGCAAATACCCAGGCAAAGATCCAGGTTCAAGCCCCCGCTCCTCACCTGCCGTGGGGATGCTTCACAAGTGGTGAAGCGGGTCAGCAGATGTCTGTCTGATCCTCTTCCTCTTTGTCTCTGCTTCCCCCTCTCATTTCCTCTCTGTCCTATCAAATAAAATGATGAAAAAAGAAAGGAAAATAAAGGACACCAGGAATGGTGGATTTGTAGTGCCAGCAGTGAGCCCCAGTGAAAGGAGACAAGGAAAAAAAAAATGCACATGGCATTATTGTCAGGTGCCAAACACCCGATGTGGCAGTGGAGAAATTCAGTAATATAAGACAAAGCCTTTGGGAGTCGGGCAGTAGCGCAGTGGATTAAGCGCAGGTGGCGCAAAGCTCAAGGACAGTGTAAGGATCCCGGTTTGAGCCTCCGGCTCCCCACCTGCAGGGGAGTCGCTTCACAGGTGGTGAAGCAGGTCTGCAGGTGTCTATCTTTCTCTCCCCCACTCTGTCTTCCCCGCCTCTCTCCATTTCTCTCTGTCCTATCCAACAATAACGACATCAATAACAACAACAATCATAACTACAACAATAAAACAACAAGGGCAACAAAGGGGAATAAATAAATATTAAAAAAAAAAAAAAAGGCAGAGCCCTTGCTTGTGTTTGTGAGAAAGAAATACCAGTCACTGAAATATCATGCAACATTAAAAATGCGGCCTCGGAGATATTAAAGGGTATAATGGTGACCCTCAGGTAAGAGGATGCTTGGCCCTGAAGGGAGAGGCAGGGGAACAAGTGGTAACGGGGCTGGACTTGGAGGGACATGCGGAGGAGAAAGCAAACAGCTCTCGGCTGTGAACTCACAGCATCATTACCCAGGTTTGTCCTGCAAAATAACAGAGGCAGAGCGAACAAAAAAGATCTGCCCAAAGGGGTAGCACAGAAGAGCTCCCTTCAACCATCCCTAGTTCCCTGGTAACAGTCTGACGCTGAGGAGACCAAGAGTTAGAGAGGGGCTTGATGGGGGTGGGGATGGGGTCATGACCATTCTATCCCAGGGAGTGAATAGAATAGTTCTGGAAGGTGTTGACATCAGAGACCTGCTAGAATTAGGATGCTCCCTGTGGGGAAGAGGCAGTGACCTTTTTTTAAAAAATTATTATTATTATTAGTGATTTAATAATGATAACAAGATTGTAGGATAACAGGGGGACAATTCCACACAGTTCCCACCACCAGAGTTCCATGTCCCATCCCCTCCATTATAAACTTTCCTATTCTTTATCTCTCTGGGAGTATGGACCAAAATTCTTTATGGGATGCAGGAGGTGGGAGGTCTGGCTTCTGTCATTGCTTCTCTGTTGGACATGGGCATTGACAGGTGGATCCATACTCCCAGTCTGTTTCTGGTTTTCCTTAGTGGGGTAAGGCTCTGGAGAGGTGAAGTTCTAGGACATATTGGTGAAGTGTTCTGCCCAGGAAAGATGGAGTCATAGTAGCACCTGCAACTTGGTGGCTGAAAGGCAGTAGGTTATAAAGCAGGACAAGTTGTTTAATAAACAGGAAAACCCAACGGTAGGAATAGAGCAAATGAAATTAGATGTCTCTGTGTGGGAAGAAGCTAGGAAATCTATTTTAGGTATGTTCCAAGATGCCAGTGACTTTAATAATTTTTGCCTGAGCCTGATAGCTAACTTGCAAGTGGACTGAAAGTAATGTCTAGGAAGATGGGGTCAGAGTTGAAAACAGAACTAGGAAGCTGTATCAGGGAGAGTGTAGCTCCCAAACATGAGGAAAGTCTATAAATACCATTAACTACAAAGCTCACTGATCTGACCCAGGACCCATATCTGTTCCTGTTTAGCACTGGAACCTGTGTAACATTTAAGTCCAAGGCAGTGGATTTTTTTTTTATACCTCCTGGGTTATCATTGGAGCTCGGTGCCAACGCTATGAATCCACTGCTCCTGTGACCATATTTTTTCCATCTTATTGGATAGGACAGAGAGAAATTGAGAGGGTGGGGGAGTTAGAGAGGGATAGAGAGAGATATAGGCATCTGAAGAACTTCTTCACCACTTGTGAAGCAACCCCCGCTGCTGGTGGAGAGCCTGGGGCTCGAACCCGGATCTTTGTGCGAGACCTTGTGCTTCACATTATGTGCGCTTAACCTGCTGCATGAGGCAGTGATCTTTCTTGGGAAGGAAAATGGAGAGTTTGAGAGTGTCCTAAGTAGATGTGGGAGTTTCGACATCATAGATTCCACTCCTTCTTTTTTCGTCATAGCGTTGTTGTTTTACCTCACTGAACTTGTTTTTCTTGATTAGTTAACTAAATTCTCATGACTTGAGGTGAGATGCTCTGAGCTATCAAATAGGAAAACCCACTAAAGCGGAGGTATTCTCACTCTGAGCACATTACCTCAAGTCCAGTCAAGAGTAAGAAGTCCCTGCAAACTGGGCTCTTCACACTGGGATGTTAGGTCAGCTAAACAGATTCACTGCCTGCTCTTAGGAGAAAAGAAAGAAAGAAAGAAAGAAAGAAAGAAAGAAAGAAAGAAAGAAAGAAAGAAAGAAAGAAAGAAGAAAGAAAGAAAGAAAGAAAGAGAGGAAGGAAGAAGGAAGGAAGGAAGGAAGAGGGAAAAAATAAATGTTCCTTATCATGGAACTATAGACTCTAGATAAGATTGGATTGGATTGGATAAGACAGAGAGAAATTGAGAGAGGAAGGAGAGGGAGAGAGGGAGAGGGAGAGGGAGAGGGAGAGGGAGAGGGAGAGGGAGAGGGAGAGGGAGAGGGAGAGGGAGAGGGAGAGGGAGAGGGAGAGGGAGAGGGAGAGGGAGAGAGGGAGAGAGAGAGGGAGAGGGAGAGGGAGAGGGAGAGGGAGAGGGAGAGGGAGAGGGAGAGGGAGAGGGAGAGGGAGAGGGAGAGGGAGACCTGCAGACCGGCTTTACCACTCATGAAGCACCCCCTTGCAGGTATGGAGCAGGGACTTGAACCCAGGACCTTGCACATGATAATATGTGTGCTTAGCCCTAAATCCCCTAAAGCTGAGGTTGTTAAAACTCGGTATGAACAGACCGAGATGAGCAAAGTGACTGTTTTCAGAAGTTAGTCCTCTCTCTGCCTTCAGCTTCCCTCTAATTATTTTTATTTATTTGATAGAGACAGCTAGAAATCAAGAAGCAAGGGGGAGATAGAGAGGGAGACAGAGAGACACCTGCAGCCCTGCTTCACCACTCGCAAAGCTTTCCCCCTGCAGGTGGGCACCAGGGTCTCGAACCCGGGTCCTTGCGCATTGTAACAGGTTCACTCAACCAGGTGTGCCACCATCCAGCCCCCCTGCCTTCAGTCTCTCTTCACAACAACCCGTAGGGGCACCATTCTGAAAGAGCGATGTGACTGAATGCCTGCCCTGCCCTGAGCATGTCCCTGACCCCTACAATCATGGTAGGATGCACTCACTGAGAACCTGCACGGCCCCCGTCCTGGGAGAAGAATATGTCCTGTTTCATCTCACACCACCACTCATGCTCATGAGGCCCTCATCTCAGAGATGCTGAGATGCTGAAAAGCTGCAGTGATTTGTCAATCATACAACCCGTAGGGAACAAAGCCTGGATTCAGCACCAGGTCTGACTCATCCAACCCCCTCAGGATATTTTTTCCTCATGTGGTATTGCCACATGCCCTCTTTGATGCCACTGCTGGGTTACAGGCCTCTGGTGAGTGGACTCCAGCCTCTGTGTCGAACCTCATCTTTCCTCCCGGCCTCCTGTCACAGCCAGTCACAAGTATCTCCGGAGTAGAGTGATCCATGCTCTTCTGGGTCATAGAGCCTTTTCAGCACTAGTGTTCTCTCTTATCTTTATTTTTTATTTATTATTGAATAGAGACAGAGAGAAATTGAGAGGGGATGGGGGAAGAGAAGGGAAGAGTCAGAAAGACACCTGCAGTCCTGCTTCAACACTCATGAAGCTTTCCCCCTGCAGGTGGGGACGGGGTGGGGGGGGCTTGAACCCTGGGTCCTTGAGGACTGTAGTGTGTGCACTTAGCCAGGTGAGCCACTGCCTGGCCCCTTTTCTTATCTTTATACCTGTCATCTTTTTCCACCTCATCACCCCCTCAAGATCCATCTCGAATATCCATCCCTTCACTTTGAGAGTTGCTTGGATAGCCCTTCCCCCCCCCCCCGCCCCCAGGTAGGCAGTTGGTTACCCAACTGCTTGTACCCACTGCTGTCACTCTAACTAGCTGTCTGATCTTTCCCTACCCGGCAACCCTATGACCAGAGCTGATGATGAGGAACTCACTGCAGCCAGGTGCTGTGCCCTGCGAGTCCTCCGGCTAGTCAGAGTGCCGCCCCCACCCCCCACCCCCCTGCCCCCGTGGAAAACATCAGGCAGCGTTCCCCACATTAAACACGGGCCTGTTGTTTTCAAAGGAAATTCTCTTCAATCTTTAACCATCAGGTGAGCCGCGGTTCTATTTGCAGTGCCGTATGTGAACAGCGTACTACTCCTCTTTCTCCTCTGTTGTGATTAAGTGGAATCTTTGACATGTAGGGGCTATGAAACTTTGACATTCAATCAGCTGCTTGCTGTCCCTGCTTCTCCCACTCCTGTTCTATGAATAGCAGACTTTGCAGAGTGCGGGAGAAATGAATCAAAAGTCGCAACGCCATACTGGGGGACCTGGAATGACTGGCTGCTGGGTTGTGAGCCACAGGCAAGCCACTGCGGCTTTCTCTTTTCTTTCTTTCTTTCTTTCTTTTTTTTTTTGCCGGTGTTATTGTTGGGGCTCGGTGCCAACACTACAGACCCACTGCTCCTGGCAACCATTTTTTTCCATTTTATTGGGTAAGACAGAGAGAAATTGAGAGAGGAGGGTAGATAGAGAGAGGGAGAGAAAGACAGACACCTGTGAACCTGCTTCACCACTTGTGAAGCGACCCCCCTACCCGGCAGGTGGGGAAGCAGCCGGGGAGCTCAAACCAGGATTCTCGAACAGGTCCTTGCACTTCGCACTATGTGCACTTAACCAAGTGCACCACCACCTGGCCCCTGCCTTTTTTTTTTCATTTTTTTCATTTACTGTTATAAGATTATAAGGTTACAATGTGTAGACCCACTCCATAGCCGCCAGAGTTCTGAGTCCCCGCTTTACCACTTCCCAAAGATAATCACCTGAGTTCTCCCAAGTCTTACAGTTTGCTGGCTTCTGTCTTGTTTGGATATATATATATATATATATATATATATATATATATATATATATATATATATATATATATATATAGGCCAGTTCATGTAAATCAGATCTCTAGATTCCACATATAAGTGAAACCATCTAGTAGTTGTCTTCCATGTAGTTGTCTTCCATCTCTTTATTTATTTCACTGAACACAACCTCCAATTCCATCCACTTTGTTCCAAAGGACACAATAGTATCTTTTTTTGATTGCAGAGTAATATTCCACAATTTATATACCCCATCACTTCTTTAGCCCGTCATCTGGTGATGGCCATTCAGGCTGTTTCTACACTTTGGCTGCTGTGAATCATGCAGCTATGAACACAGGGGTGCATGTGTCTCTCCTAATAGTGTCTGCGAGTCCTTTGGGTAAAAGCCCAAGAGTGACATTGCTGGATCATGAGGTACTTAGTTTGTATTGTTGAAGGACCATCCATACAGTCTTCCAAAGGGGGCTAGTTTCACATTCCCACCATGTGCTGATTTCCTTTTGGGGGCTAGTAGATTGTGTTGTCATACACACACCAGAGCGAGCCACTCACGGAGGTAGCAACTATGGCCACTCAATAATCATAAAACAGCTATAGTTAACTGCTTACTATCTTCCAGAAATTTTTCACCTGCTTTGTCATGTTGTTCTCAGTCACAGGCTTACAAAGGTTAGTGATGCTGTAGTTCAACGAAGGTTCTGGAGTCAAATAATGGGTTTAAATCTTACCTCTCCATTTGCTAGTTCTATATCCCTGGGCAAATCAACCAAATTCTCTTAAGTCACATAACCCTCATGTGTGTAAACTGAGCGTAAATGGGAGTGAGGCGGTAGGGCAGTGGGTTAAGTGCAGGTGGAGCAAAGCGCAAGGAACAGCATAAGGATTCCAGTTCGAGCCCTCGATTCCCCAACTGCAGGGGAGTCGCTTCCCAGGCGGTGAAGCAGGTCTGCAGGTGTCTGTCTTTCTCTCCCCCTCTCTGTCTTCCCCTCCTCTCTCCATTTCTCTCTGTCCTATCCAATAACAACAGCAGCAATGACAACAATAACAATGATAACTACAAGAGTAACAACAAGGGCAACAAGATGGGGGAAATGGCCTCCAGGAGACATGGATTCATAATGCAGGCACTGAGCCCCAGCAATAACCCTGGAGACAATACATAGATACATATATACAGACAGACAGACAGACAGACGGATAGACAAACAGACAGAAGGCAGAAGGTTCTGGAGTCAAATACTGGGTTTAAATCTTGCCTCTCCATTTGCTAGCTCTATATCCCTGGGCAAGTAACCAAACTCTCTAAGTGACTTAACCCTCACTTGTGTAAAATGAGCGTTAAGAAAACAAACACTTCGAGATCTGGGTGGTGGCTCAGTGGGTTAAGTGCAGGTGGCGCAAAGCAAGGACTGGCTTAAGGGTCCCGGTTCGAGCCTCCAGCTCCCCACCTGCAGGAAAGTCAATTCACAGGTGGTGAAGCAGGTCTGCAGGTGTCTGTCTTTCTCTCCCCTTCTCTGTCTTCTTCACCTCTCTCCATTTCTCTCTGTCCTATCCAACAACAATGACATCAATAATTATTATAACAATAAAACAACAAGGGCAGCAAAAGGGAATAAATAAATAGATAAATATTTTTTTTAAAAAAGAAAACAAATGCTTCATTGAGTTAGTATGACAATCACACCCATCACCGTATGGGATATCTAGTAATCATTTTCCGACTTCCTATCCCTGTTGTGCAGAATGAATCATAAAAGCCCAGTATCCCAACCTGTATCCTAACGGAGGTTACTAGATAGCTTGGAAAGGAGTTTCCTGGCAGTGCCACATAAGAAGAAATAGTCTGATGGAGTTGGGTGGGTACCAAATTGGTACTGGTACCAAGTCAGTGATTTATCACTTATGTTTGATAACAAGTTACTCTCAAAGAGCTTATAAATATATTTGCATAGCTAGTAAGTGGTAAAGCTTTGACTTATGGTTGCATGGAGAATTGAACCTGTGACTTTGGAGTCTCAGGCATGAGAGTCTGTTTGCATAACCATTATGCTATCTACCTCCCCCCCCACCCATAAAGTTGGGATCTGAGCTTGGACCTGCCTCTTTCTGAGACAACATAGCAATAGTGCACAGTAGTTGAGAGTTAGACCTGCCTGGGTTCAGATTCTGCCTTGCTAATCATTGAACTTTGTGATCTTTGGCAAGTCACTTGGGATAAATATTCTGTGTTTGTCTCTCCATCTGCAAAATGAATGTGATCAGTAGTGTGTGTGTGTGTGTGTGTGTGTGTGTGTGTGTGTGTGTGTGTGAAGGAGAGAGAGAAATTTAAATGTCTTGGTATATGTATGGGTCTTAAAATAGTGTCTGACATACAGAAAATGCTACATAAGTGATAACTATTTCAACAACTTCCTTAATTTGGCAAATATTGGAACTGGCTGGACTTCTATTGTACTCAGCACAGGATGAGTGAGGGTGAAAACTTGGGTAGTTGCAGGGCTAGGCAGTGGTGCACCTGATTAAGCACTAAATGGTGCACAAGGAGCCAAATTCAAGACCCTGGTCTCCACCTGCAGGGGAGGAACTTTATGAGTGGTGAAGCAGGACGGCAGGTGTCTCTCTGTCTCATTCCCTCTGTCTATCTTCCCCTCCCCTCTTGATTTCTCTCTGTCTCTATCCAATAACAAATAAATAAGTAAAATTAAAATAATAAAAAATAAAATTGGGTAGTTGCTCTGGGCAGCTGAGTTTTTCTTGATTTTCTTTAAAAAAATACGATTATTTAATTTGATAGGACAGAGAGAAATTATTGGGAGAAGAGGAGATGGGATGTCGGAGTGAGAGAGACCCCTGCAACGCTGCCTCACTACTTGTGAAGCTTCAACCTTGCGGGTGGGGGCTGGGGCCTTGAACCTGGGTCCTCATGCTTCATTAGGTACACTCCCATCTGGCCCCCTCTTTCTGCTTTTTAAGGTGGTTCTCAGGTCTCTCAGTCTCTGCTGGGATATACATTCCCAGTTGCTCTTCAAGATGCAGTTAATGAAAACTATTCCCATGATTAACCAAGCTGCTTCTTCTTCTTTTTATTTAGCTATTTATTTCCTTTTGTTGCCCTTGTTGTTTTATTGCTGTAGTCGTTGGATAGGACAGAGAGAAATGGAGAGAGGAGGGGAAGACAGAGAAGGGGAGAGAAAGACAGACACCTGCAGACCTGCTTCACCGCCTGTGAAGCGAGCCCCCTGCAGGTGGGGAGCCAGGGGCTGGAACCGGGATCCTTACTCAGGTCCTTGTGCTTTGTGCCACTTGCGTTTAACCGCACTACCACTGACTCCCTGATTAACAAGGCTTCTTCTGCTTGGTGCTGCTGGCATTGGTCTGGATGAAGGGAGAGGTCTTGTGAAGCACAGAATGCTCAGCAAAATTCTACCCACTAGATTCTACCCCCAGATTCTACCCACTAGATGTCACTAGCATCCCCTCCCTCTGGAACAACCAAAAATAGCTCCTGGCTTTGCAAGATACCCTTGAAGGTCAACAATCACTCCCAGTTATGAACTGCTGGGCTAGAGTGTACCCCTCCCCATAACCTGATAAGAATTCTCAGCATCCAATATGAGAGGTAGACATGAAACACTGAACTTACTTATTTATTTGTTCATTTGTTTAACAGAGCACTGCTCAACTCTGGCTGATGGTGGTGCAGGGGGATTGAACCTGGGACTATGGAGCCTCAGGCATGAGAGTCTCTTTGCATAACCATTATGTTATCCACCCCCCCGCTTTAAATTTATTTATTTATTAATGAGGAAGAGAGAAAGATGGAAAAAGAACTAGAGCATTCCCCCAGTATATGTATGCCTGGGATTGAACTTGGGTCCTCATGCTTAAATTTGCATTCCCACCAGCTGTAATTTTAGGGGTTAAGTAAGCTTTCTGTTTTTCCCCATTGAGAACATTAGTTGTGGGTTTGTCATAAATGGTCTTTATTGTGTTGTGGGATTGTCCTTCTGTTTCCCAGTTTCTGGAGGATCTTTATCATAAATGGGTGTTGGAACATGAGTGGCTGAGAAAGCTGTGGTATATATACACAATGGAATACTATGCAGCTATCAAGAACAATGAACCCACCCTCTCTGACCCATCTTGGACAGAGCTAGAAGGAATTATGTGAAGTGAGCTAAGTCAGAAAGATAAAGATGAGTATGGGATGATTGCACTCAACAACAGAAGTTGAGTAAGAAAATCTGAAAGGGAAACTAAAAGCAGGACCTGACCAAATTGTAAGTAGGGCACCAAAGTAAAAACCCTGTGGTGAGGGGTAGACATGCAGCTTCCTGGGCCAGTGGGGGGTAGGAGTGGGTAGGAGGGATGGGTCACAGTCTTTTGGTGGTGGGAATGGTGTTTATGTACACTAGTAAAATGTAGTCATATAAATCACTAGTTAATTAATACGAGAGGGGGAAAATTAATTGTATGTCTCGAAGTTTTTCAAAACACAAACTGAATCTTTTAAATATATAGGCTGTGTAATTGATATGCAGACTCTCTCAAAAGCCTAGACCAAGTAGATCAGAAGCAACCAATAGCACAGCTATATACAAGATACTGGGTACTGTACAGCAAACCCTAACAAAAGGACTTTTCAAAGTTAACCCAATTACCAAATAATGTGATGATAACATTAACTATCGATTGTCTTTTGGAACCCTAAGACAGCAGGAACCTCACATCTCCACTATAGAGCCCCTACTTCCCCCAGTCCTGGAACCCTTGGATAGGGTCCACTTTCCCGTATGCCTCTCCCAATCCATATCAAATAATATCGCATCCGCTGATCACTACCTAACCAATGCAATGATTGCCACCTCAACATGCTTCACCTCAGACTGTGTCCAGAGACTTCACGTGTGGAATGACAACCCTTCAGCTTCATTACTCGGGTGAGACCTTTCCTTTTATAGTACACTCTAATTTCATCTCAGGTGGTTCACTTTCTAACAAAGTTCCAAAACCTAGATTTACACCAGTTTCTGTGAGAGAGAGCATATGTTCACACATATCCATAAACTACTGCAAAATACATACCTGAAAGCAGAAGTGCACTAGAGTTTGCAGTGAGTACCCCCCTAACACTTCCTCTCCACTATTCCAAGCTTTGGGTCCATGATTGCTCAACAATTTGTTTGGCTTCATATGTTAACTCTCTTTTCAGTCACCAGGTTCCAGATGTCATCAGGATGCTGGCCAGGCTTCCCTGGACTGAAGACCCCACCAATGTGTCCTGGAGCTCCGCTTCCCCAGAGACTCACTCTACTAGGGAAAGAGAGAGGCAGACTGGGAGTATGGACCGACCAGTCAATGCCCATGTTCAGCAGAGAAGCAATGACAGAAGCCAGACCTTCCACCTTCTGCAACCCTCAATGACCCTGGGTCCATGCTCCCAGAGGGATAGAGAATGGGAAAGCTATCAGGGGAGGGGATGGGGTATGGAGATTGGGTGGTGGGAATTGTGTGGAGTTGTACCCCTCCTACCCTATGGTTTTGTTAATTAATCCTTTCTTAAACAAAAAAGAAAAGAAAACCCACAAGGCTTCTAATAAAAAAGACGATTTTAATTAAAATATATATATATATATAAATAAATAAATGGGTGTTGGATTTTTGTCGAGTGTCTTTTTGACATCAGTTGATATGACCATGTGGTTTTTATCTTTTTAATTGATATGATGAGTTACACTGATTGACTTGTGGATGTTGAACCATCACTGGTTTCCCAGGGATGTATCCCGCCTGGTCTTAGAAAATTATCCCCTTGATATGTTGTTGGATTTGATTTGCCGAGATCTTGTTGAAGACCTTTGCTTTGAGACCAATGCTAATCAGGGAAATAGATCTATGGTTTTCTTTTCTGGTAGAGTCATTTCCTGCTTTGGGAGCACAAAGATGTGAGCCTCACAGAACATGTTTGGTAGTGTTTGCCAGCCTCCCAATTGGGTGTCAGCCATCCCTGAGCACCGGATTTTAGTGCTGGGAATGGCTCCCTTGGCTCCTTTCCATCCTCAAGCCAACTCGTCTGTGCTCACCTGTGGCTTGGCTGATTTTCTTCTTTCTTCCTTTCTTTCTGAATCTTTTTTAAAAAAATATTTATTCATTTCCTCTTGTTGCCCTTGTTGTTTTATTGTGGTTGTAGTTATTATTGTTGTTATTGATGTCGTCATTGTTGGATAGGACAGAGAGAAATGGAGAGAGGAGGGGAAGACAGACGGGGGAGAGAAAGACAGACACCTGCAGACCTGCTTCACCGCCTGTGAAGCGACTCCCCTGCAGGTGGGGAGCCGGGGTTCGAACCGGGATCCTTATGCCGGTCCTTGTGCTTTGCGCCACCTGCGCTTAACCCGCTGAGCTACAGCCCGACTCCCGGCATCCAGTTTTTGAGAAGGAGTCCATTGCATTTTTCCCGTGCAAGTCCCGAAAACTTCTTCTACAGCTTAACGTTTAATGACGAGCATGTTTCACTTTATGAAGGGTGGATGCCACCTCCTTGTTTCTGATTTTTCTTTTATAAATAGTTTAAGCTATAGACTTATGGAGTAGACCCCATGGCTTTTCTATCTCATATCATTACCACACAGGGTTTCACTTTCTAAAGTGCTTTTTTAAAATTTTTGTCTTTTTCAAAAATATTTTTTTTATTTATTTCCCTTTTTGCTGCCCTTGTTTTTAACTTAATTTTTAATATGTATTTATTTATTCTCTCTGGTTGTCCTTGTTGTTTTATTGTTGTTATTATTGATGTCGTTGTTGTTGGATAGGACAGAGAGAAACGGAGAGAGGAGGGGAAGACAGAGAGGGGGAGAGAAAGACAGACACCTGCAGACCTGCTTCACCGCCTGTGAAGCGACTCCCCTGCAGGTGGGGAGCCGGGGTTCGAACCGGGATCCTTATGCCGGTCCTTGTGCTTTGCGCCACCTGCGCTTAACCCGCTGCGCTACAGCCCGGCTCCCTCTTTCTTTCTTTCTTTCTTTCTTCCTCCCTCCTTCTCTCTTTCCTTTCCCTTCCCTTTCCTTCGTTCCTTCGTTCCTTCGTTCCTTCCTTTCTCTCTTTCTTTCTTCCTTTTCTTTCAGCAGTGGTTGACTTAGACCTGGAAGTGGTAGACCTCAGCTACCATGCTTCAGTTCAGTGCCAGCCATCCCTGAGCACCGGCTTTTAGTCCTGGGAATCTCGCCCTCACGCTTTTTCTGTCC
Source organism: Erinaceus europaeus (assembly GCF_950295315.1). Taxonomy (NCBI): domain Eukaryota; kingdom Metazoa; phylum Chordata; class Mammalia; order Eulipotyphla; family Erinaceidae; genus Erinaceus; species Erinaceus europaeus. The sequence goes on along the minus strand of NC_080178.1, from coordinate 77,946,568 downwards.
AGGAGCCACCTGTACCTGTGCCTTGCTAAATTTCCAAACGGTTGAATTTTGTTGAGTTTTCAGGTGATTTTCCTAGTTTTTCCCAGATGGGCCCTAGAGAGCAAGACACAGCTGCTGCTGCTGCTACTCCTTTGCCTGCCACCGGGAGTCGCCTGTTTTGTCTTTGTATTAATGCAGTGCCAGGAGTCAGACCCAGGAGTCAATTCTGCAAGGCATGTGCTCTGCCGCAGAGCCACCTCTCTAATGCAGTTTCTATTTTTTTTTTTGAAAGGTCTATTTATTTGTTATGGAATAGAGACGTAGAGAAATGAGGAAGGGGTGGAGGTAGAGAGGGAAAGATGTACAGAGAGAGAGATACCTGCAGCCCTGCTGCAGCACTTGTGAAGCTTTCCCCCTACAGGAAGGGACCAGGGGCTCGAACCTGGGTCCTTACGCACTGCAGTGTGAGCATTTAGTCAGGTGCGCCACCACCTAGCCCCTCTATTTTATTTTTAATTTCTTTATTGGGGAATTAATGTTATACATTCAACAGTAAACACAATAGTTGTACATGCATAACATTTTCCCAGTTTTCCATATAACAATACAACCCCCACTAGGTCCTCTGTCGTCCTTCTTGGATCTGTATCTAACTCCAGTATTCCTGGAGCCCCTCTTATTTATCATTGTGGCCCACTGAATGAAAGGCATAGCTCCCCTGTCCTATAATCTTAGATCACTCCCTCTTAAGAGTTTAGAACCTATTTATGTCTCTCTAAATAAGCTGTCTAGATTCTCTGGAGCCAGAAATTAAAGATGCATTCAACAAATGCCCTTAATACACTCACGGTGATAAAGTGCTCAGACACATCAAGTTTGGACCCTGACCTCTAGAAATTTACAATTTAGTGAGAAAGATAAGAGGTGTATGATACACATTACAGTGCACGAGGATCCAGGTTCAAGCTCCTGGTCCCCACCTGCAGGAGGAAAGCTTCATGAGAGGTGAAGCAGGGCTGTAAATGTCTCTCTATCTATACCAGGCCTGTAGATGTCTCTATACAATAATAAATAAATAAATAAATAAAGAGGTGTATGATAAAGAGCTATAACCACAGGGACTTGGCAGTGGTGCACCTGGTTGAGCACACATGTTACAGTGCACAAGGATCCGGGTTCAAGCCCCCAGTCCCCATCTGCAGGGGAAAGCTTTGCGAGTGGTGAAGCAGTAATGTTGTCGGTGTCTCTCTGTATCTCCCTCTCTATCACACCCTTCCCTCTAGATTTCTGGCTGTCTCTATCCAATAAATAAAATAAAGATCATTTAAAAATTTAGAAAATAAAGAATTATAACCACACAGACATTTATTCATGGCATTGGTGAGATGTAAGACTACAGAGGCAGGAAGAATCCCTTCTGTCTGCAATTATCAGGAAGGCTTTGGGAAACCTTACAGAGATGTGGATGGGGAGGAGGTGCTTTATGGAAAGGTGGGCAGAAGTTTGGAGATTGGGGAGGTCAGAAGCAGCTGGGGAAATGAGTCAACTAGGCATTGAACTTTAATGTCTGAGTTTCCTTGTTCCATCCCTGGCACCACATACACTGGAGTAGAACTTTGATTTGTCACACACTCCTTTCTGCTTCCTGTGAGATTTTCTCTCTCACATGTAATAAACCAAGTATTTTTTTTTTTTTGTAAAGAGGGCCTGGGGGATATAGCATAATGGTTACACAGAAAAAAGAAAGAAAGAAAGAGAGAGAAAGAAAGAAAGAAAGAAAGAAAGGGAAAGAAAGAAAGAGGGAAGAGGGAGTCAGGCAGTAGCGCATCTGTTAAGCGCAGGTGGCACAAAGCACAAGGACCGGCACGTAAAGATCCCGGTTCAAGCTCCTGGCTCCCCACTGCAGGGGAGTCGCTTCACAGGCGGTGAAGCAGGTCTGCAGGTGTCTGTCTTTCTCTCCCTCTCTCTGCCTTCCCCTCCTCTCTCCATTTCTCTCTGTCCTATCCAACAACAATGAATCAATAACAACAACAATAATAACTACAACAATAAAATAACAAGGGCAACAAAAAGGGAAATTGAATAAATAAATATTTTTTAAAAACTATAAAAAAGAAAGAAAGGAAGATCCATAAAGGGGCCAGGTTGTGGTGCAGCTGGTTAAGCACACTTAGTACTAAGTGCAAGAGCCAGTGCAGGGATCCAGGTTTGAGCCCCTGGCTCCCCACCTTCAGGGGTATGAGCAGTGAAGCAGGTCTTCAGGTGTCTATCTTTCCCTCTACGTCTCTATCTCGCCTCCCCTCTCAATTCCTCTCTGTCCTAGCCAATAAAGGGGGGGACGGGGAGAAGGGCCGCCAGGAGCAGTGGATTCATAGTGCTGGCACTGAGCCCCAGCAATAACCCTGGAGGTAAGGGGAAAAAATCCATAAAAAAAGGAGCTGATATTGGAGCCTTCGTAGTTTGATGTGACTTTAACTCCAGGTATGGAGAAGGCAGCAGTGTGTCATTAAGTTGTAAGGCGGGCAGGGCCTTGCATGGAAGGCTTAAGAACTGAACTTCATTCCAGCAGGGTGGGGAGAACTGGAAGAATGAGTTGCTCAAATTTGTGCCGCTGAGAGATAAATCCAGAGGAAGGCGGGAAGATGGCTTGTGAGATAACAATACGCATTCAGACACAAGGTGCAGGTGGGTGGCTTGGGGCATATCTGTGAAGGTGGAAAAAAAATAGGGGCTATTGTCTGGTCTGCATTCTGTGCATTCTGTTTTCACACAGGAGTCAGAAGGACCCTTTGATCTTTGCCTGTCAGACCATGTCACTTTTCTGATCCAAATCTCTCTCACTTGGAATGACATTCCAAGCCTGTAACACACTTAGTCCTTGGCTCTGACCTCTTTACTTTCAGTCTGGCGTTTTGCACACTCCAGCTGTTGGTCATGTTGTTGCTCCCCAAGTATGCTTCTAACCCAGGCTCTTGACATTTGCTGTTTCCTCTGTCTGAAACATTAAAAAGAAAAAAAAATGTGAGTTGATCCTTGATCTCATTCTGGCCCCTGCTTAAGTCTAGCTTCCCTGAAAGAGTCCTTCTCTGATAAAAATAAGCAACATGTACACCCTCACTTCTGAAATGCTTTATTTATAGCACTTAACATTATTGATTTTATGATACACATAAATGTTTCTATTATTGATCATCCCCATCCAGAATTCAAGTTCCATCGGCGTGGGTAGCCTTTGTATCCTCAGAATGAATGAATGAATGAATGAATGAATAGGGAAGTAAGGAGAACTTCCAGTCGGATCAACAAAAGGCCAGTGGAGCTGCCACTGATCCAGACAGGAAGAATAAAGGGGGGGAGGAGGATTCTGAAAAGGAAGGTGAGATCAGTTGCCAATGATTCCGTCTGTGTTACTAGCAAGAAACCTGGTTGATACTCATTGCAGGCAACTGGGAAGAGGACTAGAAGTCAGGAAATTACTAGTGTCTCACAATCAGTCGGAGAGATGGGTATCAATGGGTCAAGAGAAGGGCAAAGATACAGCCATGGGGGCCGGGCAGTAGTGCACCGGGTTAAGAACACAGAAAGCAAAGCACGAGGGAGTCGGGCGGTAGCACAGCGGGTTAAGCACAGGTGGCGCAAAGCACAAGGACCGGCATAAGGATCCCGGTTCGAACCCCGGCTCCCCACCTGCAGGGGAGTCGCTTCACAGGCGGTGAAGCAGGTCTGCAGGTGTCTGTCTTTCTCTCCCCCTCTCTGTCTTCCCCTCCTCTCTTCATTTCTCTCTGTCCTATCCAACAACGACTACAACAATAAAACAACAAGGGCAACAAAAGGGAGTAAATAAATAAAATAAATATTAAAAACAAACAAACAAACAAAAAAAGAATATTTTTAAAAAATTAAAAACAAAAAAATTAAAAAAAAAAGAAAGCTAAGCACAGGGATTGGCATGAGGATCCTGGTTCGAGCCCCCGGCTCCCCACCTTCAGGAGGATCGCTTCAGAAGCAGTGAGGCAGGTCTGCAGGTGTCTATCTGCCTCTCCCCCTCTCTGTCTTCCCTCCTCTCTCCATTTCTCTCTGTCCTATCCAACAACAATGACATCAACAACAATGGGAAAAAAGATGGCCACCGGGAGCAGTGGCTTCATAGCGCAGGTACTGAGTCCCAGTGATAACCCTCCAGGCAAAAATAAAATTATATATATATGTATGTGTATATATCCAAATGAGGAGACAGGAGAAGACAGGTGTTTTGAAGTAGCTTATTACTCTTAGGAGTAAATCTGCAAACACTGCCCCTGCTTCCCTAATGCCCTGCGTGACCTGGCCTTCACCACTGCTCTGACCTGCCCTTTCCTCCCCTCCCCTCCACCTCAGGGCCTCCTTAGCTCCACTGACCTCCTTTCAGTTTCTTGAACTTGCTCTGCTCCACCCCCCCCCCCCCCCCCGCCTCTCTCTCACCTTCACACTTTCTTTTCCTAGAAGCCACGCTTCCAGCCTCCCCTCTCCTCAGCTAGCCCACACTTACACAGCCTGCAGATTACAGTTCAGACCTCACTTTCTTAAACTGTCCTGTCTGTACTCCCCTTCCCCCTTCCATGCCTGCTTCCTTTATGCAACACACAGCAAATACAAAAGTATCTGCATAGAAGCGGGGGCTGATACAGAGATTAGACATGACTATCCACTGTCTGTCTTCTGTTAGGCCATTCACTTAAGGGGTTCACCAGCCAGTGGCCACGGCTGTGTTGCTTGATACTGTATCCTCTACACAGAACACAGTTATAGTGCTCAATGAGAACAGATTGAATGAAAAAAAAAAAAAAAGGGAACAGGTAGACATCAAGGAGAGCTAAACGGCACAGCGTGGCATGAAGTCAAGGTAGATCTGTCGAGCAAAACATTGATATTGTTCCAAGCTTCAGTGAGTACAACGGGCTGAAGACCAAGGTCAACCAAGAAGCCAAGGTCCTAGAATGTTGGGTCTTTAGGAACCCAGGTGAAAGACAGTCAGGAGGGAGGAGAAATGGTGAGGTTCGAGCTGAGCTTGAAGCGGGAAGGAGGGAGTGGGTTGGGGAAGAAATCAAATTAGTTGGTGCCGACTTCTTTCCAGGGATTTGGCAGGAAAAGTAAGAATGGGAGGGAGGGGAGAGGATTAGGTTGGAATTGTTAGCACACACACTCTCTCTCTCTCTCTCTCACACACACACACACACACACACACACACACACGAAGTCCTGGGGTACATTTTTGTAAGTCAAAAGAAAATATTTCGTCAAAGGAAAAGACAAAATATTCATAAATTAGTAACAAGATTGTTAATGGGGCAAAACTCCTGAAGAGAAGTGGGGGGTGGGGATCAGGGTCTCCAGGAGGTAGCACAGGGGCTTAAGCGCAGGTGGCGCAAAGTGCAGGGACCGGCATAAGGATCCTGGTTTGAGCCCCCGGCTCCCCACCTGCAGGGGAGTCGCTTCACAGGCGGTGAAGCAGGTCTGCAGGTGTCTGTCTTTCTCTCCCCCTCTCTGTCTTCCCCTCCTCTCTCCATTTCTCTCTGTCCTATCCAACAACAACGACAACAATAGTAACTACAACAATAAAATAATGAGGGCAACAAAAGAGAATAAATGAATAAATATTTAATTTTTTTTAAAAAAAGCAAGGACTTGTGCAAGGATACAGGTCCAAGCCCCTGCTCCTCATCTACAGGGGGGACACTTCATAAGTGGCGAAGCAGGTCTGCAGGTGTCTATCTCTCTCTCCCCCTCTCTGTCTCCCCCTCTCAATTTTTCTCTGTCCTATCCAATAAAATGGAAAAACTGGCCACCAGGAGCAGTGGATCCATAGTCCTGACACCAAGCCTCAGAAATAACCCTGGTGGAAAGAAAGAAAGAAAGAAAGAAAGAAAGAAAGAAAGAAAGAAAGAAAGACAGGGGGGAGGGAAGGGAAGGGAAGGGAAGGGAAGGGAAGGGAAGGGAAGGGAAGGGAAGGGAAGGGAAGGGAAGGAAAAGAAAATTGTGATTAGTGTTTGTGGCAAGATAGCTCACCTAGGAGTGTGCCTGATTTGTCAAGCATGCAAACTAGGTTCAAACCCAGTCCACATGGCATTGGAAACTGCAGTTCTGGGTCATCTCACTCCCCCCCCCCCAACCCCATCTCTCTATTGCTGTCTCTCTCTTTCAACCTGAAGTGGCCAGCTTCAAGTAGTGAAGATCCAGCAGTGATGGGGGTTGTGGGAGGGGGGGAATGCTCAATTCTAGAAGACTAAAGATTTAGAAGATACTTCAACGTGGAGGAGCAAGAAGTTAAAGATGATGAGAGGGTCCTTCTGGACCTGAAACAGATCAATTTGAGAAGGATCCAAACATCCTAGTTTCTTGAACTTCCCTAGCAACATGGAGGAGTGAAGACAGAGGAAAGCATTGGTCCAAACCTAAAATGTGGCAAGGGTTGGGGAGAGCAGAGGGCGCTGCAGGTGGTAGAAGGAGCTGCAGGAAAAGACCAAGAGCCAGACAGCAGCTGGACCTGGTGTTCCAGCGGTGGGAGGATCTTCCGTTGTGCAAATTCAGGTTTTGAGGCCAGTGCTTTAGAAAGGTCATCTATAGCCCTCAGGGAAGACAGACAAAAAAAAAAAAACAAAACAAAACCGGGAGCTGGAGGGGTAGATGGTGTGAGTAAAAAAAATGTTAAGAATCTTGAGGAAGGAGGGAGGCTTGCCCAGAAATGAGCAAGTCAAAGCAGGTTGGGTATATAGTAAGTTGAGGGAGGGGACTATGGAAAAAAGGCCTCCTTGGGACAAAGAGAGGCTTGAGGTCCATGAGTCAGTGAGGGATAGGGACGCATACGCTTATTCCTCTTCCAAGAACAAAGGGGGCCAGAGAGGTGAGGTTTGAGTGGCCCTGCAGAGGGACCAGTGTCTGGAGGATGGCTGGCAGGGGTGGGGGGGGGGGGAGACCGTGGTGCAGCGGGTTAAGTGCACATAGTATGAAGCGCAAGGACAGACCCACACAAAGACCCCAGTTCTAGCCCCCAGCTCCCCACCTGCAATGGGGTGATGCTTCACAAGTGGTGAAGCAGGTCTGCAGGTGTCTCTCTGTCTCTCTTTCTATCTTCCCTGTCCTCTCTCAATTTCTCTCTGTCCTATCCAAAAAAAAATTTAAAAATGGCCCCCAGGAACAGTGGTTCGTAGTGCAGGCACCGAACACCAGCAATAACTCTGCAGGAAAAAAAAATACAGAGGGACAGTGTCTGGACAAGGGAGTCAGACAGTGGCAGGAATGCTCCAGAGCGCAACCCCCAAGGGAGATCATTCCCAGTGCAGAAGCACCAGTTCTTTGGACTAGAAGGAAGGTCGAGACTAAATTTGCATGGTGCAGTTTCAACCAGAGAGGGTGCATGCCTTGCCTGAATAGAGCCGTAGGTCTGGTCCTGCAAGCCGCATGGAAGAGGGGACAGACACTTTGGTGTCTCTCCATTTCCCTCTCTCTCTCTCTCTCTCTCTGTCTCTCTCACCACCAGGGTTATCGTTTGGGCTGAGTGCCAGTACTACAAATCCACTGCTCCTGACAGCCACTTTTTCCGTTTTTTTTCTTTCTGCTTTACTTTAATTTTTAAGTATTTTATTTATTTATTAAATCTATTGTGTTTTTTTTTTTTAGAGAGACAGAAATGGAAAGGGGAAGAATAGAAAGGGAAAGGGACACAGAGGCACCTGCAGCCTTGCTTCAGCACTCGTGAAGCTTCTCCCCTGCAGGTGGGGACGGGGGGCTTGAACCCGAGTCCTTGCTCATTATAATATGTGAGCTTAACCAGATGCACCACCACCTGGCACCTTCGATTTTATTTTTATTTGATGGGACAGAGAAAAATTGACAGGGCAAGGTGGATAGAAAGGTAGAGAGAAAGACAGATAGATACCTGCAGGCCTGCTTCAGTGGAGATTCAAACCTGAGTGCTTGTTCATGGTGATATGTATACTTAACCAAATCGCTACTGTCCAGTCCCCCCCCATGCTGCCCCATATCTCTGTCTCATGAAAATAAATAAATTTTTAAAAATTTGATCATAATAATAGGCCCCTCCTTATTGACTTGTTATGAAGATTAAATGAGATAATACTGAAAGAGAACTTAGGTCCGTGACTCTCATTATTGCTAACTATTAGTGTTAGTTGGAAGAATGCTAGCTTATTGATGTTAACCGAAGAATTTCTGAAATACAGGTATAACCATAGTACTTTCATTACTAGAAGAAAACCAGAACACATCTGTCATCTGAAGGCATGAAGGGTCCTTCAAAATAAAACGAAAAGACGGCGGTAGACAGCGTAATGGTTATGCGAAGAAACTCTCATGCCTGAGGCTCCAAAGTCCCAGGCTCAATCCCCCACACCACCATAAGCCAGAGCTGAGAAGTGCTCTGGTAAAAAGAAAATAAATAAAAATAAAGTCTCAAAATGTGGAGGCCAGCACACCGCTCACCCAGCAGAGTAGATACCTTACTGTATCAGTCCCAGACTTGATTCCTGGCTCCACAGTTCGTTGCGCTCTCTGTTTCTTTCTCTTGAATTTTTTCACAGTAAGTCAGCTGTTGAAAAACCAAAGTTACTCTATTTACTATGAAAAGAAAAATGAGAGAGAGACAGAGAGAGGAAGAGAGAGAGAGAGAGAGAGAGGAAGAGAGAGAGAGAGAGGAAGAGAGAGACAGAGGGGAGAATAAGTTTACTTATTCATCGTTTTATTGTATGGTGTGGTTTATACCTTCTGGAAGTCTGCAGTGGCCCCTCTTCTATGAAAGGCAGAGTATTACAGATATAACTGGGGAGACAAGGACTCGGTGGCACCAGAGGCCACCTGGAGCCTGGAGCGTAGGAAGGGAAGGCGCCCCTTTTCACTTTACACACACACACTTCAGGGATGTCTGCTCGAGGTTTTCTAGAAGCACTTTCTCACTTTTGTAATCTCGAAATAAGCAGCTGGAAATGTCTATGAAAAATCCAAGTGTGTTGGGGCGTCCAGAAATAGAAGTGACAAACAGCCCGGGGAGAGCAGCGCCCTGGAGGTGAGGAGTGAAAAGATGACCTGTGGCGAGCAGGGACTTGTTAAATGGAGGAGATGATGGGCAACACCAGGGAGAGGGAGAGCACCCAGGAAGCAAGCTGGGGGAACGAGGTCAGGGAGCCAGGCAGGCCAGGAGAGCCTTGGAGCTCATGGCCTGGGAAGACGATGTCCATTCACCCCAAAGTCCTGACTAACCACCCACTCACGTGTTGTGGCTACCGTCATAAATACAACCACACCTAAATTTACCTTCAACAATTGTTTTCAGCCTATAAAAGGCAGTGGTAAAATAAAGTGACACAATCAACTCATAAAAAGAACAACACCACTGGCAAGGACTCGGAAGCAAATATAGGTAGCGCTGCACGGGAGACCGTGAGGAGATGGAGTCTAGGCAGAGCTCTCTGGGGTCCGTCTGTCTCGGCTGGAAACTGAAAGATTTAGGAGCTCCGTTGATGAAGGCTTGGGGTGAGAGGCAGAGGCTCTCTGGGCAGAGAGAACAGCATGTACAAGCATTAAGGACTGTAAAAAATAAAAGTGTTTAAGAATAGAAGACGAGTCAGTGTGACCATTCTCCATAAATAGCAACCTGCGCTCACCTCTGGCGCCCCTTACTAGAAGCCAGCCCCGCAGACCTGCAAACAACTGTTAGCTGGTCGGCTTTACGTGCTAAGTGGCGTTTAAAGTGTGATGTTGTAAGTCTTGTGCATGCTTCAAGAATGTCTGTGTGTGTGTGTGTGTGTGTGTGTGTGTGTGTGTGTGTGTGTGTGTGTGAAAGAGAGAGAGAGGAGGTTTAGAGTATAAAATAGGTGTGTTCTATATCCCTCTCCTGAACAACTAAGTACAGAAATCAGTGCATCCTGAAAATTCCCCTAGGAACTAAACACTGGGCTAGGAAGACAGCATAATGGTTCTGCAAAAAGACTTTCATGCCTGAGGCTCCAAGGTCCCAGGTTCAGTCCCCTGCACCACCATAAACTAGAACTGAGCAGTGCTCTGGAGTCTCTCTCTCTCCTTCCCCCTTCTCTCTCTCTCCATGAAGACAAAGAAAAGCTAAAAAATAAACTAAATATCATTTTTAATTAAAAGGAAAATAGGGGGCTGGGCAGTGGTGCACCCCATTAAATGCACATAGTACAAAGTGCAAGGTTCCCTGCAAGGAGGTCACTTCACAAGCAGTGGAGCCGGTCTACAGGAGTCTATCTTTCTCTCTTCCTCCTCTCTCTCTCTATTTCCTTCTCCTCTCTCAGTTTCTCTATCTTATCCAATAGAATGAAAAATGGCTGTCAGGAACAGTGGATTCGTAGTGCCAGTACTGAGCCCCAGTGATAACCCTGGAGGCAAAAGAAAGAAAGAAAGAAAGAAAGAAAGAAAGAAAGAAAGAAAGAAAGAAAGAAAGAAGAAAGAAAATACCGTAAGTCAGTCTCTCTCTGTGTGTGTCTCTCTCTCTGTCTCTCTCGTCACATATATGGAGAGAGAATAAATAAATAAAATATTTTATAGTGACTAAATACCATAAATACACCATAAAATTTTTAATTAAAAAAAAAAGAAACTAAATACCATAAGTCTTGAGTTGTAAGCACAATGTTTACCAAAAGCCAGATGAGAGTTGTTAAAAAAAAAAAAATTAAAAAGTAAGCAGGTTTCAAGCCCAGCCATCATTGGAAGTTTTAGTGTACAGCTTCTGGTCATTGTCTGAACAGCATGGTGTCTGATGTGTAAAAACCCCTGGTTTGAGTAGACGTGGCCCATTTTTCAAGAGCCCCAGTGAGCAGACACAGGGCCTGTCTTCAGGAAGCTCACAGTCAGATGAGAGTCCTCCTGCAAAGACAGTGAGACTGAGGGTCTGGGCAGGTGACAATCAGCAGGAGCCGGCAGAAAGCACAGGGAGACTGAGCAGAATCAACAGCACAGAACACATTGTCCTCAGGAAGAGATTAGCAGGGCAAGCGTGGCAAGGAGGATGGGGAGTGGCCAGAGAGCCAGGCAGAGTGTCAAGGAGCCAAGGACCTCTGTAGACTTTGGAATTTCTCCTGGAGGTGTGTAGGGAGGGTTCTCTCTCAGGTTCCCAGCAAGAGGAAGGTCACCAGTCTCTCCAGCTGCTGTCTGGAAGGCAGGTACCCCTCCCTCCCTGCCTTCCAACCAGTCCACTCCCCCCATGCCCCTGGATGTTAGCAGGAAGCATGAAGAGAAACATCAGAGCTCACTCTGTAGTGGGGAGCACGCTGCACAGCCCCGCTGCCATTTCATTTTTTTAAATTTCTTTATTGGGGGGTTAATGGTTTGCAGTCAACAGTAAAATACAGTAGTTTGTACATGTGTAACATTTCCCAGTTTTCCACATAACAATTCAACCCCCACTAGGTCCTCCTCTGCCATCCTGTTCCAGGACCTGAACCCTCACCCCCTCACCCCAGAGTCTTTTATTTTGGTGCAATACACCAACTCTTGTCCAAGTTCTACTTTGTGTTTTCTCTTCTGATCTTGTTTACTGATCTACTTCTGCCTATGAGTGAGATCATCCCATATTCATCCTTCTGTTTCTGACTGATCTCACTTAACGTAATTCCTTCAAGCTCCATGCAAAATGGGTTGACAAAGGTGAAATCACCATTTTTAATAGCTGAGTAGTATTCATGGTGTATCTAGACCACAACTTGATCAGCCACTCATCTGTTGTTGGACACCTGGGTTGCTTCCAGGTTTTGGCTATTACACATTGTGCTGCTAGGAACATATGTGCACACAGATCTTTTGGATGAGTGTGTTGGGTTCCTTAGGATCTATCCTCAGGAGAGGAATTGCAGGATCATGGGGAAGGTCCACTTCCAGCCTTCTCAGAGTCTCCAGACTGTTCTCCACAGGGGTTGGACCAACTGCCATTCCCGCCATCTGCTGCCATTTTCTCTGAGGACAGAAGCCTGCCCTGTGGGTGGGACAGTGTCCTTATAATGCTCCATGCACACCCCTCTGCTCCTGACTGTGAGGGGTCTTGGGTCCTTGGGAGGCTCCTACAGAGCTGAGAACTGGCTTCAGAGCCCTTCCTGGTAGGGAACACAGAGGACGTTCACCTTGATTTCCCAGAGAAAGAGAGAGTTGAGCTGGGTGCTGAGTTAATTCTGAAACTGAGTTTTTGCTGGATTACTTTCTATTTCAACTCAAGGAAGCCTCTGTCATCGGAGTTGCTTTTCTGGCTGCAGAGCTACAGTGACAAATATGGACACTGGAAAGCGTCCGGGAGTCTCAAGATGATTAGTATCCTGTATTAGGAGATGCCACGACACCTAGGCTTTTAGAGATTCAAGGCAGTGCGGGATGAGGGACGTAGCCCCCCCCCCCAGCCCCTGACTCCTTGGGGAGTGTGTTGGGGTGGAGGGGGGTAAGGATTGTTAGCGAGCATAAATCAAACCACCATCCACTGCAAGGAAGCAAAGATGTTTATTGACGAATTGCAATCCGGGCCGAGATGGTGACTGGTGTTAGTCTACCAAGCTCGACCCCGAGCAAGGCTCACACCACACGATATATAGAAATCCAGTACACTCAGGGGGAGACACACACTTCATCTTAACAATCTGTACCCAATCATATTCTATAGAAAACGCGGAATCCAATTATTTCAAACTGAGCAAAAGCGGGGTCCATACAGAGCGAAGCGCCGGCAAATTTCAAACGTAGCAAAACCACACAACCAATAAGACTTAACCAGGTACTAGGCCCTTACCTCCCCCTACCATCTTGCCAGGCCATCTGGTGACCAGCATACTGCTAAGGCTGTGCAGAGGTCCTGATAAAACCTGTCTCTAGGCAGGGCTTCCAGCCCTCATACAGAACTTCTGCAAGTCACCGGATGGCCCTCACTGATTAGTTCTGTTCAAGGGGAGAGGGCAAGGGACCTTCCACCTCGCTCAGCAAACCAACTTAATTCTAAAGAAAAAGGAAAAAAAGAGCTTAACACTAAAACCTAAAAAGAAACTTAACCAAGAAATATATTAATAAATCATTAATATTGAAGAGGGGGTTCCAATGTAACAGCATGTTGTTGCCTGTCACAAGGATGCTATAATTCACACCCTGAGTCAATGAAAGTGAATAAAAGATCTCACAACAAGCCTCTTCATGGAGCGTCTACTTTCAAGAAATGTTCTGAGTAGCTTTGCCAAGCTTTAACCACCCACAGGTTCTCTGAAGAAGCTCAGTTATGGTGGCTGGTTTAGTGTCTCCTCTCTCTCTCTCTCTCTCTCTCTCTCTCTCTCTCTCTCTCTCGCTGTTCTGACCCCTCACTCATTCTGGTCAACTGCAGTTCTGCCTCTCCGCAGGTCACATATGAATTGTTTTGTTTATCTTATTGTCTCCCTGTTTTGGAAATGCACTCCGAGACTCCTATCTGACTCATAGGTTAAGGAGATGAGTCATTCTTCTGGAACTCAACTTGGAACAGGAGGGAACCCTTCCCATTTGACTTCCGGCCCTAAAAAAAGACAAGATAGTTTGCACAGGATGTTAATTAGCTTTCCTGTTCAGCCGTTAGCATGACCTAGGCCTGTCTGCAGAACTGCCTATTGTACTGTAGGGTTTAGGATTTTCAGACACCTCTGGCTTATTCTTCAGAGTTAGAAAATCATTTTCGTTGCGGGTAGTTTCCCTGCTGAAGTTGTAGTTTTCGTTTCAGAGGAATCCTAAATGATCTCTCTTAATCTGACAGGACAATGCAGAAGGAACAAGTTGGTTTCTCCTCTGCGTTCTTCTCCTCTGGTGTAGGTAACCTTTCCTGGTTCACTCCCTGTTGGTTTTGGCTTGTCCTTCTAAGCAGTGATGTCGAGTCACTGAAGTTCTTTCACCCAAAATGGGTGTGGCTCTCTTTCGAGTCCAACCAGCTTGGCGTCCGCTTCCTGTAACAGAGATGGTAAGAGCATGGCTCCATATTTCTTTATATTTCTAAACCAGTTTCAGAGAGGACTAGCCCCTCCCTAGGACTTGGGTATTCAAGAGCCTGGCAGCCAGAGTGAAACTTCAAAGTCGCACCTTAGGGGCAGGATTATAGGAGATATAGATTCCTGCCTCATACGTAGTTTGGATAATTGGAATTCATCACAATGAGTGTGGAAAACAGGAGGGGGAAATGATCCAAGTCTAAAAATATTTATGGGGAATTAGGGCTCTTTATTCTTTTTGTGTCTTGCCTGCAGTGCGAATTTGGGTAAGTTACTTACTTTCTCTGTTCTTACCTAGGAAATAAAAATAAGCATATAACCCTTATAGGGTTGTTGAATGTTATGGAGTATCTACTCAGACTGAGTACGTTGCCCATAGTAACATGCAGTAAGCGTCACAATCATTACTTTTTGTTAAGGACAGTTCCAGAGATAATGGAGCAGCACATTATCTCTCAAATATATATAGGGATCAGACATGATTGAGGCCCTGCATCATATTTAAAAAAATAAGTAGGCCAAGCAGTGGTGCATCTGGTTGAGCGCACACATCACAGGGCACAAGGACTCGGGTTCAAGCCCCTGATCCCCACCTGCAGGGGGAAAGCTTCATGACTGGTGAAGCAGGGCTGCAGGTGTCTCTCTGTCTCCTCCCCTCTCTATTTCCCCTTCCCCTCTCAATCTCTCTCTGTCTCTATGCAATAATAAGCAAATAAAATGTAAAAAGGAATAAATAAACTATATATATATATATTAAAATTTTATCCACAGGAACTCAGAGTAGGAGAAAAGAGAAAAACCTGTAGAATGACAAGCTATGAGTCTGTATCACTAACTGTAGCTGTGTGGTTGGGAGCAATCCCTCTCTAAGCCTTGGTTCTCTTATCTCTGGGGTGGACAGGACTTTCAGTTGCTGTACAATATTTAAAAAGCCTCTTGAGGGAGTCGGACAGTAGCGCAGCAGATTAAGTGCTGGTGGCGCAAAGCACAAGGACCGGCATAAAGATCCCAATTCGAGCCCCCGGCTCCCCACCTGCAGGGGAATCGCTTCCCAGGCGGTGAAGCAGGTCTGCAGGTGTCTGTCTTTCTCTCCCCCTCTCTGTCTTCCTCTCCTCTCTCCATTTCTCTCTGTCCTAACCAACAACAGCAGCAATGGCAACAACAATAATAACAACAACAATAATAATAACTATAACAATAAAGAAAACAACAAGGGCAACAAAAGGGAATACATAAATACATATATTTTTTTAAAAGCCTCTTGAAAGCAAGTAGTCATGGTGGTCAACAAATGTTCCTTCTCTTCTTGATCCCCTTTCTGCCCCCGCCTATTCCCATCTGACACTTACAATTCAGAGTTATTCCATTATCTCTTCTGGGGATATTTACACTCGAACCCTTTGCTATGCATGGAGAATCCATTTTCAAACCTTCGTTGCACAAATACTTACTGAGCAGCTTTTATGTGTCCCAGGTTGAGTTAGGCGCTGGGAATATACAACGATGAACAAAATAGGTGCACGGCAGCTTCAAACCTTGTTGAGAACATTAGCTCTTCCCCATTGGAAAGGACACAGAGGACAAGAAGGGCATGGAAGTCACTGCAAAACTACCTGAAGGCTGTTACTGCTGGACCCCACAGTCTCCGACTCAGGACATCTGGACAGAGTAGGGTCTGTGAGTTCACACTTCTAACAGATCTCCATGTACTGGCACAGGAAGCAGAATTTAAGACCTGCTTGACAGAGGATTAAGGAAGAAAGGGAGTAAGTGATGGTGTAAGACCAACCTGGTACTCCTTAGCTCCGTGATGGGTCGCCCCCCTTGACGAACACGCTGGGAGATATTCTAGCCCCGCATACAGACTTTGGAGGGACAGGAGCTGAAGACACAGTTGGACCCTGACTTCTTGGGTCCCAGCCCCATCTTTTTGCCTGTCCACAATCTTCCCAATGTCCCTCAAGACTTTATTCAAATCAGTCATTTTCTCATAACTTTCCCCACTCCAGACAGATTTGAGCTACTCATCAGTTTCATAGAATTTAACACGTCTCTTCATATAAAAACTGTCTCTTTGGTGAGGTCGTCTGCCCAGGGAAGTCACATTGGTGTGGTGGTAGCATCTGAATGCTTGGTGACTGAAAATCATGAAGATATAAAGCAGAAAGATTATTTAGTAATCAGGAACCTAAAGGTAAGTTTCGGGGTGTCTCTCTCCTTCTCCGGCAGGGTGGCCTCCAGGGGAAAAGTAACGGGCTGGTTCTTTCTCGCTCACGACAGGGGTGACACGAAGTAAAAGACACCAGGGGACTCTTAGCGTGAATCTAGAATCTGAGTCCTTGAGTCCCAGAATCCTAGAGTCCGTTTATTAGCAAAGTGGACATGAGTTAAATAGAAAAGCAATGAAGTTAATTATTGTTGAAATATGACAGAAATTACAGGTTTCTTAACAGTCAGCATGCCCCTAAGGTAGGGGGCTGGTATGACAGGAATTGATGAGATACAAGACAGTTATTCTCCATGACACAAGCGACTTAATTATCCAAAGGTATTTGAGAGAAGCATAGGGGTTAAACCCGTAGGGTGAGACAGAGAGAAGATGGATATCAAAAGGCCATATAGTTTGGAATCTCTCTTGTCTGGGATCTGAGGTGTGTGATGAAGTGTGTGACAAGGTGTGTTCTTCTGTGATCAGAAGGTGACTTTGACTAAGTGAATCTGCGGCCATGTGGCCTGCAGTTAATGGAGGGAAGTACTGGGGTATCTGTGGGCCTGAGAGTCAAGAAGGAAAGAACCAAGTCTGAGTTTCCCCCCTTATGCTCACCTCGGTTGAGAGAGACTTACCAAGAGGTTATCTTCTCAGACCTCCATCCAAAGATGGGGGTGGTTCTCCCTAAGCTCTATCAGGCTCACACATGTTCCCAACAAGTAAGAATATAGCAGATGAGATTTTAGGAAAATTTAGCTTCCACCTTCTGCACCCCATAATGATCCTGGGTCCATACTCCCAAAGAGATAAAGAATAGGAAAGCTTCCAATGGAGGGGATTGGATATGGAACTCTGGTGGTGGGAATTGTATAGAATTGTGCCCCTCTTATCCTACAGACTTGTTGTTTATTATTAAATTTAATTTGATTTAAAAGAAATACTGTCTCACGGGACTTTGAATCTGCTGATGGGCCTATATTAATTCCACTAGACTAAGGATTCCTCAATAGGTGGGTCTGTCTTTTGTGGATCTTGGTATCTTGTTCATACTTACATGGTTTTGATTACTGGACCAAGAGATTGGGTACATCGTATTAGGATATATGAGACAAGAGAAGCTATCCTAACTGAGGTCACGTGGAGATCTGGAGAACTGGCGGCAAGGGTGGGGGTTGGGGCAAGCACCTTCTTATCTCACAAAGATAGGATCAGATCAAAACTTTTCTTTCTGGGAGCTGCGTAGTTTTGGATAGATTAATCATTTGGGGCCTATTCCATCAGAAGCCTAGCATCTGTGTGAGGATTAAATGAGATGCCATGTGCATGCGGAGCATAGTGCCTGGCACATAGAAAATATTAAATAAAATATGACATTTGATAAAAAGAAAGAAAAAGATACAAAAACCAGGATCTGGTGTCCTGGGTAAAAAGTGACTAAAGCTACTTGTAGTCCTGGCGGAGTACTTATGCCCGATTACTAAACAGCAAAGTCGTATTTTGTATATCACTTAACGTGTTAAAGTGACTTAGATGAGTCTATTTCTTTCTTTCTTTCGCCTCCAAGGTTATTGCTGACACTGCAGATCCACTGCTCCTGGTGGCCTTTTTTTTTTTTTTTCATTTTATTTGATAGGACAAGGAGAAATTGATAGAGAAGGGGGAAGATAGCGAGGGAGAAAGTCAGACAAACACCTGCAGACCTGCTTCACTACTTGTGAAGGCACCCCCTTGCAGGTAGGGAACCCGGGGCTCTAACCCTGGTCCTTGCCGCAGGTCCCGACGCTTTGTACGTACTAGATGCGCTCAGCCTGGTGCGCTACCATCCGGCCGCCTAGATGATTATTTTTTCAACAGTAAACTCTTGTCAAGGAGACTGCAGACTGAGGCAAGTCATTTGACTTGAGGATGTATTTATGGGTTTATCGGAGGGTAAGGAAAGATTCTGAAGTGTGAAGCAGGAGGTCAAGAATACAGACAAACTTTTTCTTTTTTAGAGATGGACCAACCAGTAATGTACACGTAGTGGGACAGGCGGTGACGCACCCTGTGAGCACACAAAGTGCAAAGCCAAGGACCTGGGTTCGAGCTCCGCTCTCCGCCTGTAACAAGAAGGTTTCACTAGTAGTGAAGCGGGTCTGCAGGTCTCGGTCTCTCTGTCTATCTCTGTCTCTAACTCTATCTCTGTCTCTCCTCCCCCTCTTACTTTTGCTCAATCTTATCCAATAAAATAGAAAAAGAAAACAAAAAAGGAAAAATGGCCACCAAGAGTCATGGATTCGTATGTGCTGGAACAGAAACCAGAGACTAAACCAACCAAAAAACAAAAACCAACAAATAATGTGCATGTGCATATGACAGAGTCTACTTTTGTGTTTATAAATATATGTGTGTATGTATAAAGATATTTTTTCAGGGGAGTCGGGCGGTAGCGCAGCGGGTTAAGCGCACTTGGCGCAAAGCTCAAGGACCGGCTTAAGGATCCCGGTTGGAGCCCCCGGGTCCCCAGCTGCAGGGGAGTCGCTTCACAGGCAGTGAAGCAGGTCTGCAGGTGTCTGTCTTTCTCTCCACCTCTCTGTTTTCCCCTCCTCTCTCCATTTCTCTCTGTCCTATCTGACAACAGTAATAACTACAACAATAAAACAACAAGGGCAACAAAAAGGAATAAATAAAATTTTAAAATTAATATATATATTTCATTAACATTAAATTATAGCATAATTAATTATCAATTAATTATGTCATAAATTATAACACAGAGTTTCAGGCATTCTTAAATCTAAAGCCCTGCATATTTTCCCCCTCTGCACTCTGTGAAAAATACGTACACACTTTAATGCTTCATTTTTGGGGGTGGTTCTGTTCCCACTCAGTATTTGCTTTGAAATAGACCTGGAAATGTTTCCAGTTTAAGTATAAAGGTGTATCTGTTTCAAAGGGGTGACATTTTTTTCAATCGTCAACAAACATCTTGTGAGAACTGTGTAATAACTCGGGTTCTAAAGACCCAGCAAGCAGGACCTTGTCACTGACAGAGCTGATACTCAAAACCGGTTAATGCACAGGAAACAGATGACAGCAGATTTCAAAGCACAGCAAAAGTCTCATTAGTGCTGAACACGGGAGTCTCACTTCAGCTTAAAATGTGCTGAGATTGAAATAAAAACATACACAAGGACCTTTGGGTCCTCGTGTGTACAGAAAATATGAACGATGTGTTATTCCATGGGGCTCTATGGTAATCAGATTTCACGGCTTGTTTTACAAGGTGCTTTTATCTTTAGATTCATTCTGAAGGCAAGCTCATCTAGTGCACCATCCCCAGTGTGTTCAAGTGTGCACCAAGGACTTTTCTGAGAACAGACATTTGGAGAGGGAAGCTTAAAAAAAAAAAAAAAAACAGGAAGAGAGAGAGAGAAAAAACTTTCTGCATTGTAGTTAATGGCCTTACGTTGACTGCTTTGTAAAGTATAAATGCAGCTTAGAAGCAGAATAGTAACTAATCAAGAAAAAAAATAAAGCATTGTTTATGTTTTTATTTTTCTATTTGGTGTCTTGTTGTAGAGAGAAAAAAAATGTTTCTGCTTCAGTCAGCCTTATATTCCTTGGCAAAATAAGGAATTGTCAAAAGACTACAGCATGTAATATTTAGACCCTGTTTCCTATTCTTCGTTAATCCATATTTTAGATGTAATCAATTAAAAACTATCACAAGGTGATCATTTGGAAGTTTGAAAACTCTTTCTAATATGGAAAATTTCTTTGTGATTATTGAATTTTCATAGTAGCCCACACAAGTCTAGTTAAGCCACAACATTCTTAAATAACAGCTGTGGGTGTGGAACAGTCAGACAGCAGCAAGGACAAGGTTAAGCACAAATAGTATGAAGCGCAGTGGAAGGATCCCGGTTCAAGCCCCCGGCTCCCCAGCTGCAGGGGAGTCGCTTCGCAGGTGGTGAAGCAGGTCTGCAGATGTCTGTCTTTCTCTCCCGCATCTCCCCCTCCTCTCTCCATTTCTCTCTATCCTATCCAACAACAGTAGCAACAAGAACAAAATGGAAAACATGACTGCCAGGAGCAGAGGATTTATAGTGCAGGCATTGAGCCCCAGTGATTAAAAAAAAAGCAGCTAGGATAAAAAGTATGAAGATGAAGATGCTGTTATATATATATTTATTTTTCTGTTTTTGCCACCAGAATGATCACTGGGGCTCAGTGCCAGCAATGCTGTTATATATATATTTATTTTTCTGTTTTTGCCACCAGAATGATCGCTGGGGCTCAGTGCCAGCACAATGAACCCACTGCTCCCGGAGGCCATTTTTTCCTTGCCATTTTTATTAGGATGAAGAGAAATTGAGAGGATAGGTGGAGACAGAGAGAAAGAGAGACACCTGCAGGCCTGATTTACGAGTCATGAAGCCACCCACCCCACCCCTGCAGGTGGGGAGTGGGGGCTTGAACCTAAGTCCTTGCACATAGTAGTGTGTGTGCTCAATGAGATGTGCTTCAGCCCAACTGCAGTGCTGCTACTCTGACAGTAAGAAGAACACAAACAGTAGAAGCAGGAGACTGGAGCCTGAGTTTAATTCCAGGCCAGCCGCTGGCCAGTTTTGCACTATTGAGCAAATAATTTGGTCTCTCCAGGCTCGGTAGTCTCACCTACCAAATAGAGGTAATGCTCAGGTCCCAATAGTTTGCTTTAAGGACTACACATGCATAAAGCATTGAGACTCTAGGGGGCGCCACACCCAGTTGAGTGCACATGTTACAATGTGCAAGGATCCAGGTTTGAACCCCCTGATCCCCACCTGCAGGGTGAAAGCTTTCCAAATGGTGAGGCAGGGCTGCAGATGCCTCTCTGTCTCTCTTCCTCTCTATCTCCTCCTACCCTCTCAGTTCCTGTCTCTATCAAATTAATAAAGATAATAAAGCATTAAAGTAAAAAGAGTCAAGAATCTAGCCAGATTCCCAGTTTTGGATTTGTGTCCCCCTATTTCCTGGATAGGACCTTGAACAATTTTTTTTTAATTTCTTTATTGGGGAATTAATGTTTTACATTCGACAGTAAATACAATAGTTTGTACATGCATAACATTTCTCAGTTTTCCACATAACAATACAACCCCCACTAGGTCCTCTGTCATCCTTCTTGGACCTGTATTCTCCCCACCCACCCACCCATTCCAGAATCTTTTACTTGGGTGCAATACGCCAATTTCAGTTTAGGTTCTCCTTGTGTTTTCTCTTCTGATCTTTTGAACAAGTTTTTAAGATCTCCATGACTCATTTCCTCATCTATATTTAAAAAATGCAGATAAAGTAGAAATACATTTCTTGAGTTCTTGTGTTGACTGTATTGGCCTGACTCAATATGCAGTCTCCTATTAGACACGTGCTTAGAATATCCGAGGGAGTATTCACTGTTGACAGAGCAACATTTGACATATTGTAAGCTCTATAAAAGTGTTATGATGATGTCTCCTGTTGCTTCTTAAACAATCATGGCCCACCATCCTAACAAAACAAAATGTATGGACATAAATAGACACCGATAATTGAGTTGTTATCCTAAGAAACCAATTAGGCTCTTAGTAATATGCCACCATATATGGAAAGAAAGTTTCAGTCCCCCAGAATGTGTAAATGAGGAAGTCAGGAAGGATTGTGTCTACCCAAAACCACAACTTCAGACTCACCATTCACTTGGTTTAGAAAGAATGCTGTGTTACCTACCTATTTTTCACCAGAAGGAAAACAAACAGCTGGTCTCTGTAGTCAGACATAGACGGTATTGTTTTTGACAAAATGGAACGGAGACGTCTGACGTGCTTGGGCAAGATTGTGATTCCTCTGTCTTGTAGTTATAATTCCCGGACTAAAATTAGTTGCACTTATACTCTGTTCATTCTTGTTCATTCACCCCATTTGTGGGCTATGTGTTTGCCTCGCAAATAAAGACAGATTCCCAAAACCCAATCTGAAGTGCCAGATAGACTGGGGGGGTCTTAATTCTTTTCCTCTGGTACGATAAAATTAGTATTTATCAAGTACACTTTTAACTCTTCGGATTAGATTCGGGGAGAATGCGATCTGAACAGGGAGGTTACTGTTTCAGCTTTACTCACGTGGAGAAGCAGCTCCCAGTGTTTGCCTTTCCACACAGGTGATGCTAAATAAGTTGAAATCAAGTGTCACGGCAGGCCTTCCACAATGCCAGCATAGCAGCTGAGTTAGGGGGAAGAAAGTGAAGAAGGGGATTGGGGGGCCTAGCGGGGGTAGCATAATGGTTATGCAAAAAACCTTTGTCCCAAACACTATCTTATGCCAGAGTTGGGCAGAGGAGGGGAAAATGAGGTAGGGATTACATGAGAAGAGATAGTTATTTTCCTTTTTTAAAACTTGCTGTCTCTGGGAAATGTGGCATCACTGGTCTCAGGGATAAAACTTTCCTTATTAGGGGCCAGGAGGTGGCGCATTTGGTTAAGTGCACACACACATTACAGTGAGTCAGGACCCAAGTTCAAGTCTCTTATCCCCATCTGCAGGGGGAAAGCTTCACAAGTGGTGAAACAGGGCTGCAGGTGTCTCTCTGTCTCCCCTCCCCTCTTCATTCCTCTCTGTCTCTTCCAATAATAATAATAAATATTTTTTAAAAGAATTTAAAAAAAAACAGCAACTTCGTGGGGGCCAGGCAGTGGCACACGGGTTAAGTGCTCACCCATGCAAGGTCCCCAGTTCAAGCCCCCAACTCCCCACCTGCAGGGGTCACTTCGCAAGCAGTGAAGCAGGTCTGCAAGTGTTTATCTTTCTCCTTTTCTATCTTCCCTTCCCCTCTCAATTTCTGCCCTATCCTAATAATAATAATAATAGTAATAATAATATGAATGGCTGTAGGAGCAGTGGATTCGTAGTGCAGGCACTGAGCCCCAGTGATAACCCTGGAGGCAAAGAACAAACAAATAAACAAAACAATTTTCCTCCTGGGCTCAGATTGAGATCCCTGCCTGGTTAATGCAGTGTATTGGTGTAGGATCCAGAGTTCCTGGATAGCACGGTGTCATCTCCTGAAGCAAAATCTCAAGCTGGAGAGGACCTGACAATAAAACTTAATTCCAAGCACTGCTGGCCTAGTGTAAGTTATTTTGACTTTCAGCTTGGAACTGGAAATCTGCAGTAAAACTCCTTGTGTTTCTCAACATTTCTGAGCATGTCAAGGTTAGTTTTTTGAGACAGAAAGAGGCTCCAAGGTCAAAGAACATTATCACCTTAGAATTTTCCAGGGATCTCAGCCCAGCAAGCATGACTTATCTCAAGGGCTCTTCTATCTGGAGGTGAATAACTGGGTACTTTAACCAAGCAGAGAAAACCAGAATAACATGAATTGGTGCCAGAGAATACACAAAGTGTTCTGGGACACTTGGCTCTACTGGGTTTCCTTTTAAAAAATCACTTTTATTATTTTAACCGACTCTGCAGGGGAAAAAAAAAAAAAGATTATCCCATAATCTCAAGACAGCGATTGACACAGTTGTGTGAACATTACAATGTGGTCAATATGTACACATCGTATTAAGTGAAGTGTAGTTATTCTGGAATAATAGGATTTACTTTTTTATGGAGTATGCAAAAGGCATAGTCTCAGTATTAGCCTTTGTTCTTCATGACATTATTTTTCTTTGACCTTTTTCTATATACTTAGGGTCTCATTTCAAATCTAGCATTTTAGGAAATGTGTAAGTTCTCACCCAGTTGATATAAAAACATATCTTCTCAGCATCAAGCAGTGGTGCAATCAGTATAGTACAGACATAACCAGG
Organism: Erinaceus europaeus; assembly: GCF_950295315.1. Lineage (NCBI taxonomy): Eukaryota > Metazoa > Chordata > Mammalia > Eulipotyphla > Erinaceidae > Erinaceus > Erinaceus europaeus. The sequence goes on along the minus strand of NC_080178.1, from coordinate 77,922,569 downwards.
TTCAAGGACCCAGGTTCAAGCCATCTGTCTACATGCTGGGGTTGGGCATGGGGCAGCTTCATGAGACGTGAAACAGTGTTGCAAGTACCTCCCCTTTGCTCTCCATCTCCCCATTGCCTCCATATTTCTCTCTGTTTCTACCAAATGAAAAAGAAAGGGGAGAGAGAAGAAGGGGAGAAATGGCCCCTGGGATGGAAGATTTGTTGTGGAGGCACTGAGTCCCAGTAATAACCCAGATGGAAAAACAAAATAACCTTATCTTCTCAAAGGTGAATCAAATTCTTACCTTTTATGAATGGACTCTTTGACCATAAAGAAGAAAGAAGCAGAACCCTGGCACAGACAGAACTCCACACTTCCATTGTAAACTGTGGGGACACCTTACCATTTCTTTCTTTTTGTACTCAGTGAACTTTCTGTGAATGTATTATCAGTTCTCCGTTAGGCGATACCCATCTTGATTATGGCAACTCCGAAAGTGACTAACAATAGGAATAGGGAGTCTGGCGATAGCCCAGCGGGTTAAGCGCACGTGGCGCAAAGCGCAAGGACCTGTGTAAGGATCCTGGTTCGAGCCCCCGGCTCCCCACCTGCAGGGGAGTCGCTTCACAGGCGGTGAAGCAGGTCTGCAGGTGTCTGTCTTTCTCTCCCCCTCTGTCTTCCCCTCCTCTCTCCATTTCTCTCTGTCCTATCCAACAACAACGACATCAATAACAACAATAATAGCTACAATAACAGTGAAAAACAACAAGGGCAACAAAAGGGAAAGTAAATAAATAAATATAAAAAAACAAATGATAGGAATAATGCAACAAATTAAAGCAAAACCATGTTTATTCTCTTTGTGCCTATGCTCTATAATTGCAATTGATTTTTCTAACTCTGCCATAACCACTCAGAAAGTCAGAGTGACCCACTCTAAAATCTCATTTGTTCAGTGAGTAGCTACATGCTTTCTATATACTAGTGACTATTCTAGATGTCAGAGATCTTGCAGCAAAACTACTTTCTTCCTAGGCAGACTTATTACAGGAACGTACAATGTATAAATGAGCACAACAGGAAATAACATACAATGATAAGTACTATAAAGATAACCAAGGTGTGTGGGGGGCGGGGGATGTCGGGCGGGGGATGTCAGGAGGTGGTGCACTGGTTAAGCACATATAGTACTAAACTCAAGGAAATGCACAAGGACTTGGGTTTGAAACCCCGGCTTCCCACCTGCAAAAGGTTCACTTCACAAGTGGTGAATCAGGTCTTCAGGTGTCTCTCAGTCTCTCTCCTTCACTATCTCCCCCTACCCTCTTAATTTCTCTCTGTCCTATCCAATAAAAAGAATGAATGAATGAATGAATGAATGAATGAATGAATGAATGAAAGCCAAGAAGGGTAAAGAGACAATTCATGGATGAATGAATGAATGAATGAATGAATGAATGAATGAATGAATGAAAGCCAAGAAGGGTAAAGAGACAGAGAGTGACAGAAGTGGGGGTTATATGGGGAAGCTGGTATCTTAGAAAGTCTGAGAAATTTTCTCCAGTCAAAGGATCGGGAAGGGAGTGGTAGAAAATAATATACTTAGAGAAAGAGATATCTTTGTGTTTGTGGGGGAGAAAAACACTACAATTCAATTTTATACCTACTCATTGTTTCAGATTGTTTTATTCAGACACTTGTTTCGGTAATATGTTACTACTTGAAGAGCTATGAGAGACATGAATGAACTCTATATATGTGGGATCTGCCTCACAGAGACAGAAAAAAAAAAAGAGTGCTGGTGCTTTGAGAGAGAAAGTTCAGGGTCTTTTCTTATTATTAATATCTATAGCTGGGTGGTCAAGGAAGTCTTCCCTGAGGAAGTGACCTTTAGCAGAGCAACAAGTATGAGCCAGACTAATATGGACAAAGGCAATAAGAGTCAGGGAATTGTCTAAGCAAAGGAGTTGCTGGACAACCTTTTTCTAACTGATGACTTTCAGCTTTGCTATCAATTCAGTCTCCCAAGGACTCAGATTTTCTTACTGCTCTCTGACAGACATACAAATGCTTGGAGAAATGACATAGTAGTGAGAAAAAAGAGAAGAAAAAAAAAGCCATAGCTCAGGGAGCATAAATTAAAAAAAAAAACACACACACACACCTAAAGTAAATTACTGTAGCCATACTTGAGATTTAATATCTTTATTTACAGTAAACTTTATTCTCAGTCAATTATTTTGATAGCTGGATTGACCTTTGAAACAGAATTGGGGTAATAAAATATTCAGAGACCACTGATAAAGCTACAGTCATTTCTCACTTTGTGTTTGATTGAACTGGCTCTGAAATTTCCTGTCTTTAAAATAAAAGTTAGGACACAGAAAGAGAAACAACAGTGGGAGGAGGGGAAAAAAAACAAAACTCTACATGAAAAATATATGTTTTATTCTTTACCTCTCCCACCTGATTTTTTTTCTCTTTGAAATCCAGTGTAGGGACCAGATGATTATATACGTGGTAAAATATACACATTACCCAGGACAGGGATTCAGATTCAAGCCTCTCATTTCCACTTACACGGGAGAAGCTTCACAAGCAGAGAAGGTCTCTCTCTCTCTCTCTCTCTCTCTCTATCTCTATCTCTATCTCTATCTCTATCTCTCCCACTCTATCTCTCCCTTCTCTCTCAATTTCTTTCTGTCTCTAACTTTAAAAGAAGGTTAAAAATAAAAACTTGGAGGTCTGGCTGTAGCGCAGCGGGTTAAGCACACATGGCGCAAAACTCGAGGGCCGGCTCAAGGATCCTGGAGCCAGTCCCAGGCTCAGCAGTGACAACAATAATAATAACCACAACAATGATAAAAACAACAAGGGCCGGGAGTCGGTTGGTAGCGCAGTGGGTTAAGCGCAGGTGGCGCAAAGCACAAGGACCGGCATAAGGATCCAGGTTCGAGCCCCCGGCTCCCCACCTGCAGGGGAGTCGCTTCACAGGCGGTGAAGCAGGTCTGCAGGTGTCTGTCTTTCTCTCCCCCTCTCTGTCTTCCCCTCCTCTCTCCATTTCTCCCTGTCCTATCCAACAACGAAAACAATAATAACTACAATAAAACAACAAGGACAACCAGAGAGAATAAATAAATACATATTAAAAATTAAGGTAAAAACAAGGGCAGCAAAAAGGGAAATAAATAAAAAAAATATTTTTGAAAAAGACAAAAATTTTAAAAAAGCACTTTAGAAAGTGAAACCCTGTGTGGTAATGATATGAGATAGAAAAGCCATGGGGTCTACTCCATAAGTCTATAGCTTAAACTATTTATAAAAGAAAAATCAGAAACAAGGAGGTGGCATCCACCCTTCATAAAGTGAAACATGCTCGTCATTAAACGTTAAGCTGTAGAAGAAGTTTTCGGGACTTGCACGGGAAAAATGCAATGGACTCCTTCTCAAAAACTGGATGCCGGGAGTCGGGCGGTAGCGCAGCGGGTTAAGCGCAGGTGGCGCAAAGCACAAGGACCGGCATAAGGATCCCGGTTCAAACCCCGGCTCCCCACCTGCAGGGGCGTCGCTTCACAGGCGGTGAAGCAGGTCTGCAGGTGTCTGTCTTTCTCTCCCCCTCTCTGTCTTCCCCTCCTCTCTCCATTTCTCTCTGTCCTATCCAACAACGACAACAACAATAATAACTACAACAATAAAACAACAAGGGCAACAAAAGGGAATAAATAAATAAAATAAATATTAAAAAAAAAACTGGATGCCATACAAAATTGTAGTGCTGTAAAATTTGGTTTAATATAATAAACATATTTTTAAAATTATTTTTATATATTTATTTATTATCTTTTGTTGCCCTTTTGTTTTATTGTTGTGGTTATTGTTGTTGTTATTGATGTCTTCATTGTTAGAGAGAAATGGAGAGAGGAGGAGAAGACAGAGAGGGAGAGAGAAAGACAGACACCTGCAGACCTGCTTCACCGCCTGTGAAGTGACTCCCCTGCAGATGGGGAGCCGGGGGCTCAAACCGGGATCCTTACTTTGGTCCTTGCACTTTTGTGCCACGTGCACTTAACCCGCTGTGCTACTGCCCAACTCCCAATAAACATATTTTTTATTTACTATGTATCAGATAGGGAAGGAGAGAAATTGAAAGATAAGGGGATAGAGAGGGAGAAAGAGAGAGACACCTGCAGCACTACTTCACCACTTATAAACCTTCCCCCCTGCACGTGGAGACTGGGGACTTGAACCTGGGTCCTTGTGCATTGCAACCTGTGTGCTCAACCAGGCGCTTCACCACCCAACCTCTAATAAACTTGACAATCTAGACAAAACAGTTCTTCTTTGTTCACTGGGAAGAAAAAGGAGAGTATTAAATGGTCATCATTCTGATTATGCATATATATTATTTTTTATTATTTATTTTCCCTTTTGTTGCCCTTGTTTTTTTATTGTTGTTGTAGTTATCGTTATTTTTGTTGATTATGTCGTTGTTTGATAGGACAGAGAGAAATGGAGAGAAGAAGAGAAGACAGAGAGGGGGAGAGAAAGACAGACACCTACAGACTAGCTTCACCGCCTGTGAAGCGACTCCCCTGCAGGTGGGGAGCCAGGGGCTTGAACAGGGATTCTTATGCCGGTCCTTGTGCTTTGTGCCACCTGCATTTAATCCACTGAGCTAACGCTCGACTCCCTCTAATGCATTCTTAATTTTGTACTGTGTAGTTGTTTGGTGGTTCCCCCTTTGTATTCAGTGTGTGTGTGAGAGAGAGAGAGAGAGAGAGAGAGAGGGAGAGAGAGGCTGTATATGATTCACCTTTATTTTATAGTCTTTGTATGTTATGCTTAGAAAGGCCTCTCGGCTGTGCTGGCTGCTAAGTTACAGCAATAATCCTTTTTTCTGATTTCTCTTTGATTTCAAAGAGTGATCTGTATGCTGGTGCTGCATCTTCATTGCCCCTTTCTGTCCCTAACTCCCCTGATACCCAGCAGTAGGTCTAGGACTCTAACAGTAGTGTGAATAAAGCAGGTTTTTCTTACTGTCAGATCTCTTGCTGTTCTAATCAACATCTTTTTCTCTAGGGAAAGTCTCCCATATCTTCTAAACCTATCTGCTAAATTGTTTTTTCTGGGGTCTTTGAAGGCTGTTTCTGTGCTTCTCACTTAGCCCCCTCACCCTTTTAAAAAAATTTTTCTTTTGTTTTCATTTTTTCTCTCAAGCCAGAAAACCTTTGGGGGGGGAGACCTTTTTGAGCCTGAGTAGCCCCAGTCCCTACCCCTACATTTAGAACCACCTACCTCAGCTTGTCTTTCCTTCTTCCTCTGTCTATCCCCAAAGTTTTTCAGAAGTACCAGATACAGATGGGAGGATGGTGACCAGTTACAGGGAGAGAAAATCATCAGGTAGAAGGAGGATGAGTCCAGAGGTCACATGTTGGGGGGGTGGGGAGAAGAGGAGGAAGAGGAAGAGGAGAACAAGGATAGCAGAGGAGGGAGAGGAGAGGAAGAGGTGGAGGAGAAGGAAAAGAGAAGAGAGAAAAGAGTTGCTTCAGGTCTAATGCTGACTCACTTCTAGTCCTTTGGGAGGACATGATGTGCTTCTTACTCTAGGGTCTTAGGAGACACCCTTGTCTCCACTCAGTGACTCTCTCCTTTTGGGAGATTGATTGAGTTGAATAGGCTGCTGTTTCTAGCACTTCCAAAGTCTGCAAAGGCATCTTACATCTCATTTATAGTCCTAGTATTTTCTTTTTCTAAACACACACACACACACACACACACACACACACACACTAGTGAATTTATTTTATTTCTTTATTTATTTTGGCCTCCAGGGTTATTGCTGGGGCATGAATCTACTGTTCCTGGTCTCCATTTTCTCCCTTTTTTTTTTTGAGGGGGAGACAAAGAGGGAGAGAGACAGAGAGACACCTGCAGACCTGCTTCACCACTTCTGAAGCATCCTTCCTGCAGGTGGGGAGCCGGAGCTTGAACCAGGATCCTTACGCATAGTATTATGTGTGCTTAATCAGGTGTACTACCACCTGGCCCCAGGAAAATTTATTTCTTAATAATGCTCATCACCTCTGAATTGATGGTTCCTTTTGTTTCCTTGCTTATTCTATTTCATGGGACAGAGAAAAATTGAGAGGGAAGGGGGAGACAGAGAGGGAGAGAGACAGATAGACACCTGCAGACCTGCTTCACCACTAGAGAAGCTTCCCCCTACAGGTGGGGGACCAGGGGCTTGAACCCAGGTCCTCACACATTGTAACAACCTGGCCCCCAAACTGATGATTCCTGAATCTCTAAATAGACCAGAAGTTTCTTTATTGTCCAAAGAAATTGTCCAAAGGAAGAGATCTGGGAATAGCAAGGTGACAAACTTAAAAACAAACAAACAAAAAAAGGAAAACCGAAGCATGGGGGTAGAACCACATTATGGCAAGGGTGGGGGTGGAACGCTAAGACAGTTATTCTAGGCCTCCCTCATCACTCAACCCCATGGCAAGTCAACCCGCAGTTCTTTCTTGATCAAGAAGCTCAACTTTGGGAGGCAGAGGCGGCTTTCATTGTTAGACAGTTCTTCATATTGGTTCATTCTGGAGTTTCTCCTCACAGGGTCCCTCTTCTACTCCTTAGGACTCTGAACTCTAAGTCTAGTTTATTTACTACTTGACAGCTCTTCAAATAGAAGGAGGCAGTTACCTTGTACCCTGAGGCAAAACCTTCCGCTTCCTTTAATCTTTCCTCATATGACATAGTTAACAGTCTCTTTACATCCTGACCCCACTCCTTGTACATGTGGATGTGATTTTTCTTTGCCAAACCTTAAATGCAGATTATTTTCTAAGTTGTAGTTACCAGCACTGGGCAGCCCTGTAGCACTTGTCTTGACTATATCAAACTCCTGCAGGTACAGACCAAGACAGCACTCACTGATTTTGGCAGTCACACATTGTTGATGATGCAGATTATGTAGTCTGTCACCTAAGACCCTTACTTTTTTGTTTTCTTTCTTTTAATTACTGATTGACTAATGATCAACAAGATTGTCGGTAAGAGGGATACAATTCCCACCACCAGAGTTCCGCTGCCCATCCTCACCCATTGGAAGCATCCCTATTCTTTATCTCTCTGGGAGTATGAATCAAAATTCTTTATGGGGTGAAGAAGGTGGAAGGTCTGGCTTCTGTAATTGCTTCTCCACTGGACACGGGCGTTGGCAGGCTGATCCACACCCCCAGCCTGTTTCTCTCTTTCCCTAGTGGGGTAGGACTCTGGGGAGGTGGGGGTCCAGGACATATTGGTGAGGTCGTCTGTCCAGGCCAGTCAGGATGGCACTAAGATCTTTATGCTTTGTTCTTACATGCAGCAGTTTTAGGCACCTCTGTCTCCAATCTGCCTTTCAGGCTTTGTTTCTCAGGTAAGTGCTTCTGCACTTATCCTCAGCAGGGTGAACTCGTTGACTCAATACTGGATTTGACTGGCTTTATAATGGAATCTCTTGCTCTCCTGACTTTGTGTCAGCTGGAAATGGGGTGATAATTCTCTGGGTTCTCAGCCAGAACACAGGTAAAAGTCCAGAGTCTGAGGAAAGTCTTCTGTCATCCTGATGGTAAGTGATCAAAGTTTTTGAATCAAGTGAGCGTGGTTTGGATTATGACTCTGTCATCTACTGTGTGACCTTGGGTTAGCTAACTAAACTCTGGACTTTAAGTTTCCTTGTCTGTAAAATAGGGTTGCGAAGATTAAGAAAGTTCAGGGAATACACTTAGCAGTTGTTAGATGCTACCGAATGTTGATTCCCTCCATGCTTCCTTCAGCTCAACATGGATTCATTACTCAGCATCTATGAACAGGTGATGGTTACTTAACCAGTTCATTACATTAGAATCCAGGCCCACATGTCTTGATCTGGTCCACAGTAACGTGTGTTGCTGAAATCTCACCGCAAGTGATTAAATTAATAAAGAAAACAGCAATGAAATTCTACATGTATGTCAATGTAGGAAAAGTAGTCAGCTATCCATGAAGTTGCTTGGCCTTGGAAACAACATTCAGTCCACAAACAGATAGAGGGTGATCACACTACACCTGATAATGACCTGGGGATGGACACGGGTTTTATAAATGGCTAACAAGCCGGAGACATGGAACTAGGGCTGTTCACAGAACTGAAGTGACTTAGTCCCATTTGTTTATGTCAGTCAGTAAACTTTTATGGGGCACTTGCTAGGCTCTGTGTCCTCATCCCCACCTCTTCATCCCACCCAATTGTGTTAAAAGGGAGCGGGCTTGTATGACCAAAACAAACAAACAAACAAACTCCGTGCATTCATTAAGGCTGGCCATTCTTTGTGCTCAAGACCCTCTGGCGAGTGCTTGAGATGCCAAAGATAAAGACAAAGTGTCCTCTTCATTCCTAAGTTATTTCTTGTGACAGAAGTGTTTATTTTCTCCAACAACCTGTTTCTTATGTTTCACTTCTTCAACAGCCCCCCATAGATGCAGTCGCATAGTAGGTAGGTGGACCAAAAAAAAAAAAAAAAAAAAAAAATGCAGCTACAGCAATGGGATCTCACATTCCGGGCTCGACTTTTTCCTCTTAAATTTAAGCATCGAGAATGACAGTTCCCACTAGACGCTTGGAGGCCAAGACTGCAGGAAAAGAGAACCTAAGAATTCGGGCAATAAAATAAAATAAAATAAAATAGAATAAAATAAAATAAAATAAAATAAAACAAAACATCCTTCCAGAGATAGTGGAAAGCAGTTGCTCTCTGGCTTGCAAAGCAGAACATTTTAGGAAGGGTCTGGCATCCCTTAAATTGGTCTCCTCGATGGAGTTCGAGGAAGGCGGTGGAGGAAAGGCTGCTCTCGAGCCAGGTGACAAGGGATCCGAGGGGTCAGAGAGGGGAACCCAGTGCAAGAAGAGGGACATCCCCGGGCGGCCGAGGTAGCCACGGCGAGCAGCGCGAGACCCCGGGCACCCGCAGAGGGCAGGGCCCCGGGAAGCCGGGGAGCGCTCGCCGATTGGCTCTCCTCTCGGGGCGTGCGCTCCTGTGAGCCACGCCATTGGTGGCGGCAAAGTAGCAGGTAAGCCGGCCCCCGCCGCCTCCCCATTGGTCAACGGCCTCCGGAGCCGCGACGCCATTGGCCGGCGGGCGGGCCGAGCCGAGCGCGCGGATTGGTCGGCGAGGAGGAGGCGGAGATCGGCTCCGTCCGAGCGCTGCGATTGGCTGGCGGAGAGAGGCAGGTATCCGGGCTCCGCGGCTCGCCCATTGGTGGGCGGGGAAGGGGGGTTGGGCACAGCGATTGGTGGGCGGGGGGCCGGGCCTGGGCCGGCGGGGAGCGGATTGGTCGGAAAGTAGGTTAGTGGTGCGACATTTAGGGAAGGCAGAAAGTAGGTCAGGGACGGAGCTGCCTGTTTACCCGCGCCGGACTCGCCGCCGCCGCCGCGGGATCCGAGTGCGGGCGCGGGCGCGGGCGCTGCCGGCGAGCCACGGTGAGTGTCGGGCGGGCGGCGGCCAGCGGCGCGGCCCCGGTCACCCCGTCGGGCCGGGGGCGGCCGAGAGCAGCCCGGCGGGCGCGGTGCCCCTGCCCCTGTCGCCGCCCGGGGCGCAGCCCGGGAGCCCGGCCCGCCGTGCCCGCCGCCGGCCTTAAAGGGCCCGTGCCCGCTCCCTGCCCCCATCCGGCTGCGGGGAGGCTGCGCCCCTTAAAGGCGCCGCGCCCGCCGCCTGCCTCCTCCGCGGCCGGGGTCGGCGCTGCGGGCTCGGGCGGGCAGAGGTGCTGCGGGCGGCGCCGGGAGAGTGTCCGCCGAGGGCCGCGGCATCCCGACCTGCCGGGGGAGGTGGGCTAGGGAGGCAGCCCTGTTTCCCCCTTAAAGGGACAGCTCCGCCCTTGGGGAGCAGCGCCCCGCCAGACGGCGAGTCCCGGGACGGGCGCCCACCGCCCCCCCCAGGCGTGTGGGGACCCCCCACCCTCGGCAGCTGCCGCAGCCCCGTCCGCAGGGTGCAGGGCGAGAGCCGCCGCCGCCCCCACCCCACCCCACCCCTACTTCCCTCTCGGGAGCCTGGGGTGGGGGCGGGGAGGGCGTCTCCCCCGGCCCCCCGCGTCTTCCTTCGGCCCGTTGCACGGGGCCCGGGCTGCACCCCGCGACCCTCCACGCACCCCGTCCCCACCCCGGCCGGAGATGGGCGCCACCCCCGAGCCGCGAACTTCGGTCCCGCGCGCGCCGCCTGGGTGCCCCGCGCGGCTTCGGCAGGTGCCCGGCGGGGACGGGGTGGCGCCCGAGCTCCGCGGAGCTGGGGCCCGAGCTCGCCGGCTCGACAGCTGTCGGGGAAGACGACGGCTCCGGCTCCGGCTCCGGCTCCCGGTGGCCGCGGGGCGCCCGTGCGACGTGGGGCCGCGAGCCCAGCAGCCCAGGGGCCCCGGGGTGCGCGCAGGTGCCCGGAGCGAGCGGCCGCGGAGCCCGGAGTCCAGGGTCAGGTCTGCCGGCCGGGCCGGGCCGGGCCGGGTCGGGGCGGGTCGGGTCGAGATCGGGGTGGGGCACCCGGGCTGACACCCATCAACCCCACCCAGCCTCGCTCGGATCCTCTAATCGAGCCCCAGAGAAGATGTGGACATTTATAAGGGAGCATTTCTGGACCGTACCCCTCTGTCCTGCCAGCTTCTTTGTTATTGTTGTTTATAGCAAACTCCACCCATCCACCCACCCACCCCCCTTTTTTAAAAGCGACCCAGGGGAGAGAGAGAGAGAGAGAGAGATGCCTCCCAGTCCCTACAGAGCTTACTTATCATTTGTCTTTCTGACATCTGCTGCCGTCCCCAACCCCCCCTCCCGCCTTTAATCTATTTTTATATGACAACTATTATTTTAATACTTCGGGTCCCATTGATATCAGGATCTGTCAATTGTGGTTGGTGGAGTTTTTTTTTTTTTTTTTAATTAATGTACCGGTTGAATCATGAGCTTAAAATAATCCTTACTGCTCCTGAGCAGTTTTGAATAATCCCGTGCTCTGCATGCTTGCAAGACTGAAAAGGAGGAGGAAAAAAAAAAAGTCATTACTGCTGTGAAATGGTTCCATGTCACTGAAACAAACTACGGTACAGTCTTTGAAACAAAATTGACTTCAATTATGTTTGATGTATCCATACGTCTCCAAGAAAAAACTTTTTGTCGGGCATATGGAGAAGACATTCAGATATCCTGGGCAAGATTCGAAATTACCCGTGTCACCCAAGTTCAGGTCGGAGAGGCAGGTTCATTTCGATCGTAGACACAGTCAGTGAATAACCACGCTGATAATAATAGCAGCAGTGTGAAGACAGTAGTTAGATTTGCATCGTATTCCAATCCCGAAAGTTCACAAACAAGGGCTAAGGATGGTGTGAGTGTGGTGTGGTGTGAGAGCACAAGCCAGAGAGACCATTGGCCACAGACGAAACGGAAAGGCAGGTGAACCAGGTGAAGTCCTAGGCCCCTTCTACTCTCAGATGCCTGCATGACCAAACACTTAATCTATCTAACTCAGATCCATGTTCACCATCGAGACCAATGTGAGCCAAAGTCCTGTTCTCATAGGAGACTTTAAACAGATCAACAGATGGTGCTTTAAGGAATCCGTCTCAAATGATTTATAAAGTGATGACGACTCAGGAGTTTGCTATTTGCAGAAGGAGCTCGAATACCGCAGAGGAAAAGGAAGTAGCCCTGCTTGCAGATTTCTCCCCCTACCAAGACTCTCCACGCGACTGATACACTAAGTGGTGGACCAGCCCGCGGAGATGCCTGACCATTGTAACACTGCTGCTTGACATGCAAACGCTGAAAATTTAACAGCTCTCTCCGGTACAGTTGCCTCCCTCCTAGGAAATTTCTTTTATATTCCAGTGTCAACTCTCACTGTCGTAGGAGAAAGTCAATATTAAGAAACGGTTTCTACCTTTTTTACGACGCTGTGATTATAGGCAGTGATTTTCATTCGGGTAATGACTTGTGCAGGGAAGGAAACTGTATTCCCTAGATGTTGAAGTTTAGTCAGGAGCCTAAAAATGCGAGTGTATATTTCTGCACAATCATTTAGCTCCTCTCTGTCACTGTATCAGAAGACCCAGACTAACCCCCCAAATAGACACCTTAGCGTTTTGCTCCTTATCTCTTAAAAACAAGATTTTTCTCTGATTTAGCTTCCTTGGCATCTCTCCCTTTCTGCTCCAAATAAAACCAAAGAAAGTAAATGAAACCAAAAATAAATAAAAAAGAAAGAAAGTAAATAAGACCATTGTCCTCTTCCCCTCGCCCTCTCCCCCAGCTTCCCACCAAGCTCAGAAAAAAGCAGTTTATCTGTCTTCTCCCCTTATTCTTGTGCCCTCCCTTTGAGTGGCAGGCTGGACTGTGGTAGCAGAAGGACATGGGACTTGGGCTGGACTGCTCTGACCACAGGCTCCTCGTCTGTGTGGGTGACAGCACTGGCCTCCTGAAGAACTGGGCTCTCTACATGGAGGCCGAGAGATGCTTTTAGCGTCTGGCCGAAAGGCAGCGCTTGTCAGACTCTTAGTCCCTTAGAGCTGTTTGTCCCTAACCTCCCCCAGAATGAGTTTTATTGCTTTGATTGAGAAGAGGAAAGGTAGGCGGTGAAAGAGAATCAACGAGGTACAGCCTTGAAGATGCACCAACTCTCCATCACACACACACTTAAGTGCCCGGAGACCAAATACCGGTTGGATGTCAATGCTGTGGCTCCTTCTGTCTCTCCACATCCAGCCCAACCCTGTATAAGACCTTGCTGGTGTCTTGGACTTGCCAGACAAGCTTCAAAAGGATTCGTCCTCTGGGCCAGTCCTTGGTCCATTTCACATCCCAACTTCCTCAGGTCCAGGTTTTTAATATCTAGCTCAATTACTTTGCCTTGTAGGAACAATTTCTTCCTTTTGTTTTCCTTCCTCTCCACACCTGGAAGTAGCAGTGACACCACCCCCCACCCCCCGCTGATCTAGCTCTAAGCCCCCTGGGTACTGCCACATTCACATTCGGCACCACTTTGGGCTGACCGGCCAGCCCTGTAGACTTGCTTGTTCAGGGGAACTGCTCTGCAGGGCTTCAAATTGGTGTCCAGAAATGACAGTCACAGAGAGCCTGTGGGACATGTTTATGCAATCCCGATTACAGATCTCTAGGAAGAAGGGGTGGGGTGGATAACTACTTGGGGATGAGCAGGTGAGAGCAAACGGGAGGTAATGCCTGTGAAGCAAAGGTTGGGGGGGCAGGAGGTAATGTTGGGGGTTGAGCACACGTGGCGCAAAGCGCACGGCGTTAAGGATCCTGATTGCTCCCCATCTCTATCTTCCCCTCCTCTCTCCACTTCTCTCATCAACAGTGACAACAATAACAACAACAGTAATAACAATAACAACTATAAACAACAAGGTCAACAAAAGGGAAAAAAAATAGCCTCCAGGAGCTATTTTCATAGTGGATTCAGAGTGCAGGCACCAAGCCCCAACAATAACCCTGGAGGCAAAAAAGAAAAGAAAAAAAGGTGGGAGTGTGAGATGAGAGATGTCGCAAGGATCAAGTGGCCATGGCCGTGGCCAAGGATAAGTAGAAGGTTTTGAGCTGGAGACTTATCTCAAGGTTGATAAGGCTCGGTTAGCTTTGGTCATCTTTGCTGTGTGTGTGTGTGGGGGTGGGGGGACACTGAGTGCTGACACATGATGTGAAGTGATTTTACTTAGTATGTGCTGTTAATGCATGTTTACCCAGTGTAGTTCAAGAAGGAAAAGATGGCCCTTTTAATTTAATGTTATGGTTAGTACTCTACCCATTAGACTTCCTGCCCATGTGTTTATACCCTCAACTACTGTTTGAAGGATGTGACCTAGGAAAATTGGCTTCTTGAGTTTTATTTACTTCATCTGAAAGAACAGAATGATGAGGAAGGTAATGTAGTTAGTGATGGTGGCTCAGGTTCACTAACCGCTCTCTGCGTGCCAGCAAATGTATGAATCACTGAATATATTTCTGTTGATGTTGTTTGTCTGAGGGTGAGACAGAGAGATAGGGAGAGACAGAAAGACACCTGCTTCACTGCTCCGCCGAATTTGAAGCTCCCCCCTCCCACACACACAGGTGGTAACTGCGGGGCTTGAACCCACAACCTTGAGCATAGTAATAGGGGCACTCTAGTGAAGGCACCTCTCCCCAGGCCCCACCTTATGTCTCTTTGCTTGTTTAATCCATTTCATAGTCCCATGAGGTAGTTGAGATGATTATCTTTTTCCTCTTTGTTTCTCTCTTTTTTCCCTTCTTTCTTTATTTTAAACAAGTGAGGCATTTTTGGAAATTCCCGAAGTTACTCAGCCATATGGGGTAGAGCAGGATCTGTACGTAGGAGACTCCGAGTCTGCTCACCGGCACTGTGGGTGACAGCTGAGGGGAGTTAGTGCGCTAGAGCCTGTTTGTGAAGGCCCCGCACCCTGCCAGGGGGAACCTAGCAGACCTGCAGTGGTCAGCGTCCTTTTTAGCAGACTGATGGTTGTTGTTGTTGTTGTTGTTTTTGTACTGGAGCATGAGGTGCTGTCCGCTTGGGTTATCACCCCAAGCAGCAGTTACGGTGCTTTATAAGCCTGCTTCTTGCATTCTCTGCTGCAGGACTATCTTTCTCGCTTCCAGGCCTTCCTGCAGCATTGCCCTGTGAGGCTCAGCCCTCCTCAGGCAGCTCCTGGTATAAAATGAACCTGTAAGCAGAGCTCGTTACCCCTTGCCCCCAACTTGGCCGTAAGCATGACTCCTTACCAGGGAGGAGACTTTGTCAGAACCTCTCCCTTCTTTCCTCCTCCCTGTCTCCTTCCCCAAAGACAGAGATCCTCAGTATAGTGTGTGTGTGTGTGTGTGTGTGTGTGTGTGTGTGTGTGTGATGTCAGTTTCTCTGAATACATTTAGATTGTAAAGGAAACAGTTTCATGTCGAGAGCCTGTTACATAAAAACAAGTTATATAATGTTCAGACATATACTGCTCAGTGAAACTTGATATTACTCCCCCCTTCCCTCCACAGATGAAGAGATAATAAAGGCAGAGCTATACTGACTCGAATTAATCTTGAGGTTGAAAAGCATGGAACCGGTGCTCTCCCCATCCACACTATCATTTTGAACTGCGGTTATCTTTCCAAGGCTCCAAGAGTCGGGTGTATGGGAACTTGGCCTGAATCTGCGGTGGAGTGCTTTTGGGAGATAGATACTCTGGACATTGCCTTTTTTTTGAGGGGGAACTGTCCTCACATCTTACTTAGTTTTGTCTCTCTCATGTCTAAGCTCTTTTTGCTCTCTCCCATCACTAGGATCTCCAATACCATCTCCTTTTTTATTTTTATTGCCACCAGGCTTATTGCTGGGGTTTAGTGCCTGCACAGTCTCCACTCCCAGTGGCCATTTTTTCCCTCCCTCCTTCTCTCCCTTATTTCTTCCTTCCTTCCTTCTTTCCTTTCTTCCTTTTCATTTGATAGGACCAAGAGAAATTGGAGGGGGGCCTCTGGAGAGAGACCTGCAGCCCTTGCTTCACTATTCATGAAGCTTCTCCCCTGCAGGTAGTGACTGGTCACTCGAACCCGGGTCTTTGCACACGGTAAGCCTGGTATGCAGTGTCCTCTCCTAACTGGTCTTAAGCTGTCCCCTCTGCTTTCTTCAGTTCTTCCCACTGTCACTGTACCTCCAAAAACAGCTGTGTGGTTAGCAGCGTGCCGTTGACACTCCTGTTTCCAGTCCTCTGGGTACTTCAGGGTCTGACCTGATCCCTCGCCGGTGCCCCATTTCCGGAAGGAACTTGGTGCCTGAGGCTCAGTTTTGCTCTTCTCCCTGACTGGTCCCTTGACCTGAGAGGTCTCTTCTTGCCGGTCTTGAATCTTACTCCTTTGTGAAGACTTCCCCAGTAGCATTTGCCTGCCTGTCCTCCCTGCCGCCCCACCCCCACTCATTCAGACTCAGTGATACTTCCTACATGACATTATCATATTGTGTGTAACCGGGATGGCCAGTTCTTTCATTAATTTTCCCCCTTTAGTTGCCCTTTTTTATCATTGTTGTTGTTGCTACTGCTGTCGTCGTCATTAGATAGGACAGAGAGAAATCAAGAGAGGACGGGAAGTCAGAAAGGGAGAGAGAAAGACAGATGCCTGCCAACCTGCTTCACACTTGTGAAGCGACTCCCCTGCAGTTGGGGAGCTGGGGACTTGAATTGGGATCCTTACGCTTTGAGCCTTGTGCACTTAACCCCGCTGCACCACTGCCTGACCCCCATTATTATTTTTTTCCGGGAATAATTATCTTCTCCACCCATCTCACTTTTCAGCTTTATTTCTCGTCTAATTCAGGGGGGGGTTATTGGAAGTAGACCATGTACACAGCACTGTTCTGGGCACTTGCAGCAATGACTAAAACAGAGACCCAGCAGAGAGACAGACAATAAACTAACGTGATAAATGCTGGTAGTGACAGATGCCAGGAAAGTAATCAAATTAGCCAAACCATCGTGATGATGAGCAGTGGGAGAGAGGCTGCCTGGCTGGATTCTTCTGGGAGGGCTCCCATGTGAGCTCAGCTGCAGAAAGACTTGGGGAGAGCAAGACCAAGTTCAAAGTCCTGTAGGGTAGAAATGCTGGATTGTTTTTGCCACTGCGATTGTTTTGTCCTCTCTGTCACTCTGAGCACAGCGCTAGAAAGACCCCATCATACTTAACATACAGAATTGGAGGGTATGTCCTAGCTTTTACATTGTATAAATAGCAGTTCTCTGGGTCTGGAAGATAGAATAATAGTTCTGCAAAAGACAAAAATTTTTCAATGCCCGAGGCCAGAACTGAGCAGTGCTCTGATAAAATAAATAAATGGGGGGGGGGGAGGAAAAAAGGCAATTTACTATGTCCTACTCAGAAGACTTTTGGTGCAACATTGTTCTGCAGGTGAGCAAGTTAAGGGGTTTGTCATGAAAACATTCCTAGAACGTACCGCCGCCACTGCTGGAATTATGTGAGATGTAGAGCCTCAGACTCCAGCGTTCTGTTTTACACACACAGCCATCTTCAAAACAGGTTCTGGGGAGCCGGGCGGTGGCGCAGCGGGTTAAGCGCAGGTGGCGCTAAGCGCAAGGACCGGCATGAGGATCCCGGTTCGAGCCCCCGGCTCCCCATCTGCAGGGGAGTCACTTCACAGGCGGTGAAGCAGGTCTGCAGGTGTCTGTCTTTCTCTCCTCCTCTATGTCTTCCCCTCCTCTCTCCATTTCTCTCTGTCCTCTCCAACAACGACGACATCAACTACAACAACAACAAAAAGACAACAAGGGCAACAAAAGGGAAGATAAATAAATAACAATTACCAAGAAAAAAAAAAAAACAGGTTGTGTCCCAAAAGTTCTTTTTTGTCAGACAGTTGAGGGAAATTTGGGATACATTATTTTTTCTACAGGAAAAAATAATGAAAAGAACTAAATGGTGGCTAAGTCCCCAGATGAGCCCACAGAAACCATTTAGTGCTGACTGTGGCTGAAACCATCACCTTAGCGCTAACACGTTTTTAGCACTTAACATTTTTAGCACTAACTGAGCCTTCTGAAGCTAGATGCCCCTGATCACCACAGCACAATCACCCATCACCCCCACTTGGATTCATGTGTTCTAAATGAGACAGTGAAATGGACAGCAGGGAGAACCCGGCACCGGGCACTGCAAGAGGCCTGGAATCCATCTTGGACTTTGAATTGCCCTCATTGAACTTGAACTTCTAAGCTGCTTGTTTGCTTCACCACAACAGGAAAAAAACAATCCCGTCTTTCACTGCTCCATCCTGCCCTCAAGTTGTCCCAACCTCCCACTTCTTTCTTGAGCAAGTGGATGCCACACAAATAATGAGAAACCCAAGTCACTCCCGTTCACAGTCGCCAGCACTTAGGCGTTTAATAGGAACCTTGATTTTTCAGCCTGTTACCATCTTTCTGGATGAATTGAAAGAAATTTTATCCTAGAACTTTCTGGTCCAG
Source organism: Erinaceus europaeus (assembly GCF_950295315.1). Classification (NCBI taxonomy): domain Eukaryota; kingdom Metazoa; phylum Chordata; class Mammalia; order Eulipotyphla; family Erinaceidae; genus Erinaceus; species Erinaceus europaeus. Next base: position 77,904,551 of record NC_080178.1, on the reverse strand, counting down.
ATAAGATTTCTGTGTTCTTGGCCAAGTTATTTTCAATGCAATTATGCAAATGGGTTTTTCCTTTTTAACTCTTCGGGATAAAAATGGTGAGTATGGTTTGCTGCTTAAGAAATATGCTTCTAAGCGCCCTTAGGGAATGGAATGAGTCTGTAAGGAGAGAGCAGAGCTAAGAGTGTGGGATCAAAAACAATTTTTTAAATGTTAAATGCAAAGCTATTTTCAGTATCCTACTGAAAGGAAAAAATATATTTTAAAGGCTTTAGATGATAAAGAATGTTCTTCACCAAAGGCGAAAAAAAAAAAAAAAAGAAAGAAAAGAAAAAAAAAAAGCCTCAGGTTTTGCAGTGATGAAACCGACCTGGTTATTTAACTAACTACCATCGCGGCATTCCTTCTTCCCACCTCTGACTTTTGTGGGAAATTCTGGCATCATAAGCCACACTTGCTATTTAAGAGCTTTGATATTTCAAACAATGTTAGTCACTGAGCTCAGCCAGGACTCAGAGTGTCAGGGATGGAGAGTTCAAATGATCTGGGGTATGCGTGTTCCTAAGCACACGTGCTAAATCGCACACCGAGTATTAATTACACTGCACATCTCCACAGCAGATTCCAGTGAGGGAGCCTCCCTGACCATGACAGAGCACTTTTTTTCTTTTTTTCCTCCAGGGTTATTGCTGGGCTCGGTGCTTGCGCCATGAATCCACCGCTCCTGGAGGCCATTTTTCCCCCTTTTGTTGCCCTTGTTGTTGTAGCCTCGTTGTGGTTATTATTATTGCCATTGTTGATGTTGTTCGTTGTTGGATAGGACAGAGAGAAATGGAGAGAGGAGGGGAAGACTGGGGGAGAGAAAGATAGACACCCGCAGTTCTGCTTCACCACCTGTGAAGCGACTCCCCTGCAGGTGGGGAGCCGGGGGCTCGAACCAGGATCCTTAAACCGGTCCCTGTGCCTTGCGCCACATACGCTTAACCCGCTGCGCCACCGCCCGACCCCCAACAGAGCACTTTTAACTCTGCCTCCAACTGACCAACTGTGAGTGGTACAATTCTTTTTAAAATGTTGTTACTATGTTTTTTTGTTTGTTTTAATTTTTTTACCCTCACTTGACAACATTACAAGGGTTGGTTTAAAAAAGTGGCTGCCCTGTGGATTTTACTTTGGTGCTAGAGGTTGGCATTCTATGTAGGCTTCCTCGCTAGAGGCTTGAATGTGAGCAGGAACCTGTCCCTTCCATGCTTTGCAGTACCCCCCAGAAATGGTATTTGGAGAGCAGTCACTCAGAAATATTTTCTGAACAAGAGAATCCAGCTTGGGAAGCCTTCAGTTTTCCCTTATTTCCAAACAGGATAGCCTGATGAGTTTCGCCTTGCGAGGTACTTTGGAACCTAGCTCATCGTTTTCTGTTGATTATATATAATTTGCTCACCCTTCAGGTAGGTCAGATGTCAGTATCTTCTCTTTTTAATTTTTTTTATTACCTTTGTTTAGTTATTGGATAGAGACAGCCGGTAATCGAGAAGGAAGGTAGGGTGATAGGGAGAGAGACAGAAAGATACCCACAGCACTGCTTTACCACTCGTAAAACTTTCCCCCTGCAGGTGGGAGCCAGAGGCTCGAACCCAGGTCCTTGTGCCTTATGACATGTGCACTCAGCCAGGTGTGCCACCACCTGGCCTCAATATCAGTATCTTCTATTAATGATGAGAGTTGATCATGCACAGGCCGTGGCTATCCCTGCCCTGCTGGTGTTCCTCTTGATGTTATCTTTAATTGGCTCCAAGGCCCAGCAAATCAACATTTAAGCAACATCATGTCAAAGCAACTTGCTGCATGATACTACACATTTCTTTATGTAGTCAGCAAGTAGCTGTTGACCAGGCACCACACTAGTTCCAGGGGAGCAAAACGAAACAAAACCCAGAAATAACTATGGCCAAGAAACTTGTAGTTTTATCTGCTGGTCATTGATACTCCAAGGCCATGTATTATACCAATGAGATGGGGCTGGTGGTGGTGCACCTGGTTGAACACACACATTACCGTGCATAAGGACCTGGGTTTGAGCCCCTAGTCCCACCTATAGGGGGAAAGCCTTGTGAGTGGTGAAGCAGGGCTGCAGGTGCCTCTCTGTCTCTCTCCCTCTCTATCACCCCCTTCCCTCTCAATTTCCGGTAGTCTCTAGCCAATAAATAAATAAAGATAATGAAAAATTTTTTAAAGTATAAAAAAATAATACCAGTGAAGTGCTCTAGGCAGTCTTTGAGTGCCATAGGGGTTCAGACCCTAAAGAGGGTTCTGTGGGTCTCCATCTAGGGAGGAAGCTTTGTGAAAGTGGCCATGTTTGGTGCAGACTTTTAAGAGTAGGTAGGATTTAGATTCACAGACAAGGAGTGTCGTGTCGGTATTTTCAGGGAGTGAGTGCAGAGGAGGGAACATACCATGGCTAAAAGCACAAAAGGTAGGAACCACCAGGGACACAGACTTGCCTGGAACAAAGGGTTATGAAGTCATGGTGGAAACTTAAGTTTGGGCGATGATTTGAAATCTAAACTCTAAGCAAGTCGTCTCAGATGGCTGTAGTAGCTGGGGGAGGGGAGCACTAGCTCTTAGGGTGTTCTGATAATTTTCCATGCATGTGTTATCTCACGTAGTGCTTATACTCCCCTGATGAGATAGTGAGTACTAGTAGAATCATTTCAGAAAGGAAGGAATTGGTGCAGAGTCTACCAGGCACCTGCCTAACCTCACACACAGAACAAGGGGTGGCTCCAAGCTGGGGAAAAAAACAAACAAACAAACCTTGGGTAGGATCATGGGTGCTGTCTTCCTGGACTAAGTACAGGATTTGAACTTTGTTAGGAAAGGGCAACTCTATATTCTACCTACTCTTTCATGCAGTGGATGAAAGAAATTTGGTGCGCTAAGTAGCAAGCCATAGTTTGCCTACAAGAGACCTATAAACTGTGGAAACCCACAGAAGTTGTTTGAACATGACTGCTATTTTAGTGACAGAAAGTAATCTCCCCAAAGCAGTAGTCCAATGTTAAGTGTTCCAGCTGGACTAGAGGCAAGTAGGATGGAGTGCAGTAGAGAGTGACAGGAGGCCACTAACTGAATTCAGATGGTGGGTGAGAGGGAGCCTGAACTGGGAATTAATTGTCAATTATGTTAATTGGTGTGGCTGTTTCCAGTCACCCGTTAGATTTTTCAAGTGTGGGGAGCAGCTTGCCTGTGTGAGTGGCTTTCAAGTGTGTGAATCTACACTGAGATACCTTGACTAATTTGTTCTCTAGAAGGAAAGCACCATTATGGAAGTCGAATGTTTAAAAAACAACTACATTTTCTGGAAAGAGCACTTGGGGCGGGAGCCAGAGAACCTGCGTGTTAGGATGCTTACTATTCCCTGAAGCACCAGACAGGCGAAGGCAGACCACTTAATGTCTCAGGCTGCATGCAGTTTCTTATCTGTGGAACAGATAAAACAATTCTTGTCCTTCACAATGTGGTTTGGATTCTGAAGTAAGAGAAGGGCATGAAGAAGGGTTCTGGAAGTTGGTTGTTCCCTGGTAGCAACATCTGGGTTTTAATAGTGAATCTGACTTGCTTGGGCTGCAGGCAGGGTGGGGAACATGGCTCCCCTCTTCCAGGATGTGGAGCTGTCCACCAACTGGGTGCTGACGAGCTTCACTCTGCTGCATAGCCTCATATTGTAAAGATGATGATACATTTCACCTTTAGAGACGGAGCCACAGCAACCTAAGGATGAGGGCAGAGGAGGGAACTCAGCTGTACAGTGTGTGCTTGGCATGTTTGAGGCCCAGGTTTGAATCCCTGGCACTACATGAAAATAATAAAAACAAAATGGGTGGAAGGAACTCCATGGATGACAGGAGCTGTGCATTCTCTCTCTCCCTGCCCCACCCCACCCTTTTATATTTAAATCCTTGCTATTTGCTATATAAAAACTGGGTAGGAGAGGAGACCCAGCGGCAGAGCATATGTTCTGTGTGTGAGAACCTGGGTTTGATCATTAGTGGGGTTTTTTTTTCCTTCTTCCTTAAGTCACGTGTATATGTGTGTTTATCTGTTCCTCTCTGCATGCATCTTTTAAGATACTGATGGAAAGCTATGGATCAGGGGGAAAAACTGTTAGGATCTAGCCAGCTAACCAGCTGGACATTCTTGGATGCGTCATCTATCCTGGAACATTAGACTGAAGCACAACAGTATCTCAAGTAGCCCGGGGGGCTCAATGGGTCAGGCAGCATGCTGTCCTGGTGAGAACTGACTTCAGAAGCTCTAGCAAAGTGTTGACACAAAGGAATGTGTATGGGAGTCGGGCAGTAGCACAGCGGGTTAAGCGCACTTGGTGCAAAGTGCAGGGACCAGCATAAGGATCCTGGTTCGAGCCCCCGGCTCCCAACCTGCAGGGGAGTCACTTCACAGTTGGTGAAGCAGGTCTGCAGGTGTCTGTCTTTCTCTCCCCCTCTCTGTCTTCCCCTCCTCTCTCCATTTCTCTCTGGCCTATCCAACAACAACCACATCAATAACAACAACAATAACTACAACAATAAAACAATAAGGGCAACAAAAGGAAATAAATAAAAATATATCTTTTAAAAAAGGACTGCATATCTTCCCAGTCATTATTTCTATTAATGTTGCGTGGTATTTTTATTACTACTATAATACTATAATAATAATCATAACAATAGTGATAATGATAGCGGTGTTTAACTTTGGGGTATTTACCACCTGCTAAGAACTTTGCTAACTTTGCCTACAAACCCTGTACCATTTAAAACTCATGATGACTTTTTTGGAGGGAGGACTGTCAGATTCCCTCTCTAGTAAGGGAGACAGGCCCAGAGCTGCCCAAATGACACACGGTGAGTAGAAAAGCTGTGATTCAAACCCAGGAGAGTCTCACTCCAGAGCCTACTCTCTTCACTGCCGTACTTTTCTGCCTGTCCTTCCTGGCCGTCCTGAAATGCTTGCTGTCTCTGGTTTTGAGATGGCCATCACACAGGGTGGCTGTGGGAGGCACTTGTAACTGATAGATATGTCACCACACTGTGGCATCAGCTCATAGTGGCTCTCTCCCTGCTGGGGCCCGCGGCTGACGTACAGCCTTTCCTGTGGGCTGCTCTGTAGCTCATGAGCAAATGGGTGCCAGTGATGAAAGTGGCAGAAGGAATGAACTCTTGCCAGCTAATGTATATGAGGCAGTTCCCAAAGAGAAAAAGAAGACAACAGAATAAATTACTCTGGGTCTGTTTTCTTCTTTTTTTTTTTTTTAAATGGCTGGGTAACTTGAAGTCTGCTGAGTTTTTCATATTGATGCTTGTTAAAAACCATCCTCCTGGGGGCTGGGCAGTAGCGCGCCAGGTTAAGAACACAGAGTGCAGAGCTCAAGGATTTGTGCAAAGATTCCAGTTCAAGCCCCCAGCTCCTCACCTTGGGGGGGGGGTGTCACTTCATAAGGAGTGTAGCAGGTCCTCCGTCTTCCCCTCCTCTCTTAATTTCTCTCTGTCCTATCCAACAACAGCAACATCAGCAACAACAATAAAAACAACAACAAACAACAATGGAGAAAAAAATGGCTACAGGAGCAATAGAAGAAAATCTTGCCCCCACAAAGCCTTTCTGCATGTCACAATCCTGTTACTACTGGCTTCTTATGTGTGATGTACAAAATCATTTTGACAACATCCACAATACTACAGATGAGGTGCTGCTGCAAAGACTGATCTTTGGGGTCAGGCGGTGCCAGACTGAGTGCACATGTTACTGTGCTCAATGACATGGGTTCAAGCCTTTGGTCCCCACCTGCAGGGAGGAAGCTTCTAAGGCGGTGAAGCAGGTCTGCAGGTGACTCTCCATCTCTCTCTCTCTCTCTCCCTCTCTATCTCCATCTCCCCTCTCGATTTCTCTGTGTCTCTATCAAGTAAATAAATAAGCAAATAAAAATGTTTAGAAAGACTCATCTTGTAGACTGGGAAATTGGCCTAAGAGGTTCAGCAAATACCCAGGGTTCCAAAGCTCTGTTCTCCACTGGGCAATCCCTCAGAGCTCCGAAGGAGACCTTACTGGTAACTCCACCAGGACATGGTCAGACACAGAGGCATTCCCCCCCAGCAGCATGGCACGTGACATTATGTCCTTGGCAAGGTCATTTGCTTGCTCCCCTGCTGACACGACCAGATCACAACAAAACCAGCAAGCACCTCCACTTGTTTGTCGTCATCTGGGGGGGAGTCAGAGCTGTCCTGTAGACAGTGGCTTGGTCCACCTGTAGTTCAGAATATGAAGCAAGCGGTCCAGAAGCCATTAAAATGTGGTTGTTGTTTTTTTTGCTTCAAAATAATAATATACAGTTATCAAGTGTTCCATTAATTTGAAAAAGTATGTCTGGTTTGTTTAGAACAAATAAGGTATTGAAAACATGATACAGGCAAGAAGATACAAAAGTGAGTTCAGTCTTTTCATTTTATGGGCCATTTTTGTTTTAGCAATAATGTGGTTTTTTTTCCCTCCCTATCACTGGATAAGTGGAGAACTCACTGACATAAGGCCGGTTCCCCCCCCCCCACCCTTACCTCACATCCATTTTGGTTGTTTTAACTTCATCAAAGGTTCTTTTATTCATCTTGTTATTTGTTTATTCAGAAAAAGTGAACTTAGTTCTTTGAACTTGGTAGAGTATTTTAGGCAGACTTCCCTGGGGTGGGGGTAGAGGGGACAGGAATTGAGACTATATTCACAGCATGCTCTCGTTTCTGTTAAAATTTGATGCATAGAAGGAGGAAAATGTACCCGGCTCTCACAGAGCTAGAGTTGACTTCTTGTCTCTTATTCTTCTCTATGGTTTCCATTTTGGGGTCAGGCTGGGACCAGCAGGTGGAGAAAGCCAAAGTCAAAGGCATGACTGAAGGGCTGGGTTTCTTGGTCACTTCGCTGGCCCATCTTCTCTGAAGAATGATGAACGAGTGTGTACTTTAAGGGTCCAGGTTTGTGTGTGCTGTCACTGAAGAGAAGCTTGCACTCTGTTTTCTAACTTTTCTGTGAGGCCCAGCCTTTCAGTGTTCCTCTAGAAAGCTACTGGGCCATTCCCTTCAGGGAAACAGTTTTATTTAACCCTGTCCCTGTCTCTCCATCACACAGCCACCTTCCAGGCCTCTTGCTAGGTTTTACATGTCTCTTGGATGCTTACAAAATTGTATGTCTTTAGAATATTTTTACATGCATTTAGAATATTTCAGTCTGCTCATGCTATTTCTGAAACTCTTGATGACCAGCTCTCACACTCTGTCTACTTGTCTTTTGACTGCCCGGCTAGGCTTTTGAAGTTGGCAAGTGTGAGTGATTTCCCTGTTGAGTCTTTGGCATGATACTTAGCTGTCCCGTTGAGTTACTGGGTTATTCATCTTGCTTTTCTGAAAGTCAGAACAAACAGGACCCTCACCCTTGGAGACTCGGTCCCTTCCCTCAACAGATGCTAATTAATGCTTTACTGGTCCTCCTGTTCCTGTCTGTCTTTGCAGAGGACAAAATCTTGGAAGCTTGTCTCCTGTTGCTTTGGTGTCCTATGGAAAATGTCAAGTTCCCCGCCTCCCTACCCTCACACCTCTACCATGAGATTTGGGGACTCCCTTGACTTCCAGAATTGTCCCCACCCACTCCTATGCCCACACACTGGACTTTGAACCAGAGACTAAGTCATTCATGCAGTGGTCATTGAATGTACTACCAAGGCCTATTGGGAATGGTCTTTGTTGCTCAACTCAGTTATCTTAGGCAGTGTAAGTGGCATTCTTTTGGTATCATTCTCATTCCTTTAAAAATATATCCAGTGGGGAGCCGGGCGGTAGCGCAGTGGGTTAAGCACAGGTGGTGCTAAGTGCAAGGACCGGCATGAGGATCCCAGTTTGAGCCCCCGGCTCCCCACCTGCAGGGGAGTCGCTTCACAGGCGGTGAAGCAGGTCTGCAGGTGTCTGTCTTTCTCTCCTCTTCTCTGTCTTCCCCTCCTCTCTCCATTTCTCTCTGTCCTGTCCAACAACGACGACATCAACCACAACAACAATAACTACAACAACAATAAAAAGACAACAAGGGCAACAAAAGGGAATATAAATAAATAAAATTACAAAAAAATATTTAAAAATATATACATATCCAGTGGAAGCAATTACAGAAGCCAGAACTTCCACCTTCTGTGCCCCCAAAAGAATTTTGGTCCATATTCCCAGGGGGATAAAGAATAGGGAAGCTTTCCAACCCAGGTGTCCAACAGCAGATGAGTGGCTGAGCAAGTTGTGGTCTATATACACAATGGAATACTACTCAGCTGTAAAAAATGGTAATTTCACCATTTTCACCCCATGTTGGATGGACCTTGAAGATAGCACGTTAAGTGAGGTAAGTCAGAAACAGAAGGATGAATATGGGATGATCTCACTCACAGGCAGAAGTCGAAAAACAAGATCGGAAGAGAAAACACTCAGCAGAAGTTGGACTGGAGTTGGAGTATTGCACCAAAGTCAAAGACTCTGGGCTGTTGGACTGGAGTTGGGGTGTTGCACCAAAGTAAAAGACTCTGGGCTGTGTGGATGGGGGGGGGAGGTTCAAGTCCTAGAACATGATGACAGAGAACCTAGTAGGGTTGTATTGTTATGTGGAAAACTGGGAAATATTTTGCATGTAAGACTATTGTATTTTACTGTCGACTGTAAAACATTAATCCTCCAATAAAGATTAAAAAAAAAAAGAATAAGGAAACTTCCAACAGAGGGGGATGGGACACAGAACTCTGGGGTTGGGAACTGTGTGGAATTGTCCCCCTATTATTATCTTACAATCTTGTTAATCACTATTAAATCGCTAATAAAAAGGTTTTATATATTTGTTTGTATCTACATATGCAATTCAGGAGATGGTGTGTAATTAAAGCCTTGAAGTCTCAAGCATGAGGTCTCAGGTTCTATCCCCAGCATGACATGTGCCAGACTGATGCTTTAATTCTCTTTCTCATGTTTCTTTAGCTCCTTTCCCACATCACCAAAGGCTTTGTAAGGAAAGTGCCCCTCAAAGGACATGGATAGAAACCCAAGGTGTGGTCGTGATTCTCTTAAGAAATGTGTAGTGTCCTATTCCAGATATTCGCTGGCTTGAATTGATGAAGTTTCATTTCAGCTTCAGTTTCCCAGCTTCTGAGACAACTTAGGGGTCCACTGTGTTCAAAGAGAATGGAATCACTGAGTTCACACCTTGCATTTCCAGACTCAGTGAGGGAAGTCTTTCATGGCCACAATTCTGTAGACCATAAGAATCTCATTATATTCTCCTATGTGAGAACGGTGTCAGGAGGCTCCTCAGTGTTAAGTTACTATCATTGTCGCCTGGCTAGAGCTGCAGGTTTGTGGGAGAAGCATTCCACTTGCTTAGAGTAAGGACTTTTATTAAAAAAAAAAAAAAAAAAATATATATATATATATATATATATATATATATATATATATGGTAGCAGTTGACTCTTAAGTGATCTGAATGGCTCCACTCTGTCTGTCTGCCTGCCTGTCTGTCTGTGTGTCTATCTATCTTTCTCCTTGTGTGCTTCATCTGGACAATGCAGTGTCTGGTGTTGGTACAGGGAGGTACCGCTGCACTGTTCTGGCCTCGGGTGGGTCACTTCTCTGCGAAGGAGGAAAGGAAGAAGCAGCCCTTTCTTTGTTTCGAGACTGAGTAGGCAGGATGGTGAGGAAGCTGGGGGAGTGAGGGACATGAATGCCTTCATTCAACGCCAGGACTTCTCCTCGACGTTTGGCATGATGGGGAATGGCTGAATTCATCAAGAGGCTGAAAATAGTGTCTGGTTTCTGTTTTGGGAGCTTCTTCTGGCTGCCTGGGGACTGGCGGGGAGGACAGACATGGAGCAGAGAGATGGGCTAGGAGGCATCTGTTTTTCTGCTCCCGGGAAGCTGCTGGTAGCCAGTCCTGCGAAAGTGGTCAGGGCACCTGCAGGCCTTCCAGGCTTGCCAGGCCTTGCCAGACCCCTGCTCCCTGAACAGTACTGTTCACTGCGCCCAGGGTGTTCTCTCTCTGTCTTCCAGCCCCAGCACTTCTCAGACTCTTTATCTATGAAGGCGTGCTCATTGAACCACCCTCCTCAGACTGTGAGGATAAGAGGGCAGATAGTCTAGTTGAGTGGTGCTGTGACAGTAACCTCAGAAGAGGTCTCCTGCTTCCTGGCCACACTCCTGTGTGCTCTGTCCAGTGAACCCATGAGCGAAGGGACTCAGAGACAGCTCACGCTGCTGGATCTGAATCCCCTCAACAAGTAGCTTCCTGTCTCCTTCAGAGGCAAAGCCAAATTCTTAGCCTGGCCAGAAAACCTGCCTGATGTTTCTGTGGCCTCGTCTTCCACCCCAGGGTGCCATGTACAGTGAGAAGGCTGACTCCTGCATAACTCAGCTGGTGCGTGTGACTGGCACCCCCTGCACCACACAGCGGGCAATTTGCACGTCTGCACACACGCTGCTGCCTCTCTCACTCCCCTCCAGCTGAAATCCTTGCTGTCCTTCCAACACGCCAGGTGTTTGTCCCTGTGCAAGCTCTCTGCCCCGCGCTGGCTGCGCCATTTGCCTTGAATATTCTCCCCTCGGATATCTGTAAACCTTCAAGTCTTTCCTCAAATGTACCCTCCAGCTCACTGCCCACCAGAGGGTTCCTGTCTCCCCGCCTGGATTAAACCCCCCCCCCCCACACACACACACCGCATACCACATTGTACACACTGATTCGGTTTTCTGTCTTAACTTTTCTCAATAGAATGTGAGCTGTGCAGACAGAGACCAGAGCTTCTTTTGTTCCCTGCTGTGCCCCCCAGTGCCTACAACAACTTCCAGTAGGTAGGGAGGGCCTCAAGCAGGAATGTGTGAATGAACTCACAGTAAAGCAAGTCAAGTGTTTTGGTGTAATGCTTCGCACAGTGAGCACCCAGTAAGTGCTGGCTGCCAGACTATTTTTACTGCTGCTGCCAATTACCCTTCAGAGACCAGCTTGGAACCGGCTTCCTCTCAGCCCTTCCCGGCCTCTTTTCTGGGTGGGTCGAATCACGGCCACCTCTGCTTCTTGCTGCTTCCCCTCTGTGCAGCATTTATCCCATCACACTAGTGGCCTTTATCTCACTCTTTTCCCTGTGTGAGTCGAATCTCTGCAGGGCTTGACTGCAGAAACCAGACTGGCTTGTTCACGTTTGTGTCTTAAGCGGCCCTGTGCCTGCCTGTTGGCATGCAGCGAGAGCTCAGGAGAGCTGCTGGGACGAGGGGGGTGGGGGGGGGGCTCACATCATACGGGAACCCTGCCAGCCATCCTGGCTTTGACATCACTGCCCCCTTTTTGCACCTTGCTCCCAAAGAGTGGGAGACAGGTTACCAGTAAGTAAGCTAATCTCTGGGTTCTAGGCTAGAGCCTCTTAAATTGCTAACGCGTTGGGTAAGGATTGATTGGCCTTGGAGCCTTGGGAGAGATGGGGCTTTCAGCTACACTGTGAAAAGCACAAGGCTTTATCATCAGGTGTCTTAACTTGAGAATCGGGGGCGGGCGGTAACACACGCGGTTACGTAGCACACACAGTACGAAGCTCAAGGACCGGCGCAAGGATCCGGGTTCAAGCCCCCAGCTCCCCACCTGCAGGGATGGTCACTTGGTAAGCGGTGAAGCAGGGCTGCAGGTGTCTATCTTTCTCTCCCCCTCCTCTCTTGATTTTTCTCTGTCCTATCCAACAACAACAACAGCAACAACAACAATGACAGCAAAAGCAATGGGGGAAAAAATGGCCTCCAGGAGCAGTGGATTCGTAGTGTAGGCACCCAGCCCCAGCGATAACCCTGGAGGCAAAAAAAAAAAAAAACCTTGAAAATTGGGGACCACCAACCCATTTATCTATTCCCTTTTTGTTGTCCTTGTTGTATGAGCCCCCGCAATAAATCTGGTGACAGAAAAACAAAAATTTAGCAAGTCGGGCAGTAGCACAGCGGGTTAAGCGCATGTGGACCGACATAAGGATCCGGCACAAGGATCCGGTTCGAGCCCCCGGCTCCCCACCTGCAGGGGAGTCACTTCACAGGTGGTGAAGCAGGTCTGCAGGTGTCTGTCTGTCTTTCTCTCCCCCTCTGTGTCTTCACCTCCTCTCTCCATTTCTCTCTGTCCTATCCAACAATGATGACATCAATATCAACAATAATAACTAGAACAATAAAACAAGGACAAGAAAAGGAAATAAATAAATAAATAAAAATTAAAAATTGTCCCCACAGAGCCAGGTGGTGGCTCACCTGGTTAAGTGCTCACATCACAGTGCACAAGGACCCAGCTTCAATGCCCCAGTCCCCACCTGTAGGGGAAAAGCTTCGCAAGTGGTGAAGCAGGGCTGCAGGTGTCTCTCTTTCTCGTTCCCTCTCTGCCTCCCCTCCCCTCTCAGTGTCTTGCTGCCTCTATCCAATAACAAATAAAAAATACATTTAAAATTGTTTTCTCACCCAGGGATTGACTCATTCTGTAAAACTAGGTAGAGTTGCCTCCCCACCCCCATTGCCTATTTTGGGACACCTTCCTTCCTTCCTTCCTTCACCACTCATGAGGCTTTCCCCTGTAGGTGGGGTCCAGGGGCTTGAACCTGGGTCCTTGTGCACTGTGATGTGTGCGCTTAACCAAGTGTGCCACATCCTGCTTCCACCCACCCCCACCCACTCTTACTTTTCTAATCAACACTCTGCCCTGCACCCCTGCAGGGTTCACCTCATTCTCTCTGGACCTGTTAACTGAGATGTTCCTTAGCCTTTTCCTAATTTTCCTCGCATTGGCCTTGCACTTGACCCCGGACCTAATCTGCCATGCTCGGGCAGCCATAACAGCATGGTCACACCCATCCCTACATACGGCATCCCCTTACTCTTCAGATTATCTGCCCAGCCTGTACTCACACAGATCTGTAGTTTCCATCACACCCATTTCTCATGACTGCCTAACGTTCTGTCAGAGAACTAGCTTCAGTAAGACGCAAGCTTGTTGTGGGGCATTGAGATTAATTCTGATTTTTTGCTCTTGCAGCTAATGTTGCATCAAGCCATCTTTGTGTTATCCCAGAATCATTTCATCAGGTTGCCATTTATCTAGTTAATGGCAATGGTGTAAGATTAGCTAAAGAATTAAAACTTTGGGGGCTGGGCTGTGGCACACCCAGTTAAACACACACAGTATGAAGTACAAGGACCCGTGCAAAGATCTCAGTTCAGTTCGAGCCCCCCAGTTTCCCACCCACAGGTGGGGGATGTTTCACAAATGGTGAAGCAGGTCTGGAGATGACTATCTTTCTCTCTCCCTCTATCATCCCCTCCTTTCTCGATTTCTCTCTGTCCTGTCCAATAAAATGAAAAAAATGGCCACCAGGAGCAGTAGATTCAAAATGCTGGCACCAAGCTCCAGTGATAACCCTGCTGCAGGCAAAAAAAAAAAAAAAAAAAAAGGATTCAAACTTCTTTCTTTCTTTCAAGAAGAATGTTGTCAGGCTATATGAACATTTTTATTTTTAAGTTCCCAGAGCATCCTTGTTGTGTTATCGATGAATGTAGAATGGGGGTGATGATAATGTGGAATTAGATGCAAATAAAAACCTAGTCGTATGGGGGCCAGGTGGTGGCGCACATGTTACAGTGCGTAAGGACCTGGGTTCGAGCCCCTGGTCCCCACCTGCAGGGGGAAAGCTTTGCGAGTGGTGAAGCAGGGCTGCAGGGGTCTCTCTGTCTCTCCCTCTCTATCACCCCCTTCCCTCTCAATTTCTGGCTGTCTCTATCAAATAAAATAAAGATAATAAAAAAAATTTTTAATCTAGTAATAGGTAACGTGTTTATCCCTAAGTGTGGAGGTGAGCGCAATACATTCTCCTGAAGAGCAATCGACCTGCTCACACTGAGAATTCCACATCCTCGTGTGTGACACTTTGGTTTCTTCTGTCCTGCTACCGTTTTAATCAATGATCCCATCATCTCTTGGATGTTTGTATAGAAATGCCCTAAAGCAAAAAAACCACAGGATTTCTGAAGAAAGCACATCTTCCTGAGCCAAGGGTAGCGTGTCAGGAGGTGCTTGTAGCAGAAGAAACACATTGCAAATACGCAGAAGAGATTGTGCATAGGGGTGTACACACAGTTAAGTGCACATATTACCACGCACTAGGACCCGGGTTCAAGCCCCAGCTCCCCACCTGCGGGGGGTGGGGAGCACTTAACAAATGGTGAAGCAGATCTGTGGGTGTCTGTCTTTCTCTTTCCCTTCCTATCTCCCCTCCCCTCTTAATTTCTCTCTGTCCTATCAGGTATAAAGAAAGAAGACAAAAAAAAAAAAAAAGAAGGCCAGGCAGTGTTAAGCGCACACAATACAGTGTGCAAGGACCCAGGTTCAAGCCCCTGGTCCCCCACCTGGTGAGAGTAAATCTTCACAAGCGGTGAAGCAGGGCTGTAGGTGTCTCTTCTCTCTCCCTCTCTCTTCCTCTCCTCTCAATTTCTGTCTCTATCCAATAATCAATAAATAGAAATATTTTTAAAGAGAGAGAGAGAAGGGGGCGTGGATGGCTGCTGGGAGTAGTGGATTCATAGTGTCAGCTCCGAGCCCCAAGATAACCCTAGTGGCAAAAAGACAAAAACAACCCTGAGCATTTTGTTGGCCATTAGGAAATGACTAGAATGAAACTGACTGATTATTATGTAGGGCCAGACTCTAGGCTTTCACACTGCAACTTAACCCAACAGATATTTACTGAGTCTCCACAGTGAATAAGGTTGCACAGAATCAAAATGTGGGGAGGAAAAACACCAAAACAAAACAGCCAATGCATTTATGCTTCTGAGGGTCTCAGGACCTGCAAAGGAAAAGGATAAAACAAACCCAAAGCTGATGGTTATTCAAGGGGCATTAGAAAAAAGAGGATCTAGCCGGGAGTCAGGTAGTAGTAACGCAGCGGGTTAAGCGCATGTGGCTCAAAGCGCAAGGACCGGCGTAAGGATCCCGGTTCGAGCCCCCGGCTCCCCACCTGCAGGGGAGTCGCTTCCCAGGCGGTGAAGCAGGTCTGCAGGTGTCTATCTTTCTCTCCCCGTCTCTGTCTTCCCCTCCTCTCTCCATGTCTCTCTGTCCTATCCAACGATGATGACTTCAACAACAACAATAACTACAACAATAAAACAAGGGCAACAAAAAGGGAATAAATAAATAAATAAATATTAAAAAATTAAAAAGAAGATACTGGGAGAAGTTGGCCTCTCTCTGCAGAGGGAAGGAGGATTTCCAGCTCACTGGCTGCTGGGTAAGTGTTTGCTTTAATCGCTAGCTTGAAGGACAGGTGGAGATGAAAGTGAGACATTCCCAGCAAAGGTGAAAAGCTCCAGTGAAGGTAACAGAAGTAGAAGGATACAGGTAGACATCCGACTGAAGACACGGGAACACAGAGCAATGGTCACAGCTAGCGCCTTATGGCACATAACAGATGCCAGGCATGATTCTCCAGGCGTCGTATAAACTAACTCATTGGATTTCCACAGCGAGGAGTGGGGATTTGTCATAGCAGTGGGGCCTAGTACTGCATCTGAAAGGCCCCAGGTGACCAACAGCCAGAGCTCAGTGGTATGCTGGTCCAAATAAATAAATAAATAGAAATGTCTTTCTGATTCTTGCAGTCATTCAAACAATGGGCTATCACAATCATTATTTTACAGATTAAGACGTTAGGTAGTTGCTAAGGCCCAATATCTTGCTGCTATCACTAGTTTTACTCCAGAATGTTTCTTTTAAAAATATTTTATTTACTTACTGGGTAGATACAGAGAGAAATCAAGAGGGAAGGGGATGATAGAGAGGGATAAAGAGAGACACCTGCACAGCCCTGCTTCACAACTTGCAAAGCTTTCCCCCTGCAGGTGGGGACCAGGGGTTTGAACCTGGGTCCTTTGCACAAGTTCACTCCACCACCTGCACTGCCGCCCAGACCCTAGAGTCTTTGTTTCTCACCATGAAGCTACCGTGACTGACGGGAGGGAAGAACAGACACTAGGACCAGAAAGTTGACAGCTGTCCACATGTTGAGGCTTGGAGCAAAATCTCTCAGCAGTGCACAGGAGGAAGAGTAGCTACAGGTGGGGGTGAGGAGGGTTGCAAAGATGTTTGAGGGAGAATAGGGCGAGAGCCAGGAGGAGCCACAGGAAGAGGGAATTTCAAGACCCAGTGTAGCAGGAAGTCTCAGGAGGGGAGAGATGAGAGCAAGTGTGAGGCAAGGCGCAAACAGAGGGGCTCACGGGAGGAGCTGCTGCCCGGCCTCTACTGACTGAACAGTGCCCTTGGATCTGGGAGAGGACTGTGTGTTTTAAAGATGGCAGGGTCTCACTGGCTGTGTGTGCTGCTGGGGAGAAGAGTCACGCACACACAAGCAAGGGCAGGTGAGGGCTGGCGGCTCCTCCGGTAAGCCTGGTGCTTCTTCTGCGGCTTAATGATTCCTGAAAGCTGTTTGCTGTGCTCAGGCACAAGCACGCCTCCCTCATCTGAATGCCGCGGCAACTGCTATTTTTCCTGGCAAATTGGGCCCATGTGGGTTTTGTGTGTGGTTTATTTGAGTTGGACTTTTATAGCCTTATTATCTTGTCCCCATGATGCAAGAGGCCTCCCTGTTCCCCGAGTTTCACTGTGAAAACGGTCTCTTAAAAGGCACAGAGCAACGTGGCACCACTCAGGTGATGCTCTCCACAGTGGCACGTCCGCTGCAGGACTCCAAAATACACTTCTCATCACCCCCGACACAAGTTGGCGGCTTTCTCTCATCTTGGCAGTTTACTGAGCACTTTTTTTTTTTTTAAGTTAGCTCTAGAATTTTGCTTCCCATGTGTTTGCTACGGTTCCTTCCAAAAGCTTCTGGGCAAGTAAATATCTATTGAGGTGACACCCCCATAATGACCTTACTGGCCAACACCCAGTTATGGCCTCTGGTCCCCAGTAGCAGTTAGCATTGTTAGAGGCCCCCCTTGTTTCCAGGCCTGGTGCGGAGGAATTTACTTCATCTTAATCATCCTAAATCCCTGTGAAAAGTAGTAATTATTTCCTCCATTTTACAGATGAAGAAATGAATCTGGGGTGGAAGTAGATAGCATAATGATTATGCAAAGAGACTTTCATGCCTGAGGCTCCAGAGTCCCATGTTCAAACTCCACCCCACCCCACACCCCCGCATCACCACAAACCAAAGCTGAGCAGTGCTCCATTTAAAAAAGAAAAAAAAAAAAAGGAGTCGGGTGGTAGCACAGCGGGTTAAACGCACATGGTGCCAAGCGCAAGGACCGGCGTAAGGATCCCAGTTTGAGCCCCCGGGCTCCCCACCTGCAGGGGAGTCACTTCAGAGGCGGTGAAGCAGGTCTGCAGGTGTCTGTCTTTCTCTCCCCCTCTCTGTCTTCCCCTCCTCTCTCCATTTCTCTCTGCCCTGTCCAACGACAACATCAATAACAACAACAATAATAACTACAACAATAAAACAAAAAGGAATAAATAAATATTTTTTAAAAAAATAAAAGAAGGAAAGGCAAAAAAAGAAATTGATCTGAAAGAGGCAGAGTAGCTGGCCACTGGGCACAGCTAGGAGAAGACACTGCAGGAAACAAGGTGGGGAAAGGTGCAAACAGGAGATGGTGTGGCAGCGTCAGCAAGCAGAGGTGTGTCAGGAGTTCTTGGAGGAGGATAAAGATGAAGAGATTCCAGAATGTGAGCTAATGCTCTCAGGGATCTGACTCCTCGCCTTCCTGGCTTTGTGTCGTTGATGTAAACATCTTTTCTTCTCCATCTAGGCCGCTCTCCCTGAGGGGCACCCCTGCTGACAGCCCCAGTTTAGCAATTCCAATGAAGGGAACTCTTCTTCTTCTTCTTCTTCTTCTTCTTCTTCTTCTTCTTCTTCTTCTTCTTCTTCTTCTCCTTCTCCTTCTCCTTCTCCTTCTCCTTCTCCTTCTCCTTCTCCTCCTCCTCCTCCTCCTCCCCCTCCTCCTCCTCCCCCTCCTCCCCCTCCCGTCGACAGCGTCAGGTTGAGCCTGATGTCAAGTTTCGAGACCTCCTTTGAATCTGGAGAGGTGGCCGTCGTTGACTATGTGGGTCACAGTCTGTCTGGAGCCGCAGGGGCAGTTCGGGTCGTCTCTGGCTCCCCAGCGATGGAACATAGCGGCGCACCTGCATCTGTGTATCAGATCTGGCAACAAAAGGTTCAGGTTGCCCCAGTGTCTGATGTAGCAACTGTTGTTACCGGGGACAGGGCAGGGCTGGATCCCATCCCCATTTTTGTTGGGGCCAAGCAAGGTCTTCTTCTTCTTTTTTTTTTTTTTTTTTGCTCCAGGGTTATTGCTGGGGCTTGGTGCCTGCACTATGAGTCCACTGCTCCTGGAGGCCATTTTTTCCTTTCTGTTGTTATCACTGTTATTGATGTCGTTGTTGGATAGGACAGAGAGAAATGGAGAGAGGAGGGGAAGACAGAGAGGAGGAGAGAAAGGCACCTGCAGACCTGCTTCACTGCCTGTGAAGCGACTCCCCTGCAGGTGGGGAGCCGGGGGCTCGAACTGGGATCCTTATGCCGGTCCTTGTGCTTTGCGCCACCTGTGCTTAACCCACTGCGCCACCGCCCACCGCCCAACCCCAACGTCTTCTTAAGAGAGGAGAGAAGCACAACTAGGGAAGATAAAAGGAATATTTACCAGTGTTTACTCGAATCTGCTTTGTTTATTTTTTTATTATTATTATTTTTTACTATGGTAATGCAGGAACCCTTTGGAGAGTTCTAAACAGAAAGTCTGATCAAATTTGGGTTTTATTAAAATCATTCCCGACACTGCCTGGGATTGCATGTGGAAATAAGTAAATGACTAGAGGTGGGGAGCTGGTGGGAGGCTGCTGCTGAAGCTCTGTGGAGAACCAGTGAGGCTGGAGCGAATCAACATAGTAACCGCTTCAGTCCTGCTTTACTCTGGCATCACTGAGGCGGAGGACAGGAAGAGAGTCCCAGTGAGGCCTGCGAGACCTGGTGGCCAGCTGGAGGTTCAGGAAGGGCCCCGTCACCAAGAGTGAGCAAAGGCTACGTTCTGGAAGGCTGGCTATATCTTTGGAAATCAGTACTAAGTGGTGGCAGACTCAGCATTTTTCATGGCTCCTGGAGAAATATGAGAGCCCTAAGGTCTTGTAGTAGCCTGAGTGTAAAAAGAAGCTGATTAATCGTATGCTCTTCTCTCACTTTAGAAAGTTTCCTTTTCTCTAAGAAATCAGAAAGTCAAAGGTGCAGTCAGGACTTGCAGTAATGTCACACGGGTGACAGGAAGATGGTGGCCTGAAGACGCTGCTGCTTCCTCCACAGGCCGCCCACCCCCTGGACCGCAGGTCCATCTAGAAACACTCACCCCTTCAGCTTCGCCCTTCCTTGGAAGACTTAAGAATTAAGAGCAAGGAAATGACATAATTTGATTTCTGTTGTGCCAGATGCCCTTCTGCGTTGAGAACAGACTGCGAGTGGAGGTGGGGGAGGTACCAGGACTAGAAGCAGGGACGCCTCAGCTAGGAGGCTGTTGCAGTGAAGTAGAATCGCAGTGGTGAAGCGGTGAGAAATGGCCCCATTCTTGAACATGTACTTGAGGTAAATCACAGCTGACTCCTATGGAGATCCTGCATCCACAGTGAGAGAGAGAGAGAGAGAGAGAGAGGAGAGGAGAGGAGAACGATTCCAAAACGTTCGGTCTGGACAGCTGAGAGACTGTAGTCTCCTCTGAGAAGAACAGGATTCTGGGGCGGGGGGTACAGGTCAGGCAGCAGGTCAGGAGTCTGTGCTGGGCATGTTAGGTTTGAAATGTTGGGTTTGTTTTACACGGTGCTTCTGTCTACTTGACATCTTGTTTGAAGCTGGCCATAAACTTCTAGTCAGCAATCCAAAGGGAGAGAGAGAAGTCTAGGCTTGGAGAAGAATGTTGGTGTCATTACTATTTAGGTGATATTTGAATCTCTGAGGCTGGTCGAGTTCCACAGAGGAGACTCAGAGTAGACAGAGAGCAGACCAGAAAGTTTCCCCCTCAGGCAGACAGACAGTAAAAGGCTGGGAACTAAGGAAGACTAGCAGAGGGCAAGGACAACCTGTGAGGTGGTTGAAAAGCCCAGAATTCTATCTTGGAAGCCAAATGAAGAGAGTCAACAAGCACTAAGCACAAGGTCCCATGCAAGGATCCGGGTTCGAGCTCCAGCTCCCCACCTGCAGGAGGATTCTTCACAAGTAGTGAAGCAGGTCTGCAGATGACTATCTTTCTCTCTCCCTCCCTATCTCCCCCTTCCCTCACAATTTCTCTTTGACTCTATCCAATGAAATGGAAACAGTGGCTGCCAGGAGCAGTGGATAGGTAGTGCTAGCACTGAGCCCCAGCAATAACCCTGGAGGCAAGAGGAAGGGAGAGAGATGGCGGGGGTGGGGGTGGGGGTAGATAAAGAGAAAGCCAGCAAATGATGAGAGCCAGTCAAATAGCTCACCTGGATACTGCATCTGCTTCATCATGAACACAACTCAGGCTCAAGTCTCACACACACACACCCTGTCTCTGTCTCTGTCTCTACTTCGGTTTGGAAAAGTTAAAAAAAAAAAAAAATATATATATATATATATATATGAGAGAGAGAATTAGATGCCCACTGGCCCTGGCAACATGGAGACCAAATGCTTTGGGACACAAACTGGGCCTTCTCATCAGTAGCTCCACACTGAAAGAGAATATAGTTGTGCAGTGAAGGATCCTTTGATCGGTTGGCACAAATCTCCGAAAGACATAAAGATAATAAATACTACAGGAGTCTGGCCAGAGGCCCTTCTCACTTTAGTGGAAAAGACGAGATCACATTCATTCGTGTCTTCATCCATTTGTTCCGCAAATACTTTCTGGTGTCAAGGACTGGAGGTGAGGGAGAAGGCTGAGATACTTATTCATGAAGAAGATAGGAAGAGAGAGAGAGAGGAGAAAGAGAGAGAGAGAGAACCAGACTTCACTCTGGTATGTGTGCTGCCGGGGATTGAACTCAGGACCTCACGCTTGAGAATCCAATGCTTTACCCACTCAGCCACCTCCCAGACCACTTTATACTTTTTTTTTCTTTCTTAATTTACCAGAGCACTGCTTAGCTCTGCCTTATAATGGTGCTGGGGATTGAACTAGGCACCTTTAATACCTCAGGCATAAAAGTCTTTTTGTATAACCATTTTGCTATCTCCCTAGCCAGCAATGCATGTTTTACCACAATAAAAATAATAATAAATAAATAAAATGGAGAGAAGAAAAGCCTTATTGGACTGCCCTAGGAACTTGGTGTGAGATCTGACGTTTGAAATGGGTGGCATTTCAGAACACTGAGAGGGAAGGACAGACAGGCTGGCCATTCTGCTTGTCTGCACTGTGGGGCCCACTGGAGCAGACCACAGGAGCTGAGGCTGGAGAGGCAGGCTGGGCCAGCTGGTGCAGGTCTAGCTGCCTGGCCACAGACTTGGGCCTGCCGGCTGAGATTCTGCAAGCCTCTAGGCGTTTCTGCCGAGGCAGAATCGCTCCAAAGTGTGCATTTAGAAGACTAATCTAATTAATCCTTCCTGTTAAACCATTGTCTATTAAAAGCAATGGGATTGAGGCATGTATTTCTAAGATGAAAATGGTGGCCTAGCAGAATTTTGGATTCCTAGGCATGACTTAAAGAGTCAAGTGTGGGGGTTGGGGGCAGGTGGCACAGCACAGCAGGTTAAGCCCACATAGTACAAAGCGAGAGGACTGGCGTAAGGATCCCAGTTCAAGCCCCTGGCTTCCCACCTGCAGGGGGTTACTCCACAGACGGCAAAGCAACTCTACAGGCCTCTCTTTCTCTCTCCCCATCTATTCCCACCTCTCTCAATTTTTCTCTGTCCAATAAAAAGAAAAAGATGGCTGTCAGGAATAGTAGATTCATAGTGCAGGCACTGAGCCCCAGCAATAGCCCTGAGGCAAAAAAAAAAGTCACGTTGGCTATCTTTCCACTCATGTTATAAGCATGTACTAAGGGCTATTGAAATGTCCGTGTTCTGAACAGCAGGAGTTTGGGAGGGGGTCAATTTAGCTTGTCTCTCCTACTGGAAAGGCTACAGTCCAGGGACCCCCCCCCTTCCTAAACAAGAAATGATGTTACTTTTATTTGTTTATTTTAAAGATTTATCTATTAGGGGATGGGTAGTGGCGCACCTGGTTGAGCGCACGTGTTACAAAGTGTAAGGACCCAAGTTCGGGGCCCCGATCCCCACCAGCAGGGGGAAAGCTTTGAGAGCGTTGAAGGTGTCTCTCTGCATCTCTCCCTCTCTATCACCCTCTCCCCTCTTGATTTCTGGCTGTCTCTAACCAATAAATCAATAAAAATAATAGAAGAAATCAAGATAAAACAGATGTGTCTATTAATGATAAAGGGGTGGTGAGATAACCAGAGCATGTGCGTTCCTTCCCAGAGAGCAAACCCAGGACCTCATGTGTGAGGAGACAACATTTCATCCGCTGCAGCGGCCCCCCAGGCTGCAGGACTTAGGCTGCCCTTTGCATCACATGCCACTAGAAGGCAGGATGTCCAAGGGACTGAGAGGAGCCAGCCTGGGAGATCGGGGAGAGCCTTTGATGGATGAGCAGGGTCTTCAAGCCACAGACGTGGGGCTGGGCATCCTGGAAGGGTATCAGATCTTATTCAGAGTTATAAACGTAAAGAAAAAAAAATGAGGAATTTTCTTATTTTAAAGCTAAAATAGTCCATTGCCTTTCAGGTGGTACCAAGCAGAGTGCATGCTGTTGGGCCCAAACTGAGTGTTTCAAATGTGGACGCCTATGCCTGCACTGGTAAGTGTTGTTTTTATGCTTTTTTTTTTTTTACCCACATTATGCTGTGAAGAGTCAGTATTTGGACTGAAGGCAAAAGGTCCCCGTTGGCACTGCCTTGGCTGTGGGGGAGTCACCCGTCCTGGAGCTAGAGAAGCCTGTGGCCCCGCGGACTGCAGTGGTGCATGAAGAGAGAGGGCAGAGGAGGGGCATCTGGGTGCAGGGCTGGTGCCGAGCCTCATGGGGAGGTGACCACAAGGAAGTTGCCCACAAGAATATGCCAGCGAGTGAACTCTGTTGCAGTTCAGCCAGATTTACCAAGACGGGGGGGGGGGGGGGTAGGCAGGCCCTTGGTTGCCCACTCCTTTTCTGGGTCCTGGGCTGGCACTGTCTAGATGCCGTTCTAAGGCCCTGGGGTTTTGCTCTGAAGGCAGTAGGAAAGCATGGAAGCTATTCTGGGCAGAGACGTGAAACGGAAGAGGTGACATTTCTGGAGCGTTCATCTGACGGCCCGGCTACAGGAGCGGGATCTGTCCCGAGGCCGTGGCAGCAGCACAGACAGGAGGTCATGCGGTTGACACTGGCTAAAAGGAGCAGAAAGTCCAACAGAAGAGCAGCTGTATAGAGAGGACTGGGGGTCTGCAGTGTCCTGAGTCTTTCAAGACAAGGGCCAACGAAGGCTGGGGAGGAAAAATTAACTTGGGGGTTCACAATGAAATGAGGATATTGGTATGGTGAGCGGTGGTTGGTTGGTGTTAGGTGTCATGAAGTCGAGACAACAGTGGTTCATTCCCAGGAAGCACCGGTTAGACCGTCAGAAATGCAGGGCTCCGACGGGAAGATCTGGAGACAGAGATGTGGAGGGACCAGACATGCTCCCTTGTGACCAGCAGCAGAAGCTCAGGGAATGTGTGCCACGCTGGGGACGGGAAGGCAGTGAACGACGGACGCACACATTACAGCGCACAAGGAACGGGGTTCGAGCCCCAGGCCCCCACCTGCAGGGGGAAAGCTTTGCAAGTGGTGAAGCAGGGCTGTAGGTGTCTCTCTGTCTCTCTCCCTCTCTATCACCCTCTCCCCCTCTCAGTTTCTGGCTGTCTCTATCCAATAAATGAAAATAATAAGAAAAATTTTAATTAAAAAAAAAAAGGTGAGGGGCTGGGTGGTGGTGCACCTGGTTGAGCACACATGTTGCAATGTTCGAGCCCCCAGTCCCCACCTGCAGGGGGAAAGCTTTGCAAGTGGTGAAGCAGGGTTGCAGGTGTCTGTCTGTCTCCCCCTTCCTCTCAGTTTCTGTCTGTATCCAATAAATAAATATAATAAAAAAATTTTTAAAAGAAATATAAATATATATATATATATATATATATATATATATATATATATATATGGTGAATAAGGAGGGAGAGACAGCCTAGAGAGAAGGGAGCTGAAGGGAGACAGCCAAATACATGTATGGCAAGGTGATGACTGTCATTAGATGGGGGTGGGAGAAAGAAGCAGAGTCCTATGGTGACACACAGATAAAGGAGACATACTAGCAACATAGGTGGCCATAGAGCTTGGGGGAAAGGTGAGCGCGGAGAGTTTGGCGTTTGCCTCTCTGAGTGACCCTCCCGTTAGCTCTGAGGCAGCAGGTACAGTGTGTTGCAACCAGTCCCTCTCTGGAGCCAAACCACGTTGGGGAAGGTGTGTGTGTGTGTGTGTGCACAGCGGGCTTGTGATGGCGTTGGTTCTCCCTTTTGAGGCGTGGCATTCGTCTCTCTGCCACAACTTGCACCTCAGAAACCAGCCCATGGTTTGGACTCCTGCCACGAAACAAGATGGGATCTGCTGGGGAAGTGGCCGCACTGGGCTGAACGGGAGGGAGAAAGAGGAGAGGGAGCAGAGCCTTCTTCCCAGGGCTGGGGATTTGAGATCATCGTTCAAGCCATTCAACTAACTATTAATTTGCGCCCTGAGTGTTTTGAGTGTGTGCTCTTTGAATTGAAGTGGATTTTGTTTGGTTTGTGTGTACATACAGCAGGTAACATTCTAATAATAATGGAAGAGATGTGAGGCCAGGTGGTGGCACACCTGGCTGAGTGCACATTACAATGCATAAGGACCTGGGTTTGAACCCCTAGTCCCCACCTGGACTTCCTCTGGATTTCTGGCTGTCTCTATAGAATAAATCATAAGTAACAGATGTAACTGGTTTCAAGCCACTGTGTACCCAGGCATCGTGCTGGGTGCTCCACAGATAAAATTTCCTGTCATCTGTGTAGCAGTCGGTAACACGGGGCTTAGGACTTCCCTTTCAGTAGTAAAAAAAAAAAAGTCATTATACACCTAGTTGGAATGAACTACCCAGAGTCTGGATTTGAACCCAGATCTCCCAGACGCCCAAGTGTAAACTTCTCTTCATCTTCTCAGCCTGGAATGCCTGCACCCCTTTTAGCAGGAGAAGAGACGGACGGGGCTGTTCAGGTTAAACACTCAAAACCAGTAGTGGTCGTCCCCACCTCTTAGGAAGCTATTAAAAGTGGGGGACACATGTGGGGTCTCTGGGAAAGATTGAGCCCAAAGCTCAGACACTTGCTTTAACTGTTCCTCCAGCTCAGTGTTCCCGTGAGTTAGAGAAGGTGGCAGCCTTGGGCTTAGAACAGGACATTTCTTTCTAAGAAAGCGTGGGGGCAGCAGTAGTGCAGCAGGTTAAGCGCACGTGGCGCAAAGCACAAGGACTGGAGTGAGGATCCCGGTTCGAGCCTCCGGCTCCCCACCTGTAGGGGAGTCGCTTCACAGGTAGTGAAACAGGTCTGCAGATGTCTGTCATTCTCTCCCCCTCTCTGTCTTCCCTCCCCTCTCCATTTCTCTCTGTTCTATCCAACATCGAGACATCAACAACAACAATAATAACCACAAGGCTACAACAAGGGCAACAAAAGAGGGAAAAAATAGCCTCCAGGAGCCGTGGATTCATGGTGCAGCCCCAGCAGTAACCCTGGAGGAAAAAAAAAAAAAAAGCATGGTGGTCAGACTCCAGTCCTGGGTCTATGGCAATTATATATTCTACTAGATTCAGTCTTTGGTGACTCTGCTTACTTCCAGCTTCAGACTGGAGGGCCAGGGCCTTATTGTTTGTTGTTGCTGTTGTTCTTTTGTTTGTCTTTGTTTTGTCACCACTATTCCCTCAGCATCTGGCGACCGTACCAGACAGGTAGTACATGCTCACTAAATACCTGTTGCTTCGAATGACCCGAGAGACTTGACACAAAATACCCAACCAACATTTACGCCCTGTTCTCAGCACTGTGGTTGCAGAGGTGGCTCAGGGTCAACTCTGTCTTCTGGATACAGGCATTGCAGTAAGGGACACAGAACAGATGTGTGGGATGTGTTGTGGAAGGTCTGGCAGACACGGTAACACTCTGAGTTTGAATAAAGTGAGAGATGCTACAGTGCACAAGGACCCAGGTTCGAGCCCCCAGTCCCCACCTGCAGGGGGGAAAGCTTTGCAAGTGGTGAAGCAGGGCTGCAGGTGTCTCTCTGTCTCTCTCCCTCTCTGTCTCCCCCTTCCCTCTTGATTTCTGATTATCTCTAGCCAATAAAGACGATAATTTCTTAAATAAATAAAGTGAGAGAAGGAAGGGGAAGGGTGGCAGTAGCTAACTGGGGCCCTCAGACAGGCCTCACTAGGCAAGAAGATGAGGCAGTGACACTAACGAGGAGAAAGGCCTCGTCCTGTTCTGGAAGGTGACCTCAGATACGCCCACGAGTCATCAGCACTTGGTTTTAAACCATCTTTGTGGCTGTGGTTGCTTACACGGCCCCCAGGGAGGGTGGCCTCTTAGGGGTCTCAGGCCCTGTCTGCTGCCTTCCTGGTTCTCTTCTCCCAGGGTCTCCTCCTGCCTCCACAGCCTGTTCTGCCTTTTCCTTTGGCCCTTTCGTGCAACCAAGTTTCTCCTCGATTGAGCTCACCCACTGCCCACCTCTACCCAAAAGTCCGCCAGTCACAGTCCTCACTCCTAGCTGCACTCCTGTGGTCACCTCAGACACCTTTTCTCCCTTCTGCCAGATGCCAGAGGCCTGTCTTCCAGTGGTGCCTTCTGGGTGGGGACTGCCAGGCAGACTGCGCCCCTTGGCTTGTTTCTTTGTCTTCCATTGGCCAACAAGTCCTGACAACAAGAGCCTGTCTACTCCCCGTTCCCGCCCTTTCTCTCTGCCCCTGTATTCAGAGCTCACCCATTCTATTCTTCTTTCTCTGTTGTCCCGTGTCCAGCTCTGTCCTCCCTGTGCCCACCCTCACCCTCCTAGTAGCCTGACACTTCCACCTACTCTGACTGTGGCTTGACAGGCTCCCAAGACCCCTCACTGCCCGCAGCAGAGAGCCTCAGCTCCTTCAGAAGGCCGGCAGCCTTCCCATGACCTGGCCGTGACCATCGTCCAGGTCTCTTGAAGTCACCAGTCAGCCCCTATTTCTCAGTTCAGCCCCACCTCCCTGTCACAGTCACCTGGTGGTACCTCTACCCTGCGTGGCGTGCTCATGGCAACGACCCACCCCCGCCTCCCCCATCCTCGGTAATTCAGCTCAAGTGTCTGCTCTTCTGGGCACCTTCCTTCCCTACCCGACCACCACCTGTGAGCTGGAGCTGACCTCCCCCCGGCTCCTGAAAGGCCATGAATTCTTCTACCTCTCCCAAAGCACTTGTCAGAGGGACTGATTCTCTCAGTAAACTCAGCTCCCTAAGGGTGGGGAACACACACACACACACACACACACCTGGGCTCTTTGTATCAGCACAGCCCACCTGGCTCAGGAGATGTTTGTTGGAAGACTGAGGACAGCAATGTTTGTGCAACCAAACAACAGACTTAGAACATGACTAAATGTATCTGAAATTGGAAATTCATTGGTGATTTAGCTTAGCGACATCCAAACTAAGCTTTGACTGTAGAATAGATTGGCTTGGACCTGGGTTTGTGGCTGCCTGCTGCGTCTCCTGGCACAGGAAAAGCTTCAGAGAGAAAGATAGTTTCTCTATAATCTTTGACCCTGACCAAAATAAAAGAAGTTGTTTCATCTGAGATTCATAGGAAATAGGGACAGATTCATGTGGGGGTGGGGAGAGGAGGGGCATCAAGAGTACCATTCCAGTACATGTGGAGTTGGGGAATCCAACCAGGAGTTCAGACATGCAAGTCCAGTACTCTGCCAGCTGGGCTATTTCTCTGACCACCTGACTTTCTTTTTCTCCCTAAACTCTTGTTTTGATGTAATAGTGATAGTCATTCAAAACGAGCGATAGTCTGTCAAGGAGTGCTCAGAAATGAGGTCCACCTGGATGAATTCCCAAGTCCCTAAATCCATTGAAAAAAATGACCCCTTTATCATGATGGTTACTATTTTATTATCATCTTAATATAGGCCTGCGTGAGTCCCCTGCCCCCAGCTAGCTGAGAATACGTCTCTGGCTAGAGCGTGAGGAGGACTAATGGCACCTTCCTGTCCAGCGGGGCCTTGCCGAGCCTAAACGCGGCTGGTGCAGCCACCGGGGGACATCGTGCTGGGCTGCAGGTCCCTGTCTGGGCGGCTCATGGGTGGGAGCTGCCCCACCCGCCAGGGCGAGAACCAGGCCATGCTCACGGTCGGTCCATCTCCTTCAGAGCCGCCACCTGGACCCCAGCGGCCTCTTTATTCCTACTTCTGCCTTAAAAGTGGGAAATTGTGCCCAGCACACAGTTTTGGTTTGGGGGAGGGCTTTGTCGAAGAACAGGGTGCTCTTTTTTTTTTTTCTTGTCTCTCTACCTGGAGCGAGTGTGTGTGTGTGTGTGTGTGTGTGTGTGTGTGTGTGTGTGTGTGTGTGGCCTTTTGTCCCGCTGACGGGGCGCTCCCGCAGACACCTGGCTCAGCATTCCTGACTCTCAGATACGCCAGGTGGTGTCTTTCCCTCTCCGGGACTTGCCACAAGCACACTTGCCCTTGGCACGACACTCACCTTGCTTCTCCCCGCTCCACCTAGTTCACGCTATTCACCCTTCAGATACCAGTTGATTCACCTCTTCCTGGGAAGCCTTCCCCTGACCTCCCTGATAAGAAGCCCAGGTCCAGTCATCACCACTCGCTCACTGGCTGCCACCAGGGGGCCGGGGCCGGCACTGTCAAGGTACTTGATGGGTAGGTCACTCAGCACTAGGACCTCAGCAGGTGTTGGCTGAGTGTTACCATTATTAACCTAATAATTACTAACCTAACTTTTTTTTTTAATTTGTTACTGGGTATATTACTGGAACTGGGTGCCTTTATGACTATTTCAGTGCACCTGATGGCTGTTTCCCCCTTTTTCTGAGAGAGAGAGAGAGAACTGAAGCACTGTTTTACCTCTTGTGAAGCTTCTTCACTGTCCGTGGGGACCAGGGGATTGAACTCGGGTCCTCAAGCATGGCAATGTGTGCACTGTGCCAGGCGCACCACCGCCCACTGCCAAGCTAAAGATACCCTTTGGGAACACTGACATGCAGAGCAGGGGCTGCCCCTAGTGGCCTGTCTGGGCTCGGTCTCCTGCTACTGCGTGTATCACTCCTCACGTTCGTCCTTGCTCTGCCGCGTGTTCTCCCAGACCATCCTTCTGCTCTCCCCGGTGCACTTACACAGAGACCACTTGCCACTCATTTGTTTTGGTCATTAGATTATGAACACATGCTCCCCCACTGGGCAGCCCCCGTGAGTCCCAGGAAGAAAGGAGTCCAGCCTTTCAGCAGGTGCTCAAACGCAGGGTAGCCCACAGCCCTCCTGAGTGCCCAGAGACGACCAGTCAGCTGCTGTCTTGTCTCTTGCATCATGGGAGTCTGGGCTGTGGGTCTAAAAGTGGGTCTATCCCTCCCCCCTCTCTCAGCCCTCCCTCCATCCTCCCAGCAGAGTGCAACCCTTCCTCTCTCCTCCTGTTTCCATGTTCGAAGCAGAAGTGCTGAGCAAGTGTATGACTTTCACAAGGTCTGCTCTACCCCGTGAGGATGGCTCCCCACCAGTCATGACCCCAAGGCCGATCCTCCTCATCCTCCCGGAGCCCTCCAACCAGCACTGGTGTGGTCTCTGGCAGGACAGCAGGGCTCAAGGGTCTGTCTGTCTGTCTGTCTACAGCAGGAGGTGAGAGATGAACCCCCCCTCCCCTCCCACACACACACTGGTCCATGATGCAATTTCTTTTCTTTTTAATTTTGTCTGTTTTAATCTTTTAAAAAATTTATTGTTAGAGACAGAGAGAAATTGAGAGAGAAGGCGGGGGGGGGGGGGGAAGCAGACACCTGCAGCCTTGCTTCACCACTTGGAGAAGCTTTCCCTCTGCTGATGGAGGCCAGGGGCTTGAACCCAGGCCTTGGTGCACTGCAGTGTGTCGTGTAATGTGTGCACTTAGCCAGGTGCGCCACCAGCTGGACCCCATGATGCATTTTCTGTGTGTGTCTGTGGGGAGGTGAGTCTTTATTTGTTTGTTTATTGGACAGGACAGAGAGAAATTGAGAGAGATGGGAAGATAGAGAGGGAGAAAGAGACACCTACAGACCCGCTTTACCACTTGCGAGCCACCACCTGACCCGTGAGTCTGTTTTTTAATGTTTCTACTTGAGTATTTTACCCTCATGCCTAGCAGGGAGACTTTATCTCCAGCTCTTAAGTGGAGTGTCTCACACAGGGCTTTGAATAAGAGACATTTGATAGACACTGACATCTTCTCCTCTCCCCAGCCCCCATTTCGCCACCCCTGTGACCATCTCATCTCAGACTCCACTAGGTCACAGTGTGTGAAAGCAGTGGACTCCGGCGGGCTGGGCAGGGCAGGGCCTGGCCTACTCTACTTAGTTTGGCAGCCAGGAAGCTGTGTCCTCCAGGGCTACCTCACCAGGCCTCCCGGGCTCTGGAGGGCCAACCTGGCTGAGCTCCAAGTGACTCACACTACTTTTGAATGGGGAAAATAAAAACTACAAAGAAATGGCTTCTGACCAGGTGGGGAAAGTAGGCACGGGGCAGGGGCAGGGGCAGGGGCAGGAGCAGCTTCTGAGCCACGCCTTTGGTACATTTGCTTGAAGCCAGCTGAGATGGGTTTAAAAGAGTAGATAGCCACCAAGACACTTCCTTCAAAGGACGCTGGGCACACTGATGTCAGGTCTCACATACCCGCCTGCTTGCTTCAGCTGTGCCTGTGTCAGTACTGCAACTTCAGGCAAAGCGCCCGGGTTCTTACAACTGAGCCTCAGTTTCCTCCCCCGTGAGATGGAACAGTGATGATGGGAATAGCCTCTCTCGGGGTCCCTGGAAATGAGAATGTGGTTGGCAGCATCCCTGGCATGTAGAAAATGCCCCATACCTGTGATCCTTGTTCATGGTTTTAAGTGGCACTGTCAAAAATAACTGTAGGTCAACTTTGCGTGAGTGATAAAGTCTAAAACTCACAGTAAGAGAAGATCAAGTGAGCTGATTAATGCAGAAGAACACTTTCTTTTAAAAAAATATTTATTTACTCCCTTTTGTTGCCTTTTTTATTGTTGTAGTTATTATTGTTGTTGCTATTGATGACGTAGTTGTTGGATAGGACAGAGAAAAATGGAGTGAGGAGGGGAGAAAGACAGACACCTACAGACCTACTTCACCACTTGAGAAGAGACTCCCCTGCAGGTGGGGGAGCCGAGGGCTCGAACCGGGATCCTTGTGCCCGTCCTTACGCTTTGTGCCATGTGCGCTTAACCCACTGTGCTACCGCCCAACTCCCAGAAGAACACTTTCTGAATTGAGAATTACCTGTAGATGTTGTTGTTGTTACTGTTATTGTTATTATTGACACAGATCTGTTATTATTTTGGCTTTGGCAAAAAAAAATGACTGAGCACAATTTTATGATGTTGAGTCTCTAAGTTCTTTTTTTAAAAAATATTTATTTATTCCCTTTTGTTGCTCTTGTTTTATTTTTGTAGTTACTGTTGTTCTTGATGTCATCGTTGTTGGGTAGGACAGAGAGAAATGGAGAGAGGAGGGGAAGACAGAGAGGGAGAGAAAGACAGACACCTGCAGACCTGCTTCACCACCTGTGAAGTGACTCCCCTGCAGGTGGAGAGCCGGGGGCTTGAACCAGGATCCTTGTGCTTTGTGCCACATGCACTTAACCCGCTGTGCTACCGCCCAACTCCTGAGTCTTCAAGTTCTTTGTTTCTGGGTTTTGTCCTGGAGGGAGGGTTTCAGACAGGACATTACTGGAACCTTGCCCAGAGGCTTATATGACCCACATTGGTGGTCCTGGGTGACAAATGATTGAATAGCACCCGGCACACAGCAGCATTTCCGTAGTTGCCATTATTAAGTTTACCATTTTTACGATAAACATGTAAAACATACTAGGCATAGTAAATTCCTTCAACAGAAGGTTGTGTGACTTCAGTCAGGACCTGAGAAACTCTCTCCCACAGCTGTGCACCCATATAGCTAAATAAAGTTAAACAAGGTGGTCCAGGAGGTGGCTCAGTGATAAAGCTTTGGACTCTCAACCATGAGGTCCCGAGTTCGATCCCCGGCAACAACGACGACATCAATAACAACAATAATAACTACAACAATAATAAAAAAAAACCAAGGACAATAAAAA